>NW_028318208.1:1865000-2465000 GCF_062004578.1 Staurois parvus
GATATAGTGAATGCAGGGTCCGGGGGGCAGACCAGATATAGAGAATGCAGGGTCCGGGGAGACCAGATATTGGGAATGCAGGGTCTAGGGGGGGAGACCAGATATAGTGAATGCAGGGTCCAGGGGGGAGTGAGGGAGCGTTTGGCATCTTCGCCCTGGGTGCTAGATGACCTTGTCCCGGCACTGGCTACATTTCTCCTCCATAGGTACAGTGGAGGATTGAGTATAGCTACCCTAAACAGAAAAATGTGTATCTTTAAAAAAAAAAAAAATTAAAAAATTGCATAAGTGTTTGACCATCGATACTGCATGTAAATTTGTTCTGTGCAAATGACGCAAAATCCAGTGTTTTGAGGCTATTTTCTGCAGGTCAACTGTGTGACTGTAGTAAATACCACATTATGGCCACTAGATGGTGCTGACTATCATAGAAAATAAGTATGCTCCTCTACTACATCTAGTGGCTGTTATTCAGTATTTTATTTATATATATATATATATATATATATTTTTTTTTTTTTTATATATTCGATCTGAAGAGAATATAGCTGGAGGGCATTCGATTTTTTTCCCCATTCACAGAGTTGTTTAATATGCTGTGTCCTTGGATGAACAGCTATGCAAATTTTTTTCATAAATACACCCCAAAGTCTCATCACCTCACTATTTTTGGAACTATTATTAGAGGTCTTATATATTTTAGTTCATTATATCGTTCATTTTTGTTTCTTCATTGGAGTATTCACTATTCCCTATTTCTTTTTTATGATGTTTCCTTTCTTTTTTACAATCACACTGGTCATCATTGATTATAACACACATTTTTATTAGCGCTGCATTGATATTCTAGTGTTTTGTTTTGGTGGAGACAGAGGGTTTGCTACATTGTGCTAGCTGCTTTACTTTTTCCGCCTTGCGCTCGCCATTTATTCTTTGATTACACCCCAAAGTGTGTTACTGGCAGGACTACCAAGTGAATACAAACCCTGAAAAAGTTAAATCTAGTGCAGCCACCACAGCTAAGAAATGGTTCGCTTAGGCTCAATTCACACTGCGGAAACTTGGGATCCGACTTGTGAGACCCAGAGTCGCATGACATGTAAAATCCCATGTTAGTCAATGAGAACCGTCTTATTTGGCACTACTGAAGTCGCTTCCTGTACTACTTCAAGGCGACGTCTGTCTGACTTGTGCCCATAGACTTTAATGGAAGTCTCCTCCGAGTTGGATCCTCATCTGTATTGATGTGATTTTGATCCGATGTTACATGAAGATTACCCATTATTCTCTGAAAGTAACTTCAAAGCCGCTTCAAAGTAGTACTCAAGTCGTCAGGAAGTCGTCTGGCATAGTCGCACTGTAACTCGCGACTTTCAGGTCGTAGTAGTGTAAACCGAGACTAAAAATATATTCCATGTTTATTCTTGGGTTTAGATAGTCTTTAAACATTCTTTACTGTATCAAAACCTAAAAAAACAGACTTTAGATACACTTTAATACATAATATATTTAGTAAAATGTTACTAATTCAGCATTTTTTTTGCCTATAGCAGATGGTGGGACACTCGCCGTTGTCACTGGGCGTCATATGACATCCTGTCAAAACGAGCCGCTTACGAGCGCGATATGTCACCGACTGTGTCCACGGGACACAGCCAATGACATATCACCAGCGTGTTGCCAGTGTCATGTGACCGCGGTGACCAATTGCAGCAGATCACATGTCAATTGTATACAATGGATGTCTTCCTATAATAACAAGTGTGTTATTAGCTGTGATTGGTCAAAGCGGTCACATGGTACAAACAGGGCCAATCACAGCCCATCTGTATCATGTGATGAGCTTTGCCCAATCACAGCTAATCACAACAAAAGACTGATTGAATTCAGTAACCATGATTGCAAATATTAATGAAATACATTGGTATTGGCAATCACAGTATGTAAAAAAAAAAAAAAAAAAAATATCCTGATCAATTGCCCAAAGTAGTTCAATGTTACTGTGGTAACATTGTATTGCTTTGGTCACAGTGTGCTGAAAAATAAAATAGTAAAAAAGAAAAAATGTAATAAAAAATAATAGAAACATTTGAAAACAAAATCCAAATTCAATTAGTATTATTATTTTCACCAAGAAATGTAGCAGAATACATTTTGACCTAAATTTATGAAGAAATTTTATTTATTTGCAAACTTTTATAACAGAAATGAAGAAAAGTGTGTTATTTTCAAAAGTTGCAGGTGTTTTTTGTTTTATTTAGCAAAAAAATTAAAAATTCAGTGGCGATTAAATACCACCAAAAGAAAGCTCTATTTGTGTGAAAAAAATGCTAAAAATGATCAAATTCATATGGGTACAGTGTTGCATGACCGCGCAATTGTCAATCAAAGTGCGCCAGCGCTGATTGCTGAAAATTGGCCTGGGCAGGAAGGGGGTATAATGCAGGCCATAGACGGGCCGAAAAAAAAATTGGCCAATTTTCGCACCGTTAGAGGGTTAATTGGTTGGCTGTTTTTCAGGGTTTTGGCACATTTTTTTTTTTTATCGGTAAAGTTGGAAAAAAAATTGGCCAGTTTTGCCGATTGGCCGATTTTCCTGGCAGTGATGGGCAAATCGGCCGATCGTTTTACCGATTAAAAAAATCTGCGCATGAGCCGCGACCTGCAAGAAGAAGAAAAAGAATTCCAGACCGCTATTCTATTTGAAATGAAAAAGTATTGCGGTTGCAACAATGTATCTATTTGTATCCGAATAAAAACATCTGTATCCGAAATGGATACAAATGGATACATTGTTGCAACCGCAATACTTATTCATGTCAAATATAATAGCGGCTATGCAAGAGACAAAAGTAATTAAATGCCAGCCACAGACGGGACGAAAATCGGCCAATTTTTTTTTCCCATTAGTGGTAACGTCGGCCTATTGAACGACCGACTTTTTCGTTGTGTTTTTTTTTTTTTTTTCTAAACAGCTGGTTTTTGACCCGTCTATGGCCTGCATAAGTGTCCGGTATTGAAGAGGTTAAAGTGTTATAAGTTGTCAGCAAAAAAGTACAATTGTAAAACTTTGTTTCTTCTAACTTGCACAGGGGGCAGATTCATCACATGGAAAAGAATAGCAGCAGAATTCTTGGCTGCTTTCACACTGAGCAGCTTTTCTTCCGTTTCTGCGCTACAAAAAGTGGAAGGAAAACGCTTGACCATGGAATCCTTTGGAACTCTTCACACTGGTCAGATGCGGGTTCAATGCTTTTTTCAAAGTCCTGCAAGCTGCGTTTTTGGTGCGGTAAAAAAAACACACCAAAAATGCACCTCCCTATTGAAATGTATGGAAAACACATCAACCTGCGGTTACGTTTTTAGTGTGTGTTTTTTTTTTTTCGTTTAGATTTTTTTTATGAGCCACATGTCCTTTTTCACAAATGCAAAACACACTGGAAATGCGGTAAAAATGCAGCAAGAACACATATGCGTTTTTACCATGTTTTTGAAACGGAGCAGTATAACCCCCAGTTAACATCTGTGCAGGTGGTGCTGCTGCGGATCCGCATGAGAATCCGTGCAGCCGCACCACATGCACAGAGAATTGTGGACCCGCAGGCGGGTGCCATTATGTCTAATGACACGACGCCCACACTGGAAAATGCAACCGTACTGGGAACCGAGGGTCCCGTGCGGGCTGCGTTTTCCAAAGTAGTGCAGGGACTTCTTTCCTGCGTGGCACGGGGCACAGGAGTCCATTCAAATGAATGGGCTCTCGTGCCCAAGAAAAATGCGGCCCGCACGGCTGCATAGATGTGAACCCGGGGGGGGGGGGGTAAAAGTAGCCTTACTTATTTTTTCCCTGACATAAAAAAAATTAAATCTGGTTGGTTGATGTTGGCAACACCTCCACTTCATTCTCATATTCTTTTCTCCAATTTTATTCACCTCATTGGCTGTGTGCCTTCAGATGTTGAAGAATTGGCTGCCCACTGCCATGGAGGGAGTGCTGAGATTTGTAGTTCCCATGCATTCTCAGCCCATTCACAGCAGCATGTGCGTACTATGCTCAGTATAATGTGCACCTGTTGGTGTGCGTTGTGAAGGGGCAGTGTGATGCATTGTTACACTGACCAATTAGAATCCATCTAGTCCATGCTGGTGGCGCTGGACGGAGAGGAGAGAAAGCAGTGGGGATGTCAATCCTCCACATTGTGTAAAAAAGCTGTTTGATCCTGTCTTCTCTGATCCTTTAGGCTTAGGCCTTGTTCAAACATACACATATATACCTTAGATTGTACGCCCCTTGAGGGTTAGGGACTGGTGTGAATGTACAATATATCTGTAAAGTGCTGCACAAATTGACGGCGCTATAGAAGTACCTGAAATTAAATATATATATATATGTGTGTGTGTATGTTACAGTACATACATATGGGTTAACCCCTTGAGGACCGTAAGGTTTTGGAACGCTAAAAGAATCAATTTTTTTTGTTTTTAAAGTTCGTACACTTCAGTTGCTTTAACTAAGCCATTTCATGAAATAATTGGCAAAAAGCTAGATCCTTTTGTTGTTTGTTGATAAAAACTAATATTTTGACTCAAACCAAAAAAAAAAAGTTTTAAGTTCTTAATCAGATGATACACGCAATTACAAACATGGGACAAATACGTCCCTTGGTCCTCAAAGGGTTAATTTCAAAAGTTATGCAGAAGAGAGATCTAGTGGATATTCACATTGTGTTCTCCTGGTGGACTCAATGAAGACCTGGTGGAGATACATGGGGTAGTTCATTGATCCACCTATTCATTATCCTAAGGGTGGTCTCTCATCAGGATAGGAGTCTTTTTCTTTTTAGTTGCTTGAGTCATCAGATTGTTTTCTATATATTTTATAACTAGTATTCACTTCTAGAATGATTGAGTCAGAGTGTGTTGGCCTGTTGGAGGTCCAGAGTTCCTATTGTGGACAGTCATGCAATGTCGACTTGGACAGTGCCGTTCTTTTATGATGTGCTTTTGATTTATTCGTTGTTTGTGAGTCTATTACTTATCACCCTTTTATTAATAAATGTGTTTTATGGTAATGCACTAGGCCGGTGAACCCTCTATTTGTTTTCTTTGCATTCAACATACAACCCCTGTCTGGGGCCACGTTTTGCCCGCACAGAGAAGCACAGGTACTCCGTGCATCCCTGTGCAGACAGTCCCATTCATGTCAGTTGGCATGCAGAGGCTATGCAGACACAGCCGCTGCTCCCAATTTGACAGCTATGTACCCGCGTGGTTGTATAATTGGGAGCAGCCGCTGCGTCCCAGTTGATATGAATGAGACTGCCTACATGGGGATACATTGAACACCTGTACATCCCCATGTAGGCAAAACAGCCCTCGCAGGGACATATGCTATAGTATTATTATTATACAGGATTTATATGGCGCCAACAGTTTGCTCAGCACTTTACAATATAACGGGAGACAATACAGCAACAATACAGTTCAATACAAGAGGGTTAGGAGAGCCCTGATCCTGGGAGCTTACAATCTAAGAGGGAGGGGCTGGTGGTACAAAAGGTAATAACTGTGGGGGATGGACTGGTAGGAGGAATAGAAGATTCCATTATTAGCTGAGGGCAGGATAGGCTTCCCTGAAGAGAGAGGTTTTTAGAGATCGCCTAAAAGTGAGCAGAGTAGGCGTTAGTCTGATAAATTGGGGCAGAGAGTTCCAGAGGATGGGGGAAGCTCTGGAGAAGTACATTTGTTTAATTTTCGAATTACATTCTACTGGGGTGTAGAGAAGAGAGACAGCAGCGCCACTCTGAAGTGTAGATGTTTAAAATCAGGCAGATTTAATGGTAAATTTGCACTCACATAGGTTGGTAACAGGTAGGCAAGTAATGGAGGTCCAGTGGGAGCATCAGGTCCTTAGGCCAGGCTCTGGGTGTTTTCCCGCCGCTCTGGTGGTGTCCAGGGCTTGAGGAGTAGCAGAGGGGCACAGGGAGGCTCACAGGGATGATGTCACTGCATGGAGCGGGTTTCCAAGATGGCGCGCGTTCGGAGCATGCTCACTCCTTCGTCAGGCCTGACATGCCTACCTGTTACCTATGTGAGTGCAATTTTACCATTAAATCTGCCTGATTTTAACCGTCTACACTTAGCGTGGCGCTGCCGTCTCTCTTCTCTACCTGCATTAGGAGTATCTACAAGCTCTTAGAGCCGGCTGCCTCCTCCATACTACTACAAGCCCCCCACTACAGATGGACTTGGACACCACCTCCACATGGACCTTCTACTAACCCCCATTGCTGATGGTCCATTCCCAAACGCACACAGGGTAGATGCGTCTTAGCGCTCCCTCCCCCTCCACTCACCTCTGATTCTACTGGGGTGTAGTCAGCTTAAATTTTTTTTTTTTGCATTCAGTGGCACTAAATATGGGGGGAAAATAAAAAAAGAAATAAAAAAAAAAGTGCTGCAGTGCGTGTTGGCAGTACATTACAGCTCAGCGTAGCACATGTATGACACCACACCCAAATGCACGCACGTTATGTGCACAACAACACACGCACTGTGCTGCGGACCAGCCCTAGTGAGGAAAAGAGGAAAAAAAAATGTTTTTTTTTTAAAGAGCCTTGATTATCTTTAGCCTCTGCTGCTGCAAGGTATTTATTTAGAGTGAATTCTGGTGACAGGGTCTCTTTAAATACTTGAGGTTTTTTTTTCTAGTATTTTTTTAACAAATTACAGAATTCTGTAGTGCTTTTTTTTTTTTTTCTTTTAACTGATGAAACTAAAGAAAAAAAAAAACAGTGGTAACTGTTTCATCCAGTTGCATTCTTGCCATGGCAACTGTAGTCTGGAATGTCAGCTATGTGAAAATGTTCATTGGAGGAATCCAAGCAGCCTGGAAGCTGGCGCTCACACAGATGGGATCTGTAAAAAGGGATCCCACCTAACGGTGCGTCTGTGCTTGAAGAGGCACAATATGGAAGGAGCCTTTGCTTCAGGGGTGGACTGACAACTCATGGGGCCCCCGGGCAATAGGGGATCGTGGGGCCCCTGTGTCCTTGCCCAAACTCAAAAAAGCCTATGAAAAAGGTACCAGGGGCATCTCATGGGGCCCCCTACTGACCCCGGGCCCTCGGGCAGTGCCTGAATTTCCAAATAGTCAGTCCGCCCCTGCTGTGCTTACTTGTTTTGGGGCGGGGGGGGGGGGGGGGTTGGGGTCTCTGGGCACTTTTACTACTTAGAGAGCAACTTATCACAGATTTTAGACATCACTGGCTGCATGCTTGTTGCAGGGCAGTAACTTACTAGGTAGTAAAGCCAGGATTAGGAAGACAGTGCTCGAGCCTGGATATTTTTAGGCTATATGCACACTAGAGTTTTTTGTTTTTTTTTGCTAAAAAAAGTTGGGTAAAAAACACTGGTAATAGAATTTTTTTTAGCAATCTAGTAGCGTTTAGAAGCATTTAGGAGCATTAGTGTTTTATTAGCATTTTTTTTTAGCTAAAAAAAACACTGGGTAACAAATGCTGGTAATAGAATTTTGTGTAGCGCTTTAGTAGTGATTTAGTAGCGTTTAGGAGCATTAGCGTTTTTTTAGCTAAAAAAAACGCTGGTAATAGAATTTTTTTGTAGTATTTTAGTAGTGTTTAATAGCATTTTGGAGCATTAGCGTTTTATTAGCATTTTTTTTTTTTTTAGCTAAAAAAAACACTGGGTAAAAAACGCTGGTAATAGAATTTTACTGTAGCATTTTAGTAGTGATTTAGTAGCATTTAGGAGCATTAGTGTTTTTATTAGCATTTTATTTTTTTAGATAAAAAAAACACTGGGTAAAAAACTCTGGTAATAGAATTTTTTTTGTAGCATTTTAGTAGCGTTTAGGAGCATTAGCCTTTTATTAGCTTTTTTTTTTTTTAGCTAAAAAAAACGCTGGGTAAAAAACTCTGGTAATAGAATGTTTTAGTAGTGATTTAGTAGTGTTTAGGAGCATTAGCGTTTTATTAGCATTTTTTTTTAGCTATAAAAACACTGGGTAAAAACGCAGGTAATAGAATTTTTTTTTTAGCATTTTAGTAGCGATTTAGTAGCGTTTAGAAGCATTTAGGAGCATTAGCGTTTTATTAGCATTTTTTCCCATAAGAAAAAAAGCTCTCTAGATGTGCAAAGCTGGTAGAGATTTGAATGATCACAGAGATCACATGGTACAAGGCTATTCACAACAGCCTTGTACCATGTGACAAGCTGTGACCAATCACAGCTCAAACAGTAGTTCTCAATGGCTGCAAGAATGCAGCCAGAGAGAAGGAGTAATGATTGCTTTTACAGCCTTTATAGGTGTAAAAGCAATCAGTGTAAAAAAAAAAAAAAAAAAAATCTTCATTACCCCCCACAAGTAGTACAGTGTCACCATTGTGACACTGTACTGCTAGGGTGACAGTATGTTAAAAAAAAACATAAATAATATAAAAAAATTTAAGAAAAAATGTTTAAAAAGTATAATTTTTGGGTTATTTTTTTTTTTTACTAAAAAGATAACGGAATAAATTTTTGGCCAAGATTTATGATGAAATACTATTTATTTGCAAAATTTTATAAGAAAAACACTTTTTTATTTACATAGCAAAAAAAAAAATCCCAGTGGTGAATAAATACCACCAAAAGAAAGTTTTATCTGTCTCAAAAAAATGCTAAAAAAGTCATATGGGTACAGTGTTGCATGATCGCGCAATTGTCATTCAAATGTGATAGCACTGAAAGCTGAAAATTGGTCTGGACAGGAAGGGGGTGAAAGTGTCCGGATTGGAAGTGGTTAACCACTTCCCATCTGGCCCGTGTATATAAACGGCCGGACGGTAGCAGTGCAGGGTCGGCTGGCCGTTTATAAACGTCCTCCCCGCTTCCCTGCTTGTGCGCACTCCCTGGGACGCGCAGCACCGCTGTCCGGTGCCCGCTGTGTCCGGAGGTCCGATCGTTGTACGGGGCTTCTGTGTGAGGTCCCAATCATGTGATCACTGATTGGCCATAGAGAGAGAAACAGATCCAAATAGTGCAGTATGTTTGAGATAAATAACTCCACGCTTTAATAAAATATGCGTACATACAACGCCAATAAAATAGCCGATAAAAGATCCCATGACTCCACCACAAGCAGCTTCCAGGAACGCCAAACAGTATTACCACACTTAAAATGGCCGCTCCGCTACTTCCAGTTTCTCAAGCAACATCCAACGCCACGTCCCTTGACGCGTTTCGTCACTTCCTTGAATTCCTCATAAAGGGTGCGAGTTTTAAATTGGATGAAAAGATTTATGGACTTTAATTTTGGGGTTTTTGAATGCAATAATTGTATGGACACTAAGAAGGTTTATGATTATGAATCCCAAATCTAACCAAACTCCCGTGCATGCGCAGGAGTAACCACCGCCAGGCCGAAGATGTCAACGGCCGGGCGGGGAGCAGCGGGGTGCCGCATTGCTGAAGTCGAGGTGAGTATAATTCCGCTTTAAAACACACGGGGGTTAATTTTCTAAAACTGGAGAGTGCAAAATCTGTGCATGGTAGCCAATCGGCTTCTAACTTCAGCTTTGACGATAAAACCTGGAAGCTGATTGGTCTCTCTACAGATCTGCACCAGATTTTGCACCCTCCAGTTTTAGTAAATCAACCCCATTGAGTCTTGTGTTATGTAAAGGCACGGGTTGTAGGATGCCATGGCAGCACCCAGAAGAAAGACACACAAAAATGGGGACAATATACGGGTACCATGCAGATAGTGTTCTGGATGGGAACTGAACCCAAGACTCTGGTGTTACAAGGGTTGACATTTGATTACTGAGCTGCCAGTAGGACCTCCCAGGAGTCGGCATGCTGTGTTTAGTAGCAATGCATTGTTCAGTAGTCTTAGCAGCACGTTTATTTCTATAACTTGTTAACTGTAACTCTTCAGCAGCGTGGGAATTTGCTGGTGTAGGGCTTTCCTGCACAGTACCAGGGTCATGCATGAATGGGATTGTGCCGCCATTGACACTCATTAACCGGCTTGTGTCATTGCCTGGGAGGACATGGCCTCTTAGCTCTGTCCCGTGTGGAAGAAGCGGAGGGCAAGTTCATTGTAGATCTGTATTGGCCAAAAGCTGGTAGCATGCGACGTGTTGGTCTATCACATAAAATCCCAATAAAATACATTTATGTTTTTGGTTGTAACATGACAAAATGTGGAAAATTTCAAGGGGTGTGAATACTTTTTTAAGACATTGTATATGAATTAAAAAAAAAACTTAATTTCAGTTTTGCATTTTTAGTTTAAGTTTGTTTTCTTTTTTTATTTAATTCATATACATTGTCTTAAAAAAGTATTCACACCCCTTGAAATTTTCTACATTTTGTCATGGCACTGTATATGAATTAAATAAAAAAAGAAAACAAACAAACTAAAAATGCAAAACTGAAATTAAGTTGTTTTTTTTTTTTTTAATTCATATACAGTGCCATGACAAAATGTAGAAAATTTCAAGGGGTGTGAATACTTTTTTAAGACAATGTATATGAATTAAATAAAAAAAGAAAACAAACTTAAATAAACTAAAAATGCAAAACTGAAATTTTTTTTTTATTTAATTCATATAGTGTCTTAAAGTATTCACACCCCTTGAAATTTTCTACATTTTGTCATGGCACTGCATATGAATTAAAAAAAAAAAAATAATTCAGTTTTGCATTTTTAGTTTATTTAAGTTTGTTTTCTTTTTTTTATTTAATTCATATACAGTGCCATGACAAAATGTACAAAATTTCAAGGGGTGTGAATACTTTAAGACACTATATGAATTAAATAGAAAAAGAAAACAAACTTAAACTAAAAATGCAAAACTGAAATTAAGGTTTTTTTTTTTTTTAATTCATATACAGTGTCTTGAAAAGTATTCACACCCCTTGAAATTTTCCACATTTTGTCATGTTACAACCAAAAACATAAATGTATTTTATTGGGATTTTATGTGATAGACCAACCCGTCGCATGCTGCCAGCTTTTGGCCAATACAGATCTGCAATGAACTTGCCCTCCGCTTCTTCCACACATAATGTTTATTATTATAGAGCTATAAACTAAACTGCAAAATATATATTTATTAAAAATATTGTTTTTTTTTTTTTTATTACTACTGATTTATCAGTTAATTTCAGTTTAGCATTTTTAGTTTAACTGATTAATATTCTTTGTTCTTATTTCATTTCTGAGGTTTACATCCACTTAAAGCACAGGTGTCAAACACAAGGACCGCGGGCCGAATCCGGCACTCCAGGCCATTTCATGTGGCCCTTGCACCTCTTCTGCATGTACCCCTTGTCTCCGCCCCCACCTTGTCTTAGTAGTTGGCAGCAGAGAGGAGCATAGAACTCCTCTGCCAAATCCTGCACCTCTCAGTGCAGCTGCAGCACCCCCTCATCCCTGCCTCCTCTGGTCTCAGCATTCAGCAGACTCTGGTAACTGACTCCACTCCTCCTCTGGTCCTTCTCCAGACCCTGCACTTTCTGCTTTCCAGCTCTGCCCTCAAAGGGAGTGCACGGTGATGTTAGGGAGGGTGTGGGATTTATGACATCTGATGTAATGGGGGGTGGGGTGCTCTGGACATGTAGTCTTACAGATACAACCGGCCCTTTGAGGGCAACCAAAATGCTGATACGGCCCACGATTAATTGAAGTTTGACACCCCTGACTTAAAGTGATAATAAACTCTACTTTTTTGTGCTAATTAAGATTTCTAAATTGTGCTCTGCTTCTTCTGAAGTGGCTACGTTGCTATATTCTCCTTTCACCCAGTCTCCTGATTGCTGGCCTTGGCTTCCATAGTAAAGATGACTCCTTGACTTGTAGGGTCCTATTGACCAACCCTACGTGCATCTGCACAAAATACCTTCAGTCGTTGCCTTCTCTAGACATGCATAGGCAGTCCAGAGGAATAGAAATACCAGTGTTTGCGGCACAAACGCTCATCTACAATGGTGCTAAGAGTGATGGGACATGTAGTCCTGAGGAGGGCAACAGGAGTGCGCGCCCCCTACTGGAAATTTGGGGAAACAGCGCAGAGGAAATGGGAGACAACACCATTTAGATGAAGAAAATGTGAGCGTTTATTGGCATCATGGTAAATAATGATTAATTGGCCAAGAAGGACATATCTGTAATATTACTTTAACATACACATGTTACCGTACAGTGCTATCGTTTTATGATCAGAGTTTTATTTGGTACTGAAGCTGGCAGATGACATGCCATCGGGGTGGGATTCACATGTTCAGGACCTCGTTCTTGGATGGATCGGGAGTTCCAAACATTTTCTGGCCTCTCAAACTGAGGGATGGAGAGGTGTTAGAGCTGTAATTGTAAAATAATCTGGCAGACGTTTGTAGCCTTCTTCCAGCTACAGAGATCAACACGCTTTATGTTTTGAATGTACTGCATAGTTTAGGTAGAACAATATATTTCAGTTTTATAGAAAAGTATTTTATGCTGCAGTACACTGCTCAGGGTCAGATAGGTGGAAGTTATTCTATAAATATCGAAGTAATTTATTTTCTTGAAGGCTAAATACACAGAAGAAATACATATATTGGAGCGGTGTTACCTGCTGAAGGATTTGTAATTTTGTCCATGCAGTTCTGAGATTTACACAGCTCTGCCACGCATCACAGCCCTTCCTGCCAGGATAGGAGATCTGTATTGTCTCTGTTGCAGTTAAGTAACTTGTCTCAGTGAAAGAAGAAGCACACTGAAGAACTCATCTCTCTGTCACTATGCTATTTCCACTGATAAGCGTACTCCTTACACTATAATGGCTGCTTATTCCTTCTCCAGTCTGAGCTCTGCTGTACTGGAACTGCGAAAGGCTGATACCAGGTCAAATTTTTTTTTTTTAGGGGTTAGGGTAGGGAACAATTGCCCTGCCATGTTTTTTTTTTTCTTTCTTCTTGTCTTTGTTCCACTGGGAAGATTTCCCTTCATCTCCTAGATTGTAAGCTCCCAGGATCAGGCCCTCCAATCCCTCTTGTATTGAACTGTATTGTTGCTGTATTGTCTCCCGTTATATTGTAAAGCGCAACTGTTGGCGCTATATAAATCCTGTATTATAATAATAATTCCCTTTCTTGGAGTTATTGTTGTCACAGTGGCTGAAAGTGAGCAATATATCAAATTGGGGATCAGACCATTGTTTCTCAACCTTTTTTTAATCAAGGCACCCTTTAAAATTATTGATAATCTCAAGGCACTCTATTTTAAACTGTAAAAAACTATTCTACACACATCCAGTACACCCAACGTGATTTATTCTTCCAAAGCAAATACACCTTTGCACACTGGTACTGACTAGTATTCTAGAGTGTCTCTCTATTTCTCTGCTAATGTGACTCCAGTGCTGACGGAGAGGGGCAAACAAGGATGATGTACATGCACCCCATGTCCTCCTTAACAACTGATGATGTCAATGGTTGTTAGGATGCAGGCAGCTTGAAGAACAAAATTGTGCACAATGAAAATCTGTGGCTTTGTGTACTAAAAGGCAGGATTGATACAGCTGCTGGCTTGTATATAATTTTTGGGCATTTTGCCAAGGAACCCCTGAAGAAGTTTGAAGGCACACCCGGGTGCCTGGGCACCCTGGTTGAGAAAGGTTGGCTTAGACAACAAGAAAATGCTAATGGAGGTTGTAGGTTTCCCCCAATTTTTAAATAGCATTTTTTTTTTTTTTTACTATTGTGTCCTTGTTAGATTTCCTCTCACTTCTTGTCTTGCAGACAGCTTTGTCGCAAGGACAGAAAGTGCCACACCTCCCAAAAGGGAAAAAGAGGGCAAAAAAGTAAAAAAAAAAACTCTAGAGATACACTGTAAGACTCTTCAATTTCTATACGTTTTACCCTGGCTGCCAGTGGGTAAGTGCGGGATAGTTGTCATAGCAATGATTTGTGCTGCTGAATGACACTGCAAAAATCCGCTAAAACCTTTTGATGTACAGTATCTAACCTCTCCTTCCATTAGTGTAGCCTTTCTCACCCCTTTTATCTTAGAGGAACCCTTGAAATATCTTTCAGGTCTCAGGGAACCTCTGATAAAATGAATTTATTGGGGGATAGTGGGAAGAATGCCCTCCTTACTGTGGTATTATTATTATTATACAGTATTTATAAAGCGCCAACAGTTTGCTCAGCGCTGTACATTACAATGGGAGACAGAACATACGACAGTACAGTAACAATACAGTGCGATACACGAGGGGTTCGAGGGCCCTGCTCCTTGGAGCTTACAATCTAGGAGGGAGGGGATGGTGGCACAGGAGGAAATAGCTGTTGGGGATGGAGTGGTAGGAACAGTGGAGGAGGTCGGGAATTAGCGGGGTGGGGTAGGCTTCCCTGTAGAGGTGGGTTTTCAGGGTGCGCCTAAAGGAGAGGAGAGTGGGTGATAGTCTGATGGATTGGGGTAGGGAGTTCCAGAGTATAGGTGACGCCCTGGAGAAGTCCTGGAGGCGGGCATGGGAGGAGGAGACCAGGGAACTAGAGAGAAGGAGGTCTTGTGAGGAGCGGAGTGTGCGTGCTGGGCGGTATTTGGATATTAGGTCAGTGATGTAGTTTGGGGCAGTATGATGGACAGCTTTGTACGTCAGTGTTAGGATTTTGAATTTGATCCGTTGGGCAATCGGAAGCCAGTGGAGTGATTGGCAGAGGGGGGTGACAGAAACGGAGCGGTTGGTAAGGTGGATGAGGTAGTCAGAATGCCACCCCTACACACACCTAAAAAGATAATGGATGTCATGCTGCTGGCTCTGCCAAATGGTGTGGGACCAAAACTATATAGGCAACAGATTGTTCCACCAAAGCTCAAGAAATCGCTGGCAATCTCTGGAGGAACTCTGGGGTTCCATGTAACCCTGGCTGAGAATGATTGTGCTATGGTATGCTAAATGCTAATTGTATAGACTATGCCATAGGAAGCCATGGGGGTTGATTTACTAAAACTGGAGAGTATGACATCTGGTGCCGCTCTACATGGAAACCATTTTTTTTTTTTTTTTGAGGCTTAATTGAACAAGCTGAAGTGAGAAGCTGATTGGCTACCATGCACAGCAGCACCAGATTTTGCACTCTAGTGTTAGTAAACCAACCCCCGTGTATTTGAAAGCAGAATTGTACTCACCTCGGCTCCCCGCTGTTCCCCGGCCAGCCGCTGACCTCTTTGGCCGGTTGGCTTCCAGGGCTTGATCGCAGGCCGCTGTCATTGGCCGAGCGGGGATGACGTCAGTCCTGCGCATGCACAGGAGCTCAGTCAGATTTGGCATTGCCAAGTTTGTACAGTGAGCTGTACATGTGTGACTCACTTTACAGGGGTGGAAAGGCAGGTAAGTAACTTACCTGAAGCGTGTCTTGGAACGCATGTCTCTTCTGCATTAAAATTCCTGCCTGTTCACCATTTTGTTCTTTTTTTTGTACTTAAAGTTCCACTTTAAGCAGCATTTATTAGCAATCAGTCTATCAACTGATCACTACAAGATGCTACAGTACCCCTTATTTATTTCAGGTACTTATATAGCGCCGTCAATTTCCACAGCACTTTACTTTACATATATATTGTATATTCACATCAGTCCCTAACCCTCAAGGGGCCTTCAATCTAAAGTCCCTAACTCACATTCATACATATACATACTAGGGACAATTTAGACCGGAGCCAATTAACCTACCAGCATGTCTTTGGAGTGTGGGAGGAAATCAGAGTACCTGGAGGAAACCCATGCAGTCACAGGGAGAACATGCAAACTCCAGGCAGGTGGTGCCGGTGTTGGGATTGGAACCAGCGACCCTAGTACTGCCAGGCGGAAGTGCTGACCATTTAGCCACTGTGCTGCCTTTTAAACCTAAAGGGACCCTTGAAATAATTTTCAGGTCTTAGGGAACCCCTGACAAAATGAATTTATTGTGGGTCAGAGGGAAGAATAACCCTTAGATCAGTAGGAAGACTGCTCCCCTTACATTGATTGTCAGTATGCTACCCTTACAGACCTGTAAAAAGATCATTGATGCCATTCTGCTGGCTTTCCCAAATGGCATTTGTCCTGAAACTATGCAGGCACCATCAGATGGGAGGTTAATCAGTCACAGCTCAAGGAACCCCCAACAACCTCTGGTGGTGGAACCCTAGTTGAAGATTGGTACTTTGCTGAATTTATTGTATTTCTAAATTGCAGGTGCATTTTTAAAGTTGTGAAGTTTAGGCATTTTCGTTTCCTACCCATTATTGATGCCAGAATTCTCCTGGTTTGCCCGGAATGTGTCAGTGTTCAGTATAGGAAATGTTGGTAGGAAAAGGGAGGCTGGAAATGAGACTAGAGTCAGAATTCCACCCCTTTTTTTTCCCCCCAAATGCTGTCAACTCGGGTCTGAGTCCTAGCGGCTTGATGAATGAAATTTCTAAAAAGTAATCGTTTTTTTCCTAGTCTGGGGAGATCTTCCAGTGTCATCCCCACAGCTGTAGTCAATGTGTCCAGTACTGATCTAGTAGATGGTCTCCCTCTTTGCCTGGTGCCTTCGATCTTTCCAAACATTATTTCCCTCTCCAGTGATCTTTCTTTTCTAACAGTGTGACCAAAATCGAACAGTTGTAACCAACATTTGGGTTTCTAGTAACATAGCCGGTTTGATCTTTCATCTTCCAGCACTATATGACAGTTCTCTTTGTTGTCGCAACATCATCAAGTTTTCTTGGCATAATACAGAAGTAGATTGCCTGGCCTTTCTTCTGGGCAGTATGGATTCGATGTTGTCCCCGTAGCCACGTCAAGCGTGATCTTTTAACTTCAACGCTGCCCATCTGCCGCTTCCCAGAAGGGTGGTACCTCATTAGTCTATTATCTTTGGAGGAACCTGTCTGCCTTGGGAGGCCACGCTGGCATAGCTTTCGTCTTCATAGATACACGCAAGCCCCGGCAGCTCTACAAGCCTATGTAACATGTCCTATGCCACCCTTACAAGCATCTAAAAAGATTATTAGTGTCATTCTCCCAAAGGACTGTGGGCCCAAAAATTTAGAGGCACCATCAGATTGGTGATCAATCAGCCAAAGCTCGAGGAACCCCTACCAACTTCAGGAGTAATTCTATGGTTTCATGGAGCCCTGGTTGAGAATGGCTACTTGTGTTGCTTACACCATAGGGAACCATGTTTTTTAAGCAGCATGTAGTAGCAATCAGTCTGTTGGCTGATCACTACAAGATACTATGGTTGCCCTTCTCAACCTTTTTACCCCAAAGGAAACCTTGAAATAATTTTCAGGTCTCAGGAAACCCCTTCTAAAATGAATTAATTGGGGGTCAGTTGCAAAAATAACCCTTACATTAGTGATCAGTAAGAAGCCTTCTCTTACTTTGATGGTCGAAATACCACCCTGGTGTCATTCTGGTGGCTCTGGTGTTGGCTCTGAAACTATGCAGGCACCAAGGGATGGAAGGTCAGTCAGCCACAACACAAGGAACCCCCAGCAATCTCTGGAGGAATCCAGGTTGAGAATGGATACTTTGGTCAGTTATGTGTATTTCTAAATCGCAGGTGCATTTTTTAAACCTGTGTACAGTTGAGGCAGTTTCGGTTCCTAGCCATTGTTGATGTGAGATTTCTCCTGGTTTGCCCGGAATGTGTCAGCGTATAATTTAGGGAGTGTTGGTAGGAAAAGAGCATGGAAACAAGACGAGAGTTCATTGTACGTGGATATATCATATTCTGCTTCACTGTCGTTTTTTTTTTGCACGCTGCTCTGTGGAACAGTCTCTACATATTGTCAGGATTCTTGGCTCACATGCCCAAACTGCTAATTACAATCAAATTAAACGTCCAGCTGATGGTTCAACTCCCAGCGCAAAGGTATCATCTTCTTGTATTATGGATGATATCCAGCATGGATGGAACACATAACTCTAACTCTCCATGGGGCTTATGGTAAAATGCTTGACATAAAAAAGGGCTTTATAGAAAATCAGATGCAGTAAATAGCCTTGTATCTTTGCTACTCACCAGTATTCTTCTATCTCCTTGGATCCAATGAAACATTAATGCTTGGCATCCATCATTCTCAAAAGCCTGAGCGTCAAGCTATATTGTGTCCCACATGTGGACCCAGTAAGCTATGCAACTTGTATAATTACTGTATAATACACTCTTGTAATTAGATCCGAATGTGGACACACCTATGATGCCGTTTATTGATGATTTCCTTAGCCGAAGGGAGCTGGCTTTGGACAGATCCTATGGAGCTCAAACAAGTGGATAGAATTAATATTCTGTATTTGTCCTGATATTATATTACTTTACCTTTATGTTTTCCTGATTGGATTTCTTGAGTAAAATCTCTATACTGGCCATAGATGCGCACATAAAAAATACATAAAGTGCTAAACCAAATTCGGAGAAAAGTGTCCAACACAATTTTAAATCTTGATAAAAAATAGGTATATAAAAACAGCTAACGCGATTCGGGGCAACACCCCCCCCCCCCATCGTTTGTGAGGTCTCAAGACAGGATAAAACTTGGATGGATGCAGAGAGAACAGTGACTGCACAGAATTGTATTAGGATGAGCACTGAACTCTCCTCCAAGGGGCGTAATAACTTCACAACAGATGCTGAGTAGCAATGGAGTCACCCTAGGTTCACATCTGTGCGGTTGGTGCCGCTGCCAATCCACACGAAAATCCGTGGAGCCGCACCACCCGCACAGAGAAATGCGGACCCGTGGGCGGGTGCCATTAATTCTAATGGCACGCCGCCCGCACTGGTAAACACAACCGTACTGGGAACCGAGGTTCCTGTGCGGGCTGCGTTTTCGGAAGAAGTGCAGGGACTTCTTTCCCTGCGTGGCACGGGAGTCCATGCAAATGAATGGGCTCTCGTGCCCGTGCAAAAGATGTGAACCAGGGGTGAGACTGTTCCTCCATGGGGAGAGTTTAGTGCCGGTCCTAATGAAGATCTGTTATAGGCTGTTTTTATATGACTTTGTTTATCAACAAATAAAATCAGCTTTGTCTTTTTTCATCAGATTTTGGTCTGGCGCTCCTTTCTGTATTTGTATGGTTTGAGCTACTATTGGGTGCCCGTCGAGGGAAGCCTTGATGTGTGAAAGACACCTTGCTATCACTGTCGAGCTTGTTTAAAGTTTTCCTAAATCGGACTACACTTGCAAGTCTAAACATTCCCATCACCTCTTTGAGTATGCTCTAGAATAGCTGTGTGTGTCTTCATGAGAACTATGAACAAGAAGACTTCCACCTTTTCTTGGTCAAAAGTTGAAACGTTTTTGTGTCCTAGAAGGATGGCCTTCAACCAGTTGTTACTGGCTCCTTGGATGGCTGTTAACAGTCCAGTCTTCATCTGAGTGTTGCATTGGAACTTTCATTAGAAACAGTGGTTTTCTCTAAAGCCCATTCTGCCTTTGGCTGATACGTACCATGTGCTTCCTCAATGTTGTGCTTGCTTAGGGAGTCCCAGTGAATTTACTGGTACCTCATACTTTCAGGAATGGTAGAGCATTGTCCCCATGCTGAGCACTGTGGTTGGATCTGACAACCACTACATCATTGTGTCTTGTGGTGAAGTAGGGATCATTAGATCAAACCACAGAGCAAAGAGGGGGACCAGGCATTTAATACCACCGGAAGTCTTGGATATTGATGATTCTTCAGCAAGCTCAGCTAAGCAACCCTATAAAAGCTCTTGTTTAGACAGTTGATCATTAAACCTTTTTTTTTTTTTTTTTTTTTTTTTTTACATTTTTAAACCTTTTTCTTTTAGCAAAAGTGTCCCTTTCACATGCTACAGGCCTCATTGCCCAAAATTATCAATTTACAGAATCAGGTAATTTTGAAGACTTCGTACAAGTCAGCAGCATCTCCTTGTACCGCCATGGATGTTGGCTTCCTGGATGGAAGTGTAAATATAGATAAATGAGGGAGTCAGCGTGGGATATTCTGAGTGAATAGAGATCATGTGGGGATATACTGGTCTGGCTACACCCAGTAAGCACTCTGGAAGCTCCTTTTGCTGCACAGATTTTTGGTCTGAAATTTCATAAATGTTCTTGTATGAAGGTGTGGACCCGGGAGAAGCAGAACAGGCGTAGCATTCCTGTTAACTGTTAGTGGTTTGTTAGTCACACTGAGAAGCCTGGAGTTACTGCCTGTAGAAAGTTCACAGCACTAAAATCTGATTTTTCTTCAATTTGTTTGCTACATTTTTTTTTTCAGTGTCATAAGGTCTTCAGTTTGCAAAAAGAGGGGCCTATAGAAGTATACACGGAGCAGGCTTTTTCTGGGCTTCTGTGATGTAGGATGGTCATTATTTTTTTGGTGTCAAATTTTTATTTCTGATATAAACTTTTCCTACGGGATGCATCCATTGCACTCCACTTGCTGGGCTTTCTAGTAAAAGTCTAGCACTGCATATATGCTTGTTGGCAGCCTGTGTATAATTGACTAAGTCAGATAGTTTTATCTCTGCTAGGAGAGAGGGGAAGGATTCCTTCCTGAATAGGGAAATGTCACAGATTCCATTTAGCTGAGATTTACCCTGTTTAGACGTTCTAGCCCTACCAATACATTTTGGCCAAGATTTATGAAGAAAGATTATTTATTTGCAAAATTTTATAAGAAAAACACTTATTTTCAAAATGTTTGGACTTTTTCATTTATATAGCAAAAAAAAAAAAGAAAAAATCACAGTGGTGAATAAATACCACCAAAATAAAGTTTTATCTGTCTCAAAAAAAATGCTAAAAAAATTCATATGGGTACAGTGTTGCATGACTGCGCAATTGTCATTCAAAGTGTGACAGCACTGAAAGCTGAAAATTGGCCTGGACAGGAAGGGGGTGAAAGTGTCCGGACTGGAAGGGGGTGAAAGTGTCCGGACTTGAAGTGGTTAAAGGATAAGTTCACCTTTTGTAACATGTTACGATGGGACTGACCCCTGCACCCCCCCATCCCCGTTGTGACAACTAGTGGGGGATCTGCTCCCTGCTAGTTGTCACAATTTTGAAAAAATTCCGCCCACCTGGCCACGTCACTCACTCACGGAATTCTGTGAACGGGAAAACTACAAGTCCCTGCAGCCTTTGCGGCTGTGGGTTTGTAGTTTTTAATGAACTACCATGGCTCTGTAGTTCTTTAAGCCTTTTTGTCAGTAAGTATCTGCTTGCCCGTACGGGATATATGAGCAAGCAGATATACTGACAGGTCATCTGCTGATTGCTGGTGCAATGCTTTGGAGGTTTCACAAACAAAAAATAATAAATATGCATTTATTATTTTTTCTTACCTGCAAAAAAATGTGCATTTATTATTTTTTCTTACCTGCAAAAAAAAAGTGCATTTATTTTTTCTTACCTGCAAAAAATGCATTTTTTTTGCAGGTAAGAAAAAATAATAAATGCACATTTTTTTTTTTTGCAGGTAAGAAAAAATAATAAATGCACATTTATTATTTTTTCTTACCTGCAAAAAAAAATGTGCATTTATTATTTTTTCTTAGCTGCAAAAAAAGTGCATTTTTTATTTTTTCTTACCTGCAAAAAAAAAATAATTTCATTTTTTATTTTTTCTTACCTGCAAAAAAAAGTGCATTTATTATTTTTCTTACCTGCAAAAAAAAAAAGTGCATTTATTATTTTTTTTAGCTGCAAAAAAAAAATGTGCATTTATTATTTTTTCTTGGCTGCAAAAAAAATGTGCATTTATTATTTTTTCTTACCTGCAAAAAAAATGTGCATTTATTATTTTTTCTTGGCTGCAAAAAAAATGTGCATTTATTATTTTTTCTTACCTGCAAAAAAAATGTGCATTTATTATTTTTTCTTAGCTGCAAAAAAAAATGTGCATTTATTATTTTTTCTTACCTGCAAAAAAAGTGCATTTTTTATTTTTTCTTACCTGCAAAAAAAAAGTGCATTTATTATTTTTTCTTAGCTGCAAAAAAAAATGTGCATTTATTATTTTTTTTAGCTGCAAAAAAAATGTGCATTTATTATTTTTTCTTGGCTGCAAAAAAATGTGCATTTATTATTTTTTCTTGGCTGCAAAAAAAATGTGCATTTATTATTTTTTCTTACCTGCAAAAAAAATGTGCATTTTTTATTTTTTCTTACCTGCAAAAAATGTGCATTTAATTTTTTTTTCTTAAAAGGTGAACTTATCCTTTAAAGCTTAGTCGGAATCCCACTTTAAGTAAGTCTAGGTTTTCTGAGGGTTTCGGTGACCTCTCCATCCCGCTGGTACTGATCGGTACAGGCTGATATGAGGGTTGGGAAGAGTCATGGCTCTGAGTAATCGATGTGTGATTCATTGTGGAGCAGGTCACATCATACCCCTGCATGATCTGCATTCTGCCGTTTTGGTTTCAGGCGTACATCCATCTTCAGATTCGATCTCAGCGGTGAATGTGGCGGAGTCACGGCATCATTTTTCTGTACATGCCATTCTGCATTCAACCCCTTCACGCCGGCGCCTCCTGGCCCTGTAAAAGTTTTAGAAGCCGGGAGGCAGGGCGGGGTTTAGGGTCATGTGACCGCCGTGACGTCACATGATCGGGAAAGGTCCCGTTCAAAAGGGGAGATCGGGACCTTTCCGTGAGTACCGGACATGTGCGCTGGGAGCTCGCAGGGCACATACTAGGGCCAATTCACCTCCCAGCATGTCTTTGGAGTGTAGGAGGAAACCGGAGTACCCGGAGGAAACCCACGCAGGCACAGGGAGAACATGCAAACTCCAGGCAGGTGGTGCCGTGGTTGGGAAACCCAACATTTCATATTCCTGATATGATCCCGCTGTATTTGTATGGAAAAAGTCTCCTGTTCTCTTTGTATTGCTTCCTTTGTATGAAATCCCTGGTGTTCCTGCCAGTCCCTCTGCTTTCCTATTAAAAACTGACCACACTAGGCATGACATTACAGCACGGTCAGTTTTCTAGCTGTGCTGGGAGCCTGCTCCCCTCCAATGATCACACTTTTGCTCAGACGCCTCCCCCTTCACAGCCATTCACTGGGAAGATCAGTGTACTGCTGTTTCTTCTCCCCCCAGCTCACTAACATCTTTATGCGGCTGAGAACAGAGAATATGTGATCACTTACTAAAAAAAAAAAAAAAAAGGTGTCTATAATGAGACCTGGTCAGTTTTTAGGAGCAAAATCACAGTGACGGCAGGAATGACATCTTCTTTAAGAGTCGCGAACATGCCCACCTGCAGGTCCCTGATTGGTTCTGGTATGAACAACAGTCACATGACCTGCATTTGTAAGATGGGAAACAACTGGCAAGTATTTTTGTTTTTTTTTTGTAATATACAGATGGATTTATAAACGGCCTATATTTATGTATTCAGAAATGTGTCTACGATAACAAAACATTACAACTACTATAAGTATGTAACTGGCAGATAGAAAACAAATGCAGCCGCCACATCTAATGACGGGGAAGTTGAAATCTATGTTTCATTTTTCTTCTCGAGGTTAATGACCCTGAAACGCAGTCCGAGGAAAAAAGTGAGCGCGGCATTATTGTACGTTCGGCAGAGAAAGGGTCGATTGGCTCTTTTCGGCGTCCCAGATGCTGCGAACGATTAGCGATGCCTGTTTTGACTGAACATTGGCGCGGTGCGCTGTGCAGTGCAACTGGAACGGTCCGTGTGCGTTCTGCGCCAACCTCTCCGGGAATCTTTTCCTCCTCTTAGAACTGGCAGAGGAATACTGCGTATTAACTGTGTATAGCTTGGCAGCTCCCTGAACATCTGCTGTCTGAAGAAACCTTTTTTTTTTTTTCTGGTTTTACCTTGGCCCTGCCTTCTTTATGATTTTCATTTTATAAGCAATTCTTTTTTAGCGCATTCGATGTTTCTGAGGGTCAAACAGATGAACTTTGGAGCTTATTTAATAGTGTGAAAAACTACGTTCCAAAGACAGTAATGCTGACCAATCAGCAGTCGGCTTTCATCGTTCTGATGGTTGTAATCTGCAAAGTGACATTTTATTGGATGCTGGGAGTTACTGCACTTGTATCAATCAGCACAACTATCGCTTTCAATGTAAAACGTCCTTTTTGTTTTTTTTGTTTTTTTTCTTTTCTCTTTTTTTGTTATTTTTTTAACCCCTCCAGCTCCATACACCCCAAAGTACCTTTTCCATATCCACCTGGTAATTCAGCGGTAGCTTTGTCATTAGCAATAGATTTTTTTTTTTTTTTCTTGGGAGGGGTGTTGTGTCAAAGAAGTGACACTAAATGATAATAATCCATACACATCCACTCATTAATCATCCTGTAATCTATTTTTCATAAAGCCATTTTTTACTATATTTTTTTTCCTTGCAACATCTTCTATCAGCTCCAAAACCTCTGCTTTTCCCTCTCACTTCCTTTTTGTTTGGAACTAGGAGTGTATGTTAATTGTGATCATGTTCACTGCTCTATGCACACTATAAAAACTTAGATTGTAAGCTCCCAGGATCAGGGCTCTCCTATCCCTCTTGTATTGAACTGTATTGTTGCTGTATTGTCTCCCGTTATATTGTAAAGTGCTGAGCAAACTGTTGGCGCTATATAAATCCTGTATAATAATAATATATAAATCCTGTATAATAATAATATAAATCCTGTATAATAATAATAATATATAAATCCTGTATAATAATAATAATATATAAATCCTGTATAATAATAATAATAATATATAAATCCTGTATAATAATAATAATATATAAATCCTGTATAATAATAATAATATATAAATCCTGTATAATAATAATAATAATATATAAATCCTGTATAATAATAATAATAATATATAAATCCTGTATAATAATAATAATATATAAATCCTGTATAATAATAATAATAATATATAAATCCTGTATAATAATAATATATAAATCCTGTTTAATAGTAATAATTGTTGGTACTATATAAATCCTGTATAATAATAATAATTGTTGGCGCTATATAAATCCTGTATAATAATAATAATTGTTGGCGCTATATAAATCCTGTATAATAATGATAATAAACCCCATAGTCCATATTCCTTCTCACAAACAAGAGAGGGTGGCTACGTTTCTATCTACAGTGGGACCACAGAGAATGAACATAGCCTCCCACTAACAGGAAGTCAGCTCACAGCAGCGAAAAAAAAAAGGAGTTTTGAGAAGGCTTCCAACAATAAAAGGTATTTTTTCAGTTAAGAATACATACATGAATGGAATTTTTTTAAAATCGGAGTTCAGTATCACTTTAGAGTGATGTTGTCTTGCAAAAAAAATGTTTTCTATCAAATTTATTGTTAAACAAAAAAAAAATCAAACTAAACTAAAACACCCTTTTTGTATTTTGATCAGCTTTTGCAATAAAAAAATGCTTCTGTAGATAAAATATATACATTTTTTTCTAGAATTTGTCACTTCTATAAAGATAAAAAAAATGAAGATTCCGGTAAAAAGCATTGCAAAGTCATTTATAAATAGAGTAAATAGTTTTTTTTTAACTTTTGCACATTTTTTTAAATGCAACACAAAAAAATTTACAAATTAAAAAAGAGAAATAATTAAATACACATAGTTTAAAAAAATGAAATAAAAAAAAAATTCTACATAAAAATAATAGCGAATGGGAGAGGAATTATGGCTCATTGCTGTTAACTAAGCCCGGGTTCACACTTGTACGGTATATCGCATGTGATTCGCATGGGAACCGCACCACATTCCTGTGCAAACCACCTGTGAATTCTGCGAGGTGCGCCACACATTTTGTATGGCTCAAATCGCACCGCCTCTACACCAAAAAGGTACAGGACCCTTTTTTTTTTTTTTTTTTTGGTCCGCACTAGAATCAGATTGCATGGGTATTCACAGCAATGCGATCCAATTCTGCACATCACACCGCGTTTTGTGGACCGATTTCGGGGTGTTGTTAACTTAACATACACACCCGCAGCGGTTCGTATGAATGAGGTGCGATTCTGATGCGGTGTAAAATTCGCACAGAAAACGCTGCGAATTCCGCACTGCATCAGTGTGAACCCGGGCTAAGGGTTAATAAGGAACTAAATGGAAACAAATTTTTATTTAAAAAAAAAAAAAATATATATATATATATATATATTTTTTTTTTTATTTGACTTGAAAGGTTACTCTATCTGACAAAATATACGGCTCATAGGTCACTACTTTGATCTTTTAAAAGTGAGAATAAATGCAAAGTACCCATAATATTACATTGTATTTCTGAAATGTGCGTGTTACTATGCTGCAAAGTGATGGGGCTGGAATAATTATTGAAGGATAGAGGTGGGGTCAGCGGCGGACTGACCACTCATGGGGCCCCCCGGGCAATAGGGGATCATGGGGCCCCTGTGTCCTTATCCAAACTCAAAAAAGCCTATGAAAAAGGTACCAGGGGCATCTCATGGGGCCTCCTACTCACCTCGGGCCCTCGGGCAGTGCCAGAGTTTCCAAATGGTCAGTCCGCCCCTGGGTGGGGTGCTTTTTTTTTTTTCTTTTCTTTTAACCCTGGCTTAGATTTTTTTATAAAATCTAAGCAACTACTTCTATTTATAATATATATAGTAATTGTTGTGTTAGCAATGGAGACAGGCAGGAAACACAAGGACATTTGGCAAGAAATACAAAGAATCCAAATGACACCAGTTGGGGGCTGTCTGTCCATTCTACAGCTCATGTCCTTCATTCCCACCATGAAAGGGAAGCTATGCGTATTGGGTCTTTTTTTTTTCTTTTCTTTAAGTCATATGTGTTATACAGATTCCCCCCCCCCCATATGTATTCAATCCCTATTTTATAAATAATCATGTAATGTATGACAAAGGATTCTCAGAGCACTGCGACATAAAGAGAAGGGAGTACAGAATACACTGCTTACCTTCAGGCTCAATCTGTGTGGTTGAAGCCTCCAGATGAGGGTTGAGCCTCTTTTGCGTATCATTTGCTTGTATGTAAAAAGTTCAGCTTCTGTCTGCTAACAGCAAACCTTTTTACTGTGGATAAAAAGCAGAGATTATATTTAAAAAAAAAAAAAAAACTTGGAAAGGAAGTTAAAGCCTAAAGAATATGTAAACCCAACATTTCATATTCCTGATATGTGCCAGCTGTACCATGTACTTGTATGAAAAAGTCTCCTGTTCTCTCTGTAATGCTTCCTTTATGTGAAATCCCTGATGTTCCTGCCAGTCCCTCTGCTTTCCTATTAAAAACTGACCACATGGCCTCTTCATGGACTCGTATTTCTGTTACGATGACAACTACTATTGTTATATTGATATATTCTCTATTATTGTATCAATTAAAATATAAAAATATGGAAATATAAAAACTGACCACACTAGGCAGGAGAGCACAGTGTGGTCAGTTCTTTGGCACGCCCCCCCCACACTTCTCCACACAGCCATTCACTGGAAAAATCATTGTACTGCTGTTTCTCCTTCACACGCTCTGAGCTTCTTATGCAGCTGACAACAGAGGGAATCTAATCAATTATAAAAAAAAATGAAAAATAAAAGTATTTATAATGTTGCTTTTTTATATGTCTACACAAACGTTTTACGTTTCATTTCTATTTTTAAGTGAGTGGGTTGTTTTAAGGCAGCGGTTCTCAACCTGGGGGTCGCGACCCCTTTGGGGGTCGAACGACCATTTCCCAGGGGTCGCCTAAGACCATCGGAAAACACATATTTCCGATGGTCTTAAGAACCGAGACACCGCTGCTGTCTCCGGCGATGTGTGGGCGGGATGATACGCTGCTCCTGTCACCTGGCCACACCTCCGGGATCGCTCAGCAGCTCCGCCTCCTCGCCGCTGATTGGCCATCGGAACTGTAGCTCAGGAGAGGCACACAGGCGGCCAATCACCGGCGAGGAGGTGGAGCTTGGAGAGGAGGAGCCGAGCGGCAGCGCGCGTACATCAAAGAAGACCGAGGGAGCTGCCGGAGCGAGTGAAGAGGAGAGCGGCCAGAGAAGGAAGACAGCTGACAGGTAAGTGAGAGAGCGAGCCCAGGCTGGAGCAGGGGTCAGCAAGGTAAGTATCATTGGTGTCAGTGGGAGGAATAGTGCCCCATCATTTGTGTCACTAATACCAACGATGGGGCACTATTCCTCCCCCCACTGACACCAACGATGGGGCACTATTCCTCCCCCCACTGACACCAACGATGGGGCACTATTCCTCCCCCCACTGACACCAACGATGTGGCACTATTCCTCCCCCCACTGACACCAACGATGTGGCACTATTCCTCCCCCCACTGACACCAACGATGGGGCACTATTCCTCCCCCCACTGACACCAACGATGGGGCACTATTCCTCCCCCCACTGACACCAACGATGGGGCAGTATTCCTCCCCCCACTGACACCAACGATGGGGCAGTATTCCTCCCCCCACTGACACCAACGATGGGGCAGTATTCCTCCCCCCACTGACACCAACGATGGGGCAGTATTCCTCCCCCCACTGACACCAACGATGGGGCAGTATTCCTCCCCCCACTGACACCAACGATGGGGCAGTATTCCTCCCCCCACTGACACCAACGATGGGGCAGTATTCCTCCCCCCACTGACACCAACGATGGGGCAGTATTCCTCCCCCCACTGACACCAACGATGGGGCACTATTCCTCCCCCCACTGACACCAACGATGGGGCACTATTCCTCCCCCCACTGACACCAACGATGGGGCACTATTTCCCCCCCCCCCCCCCCCTGACCCCAATGATGGGGCACTATTCTCCCCTCCACCACACTGACATCAATGATGGGGCACTATTCCTCCCACTGACACCAGTGATGGGGCACTACTCCCCCCACTGACACCAGTGATGGAGCACTACTCCCCCCACTGACACCAATGATGGGGCACTACTCCCCCCACTGACACCAGTGATGGAGCACTACTCCCCCCACTGACACCAATGATGGGGCACTACTCCCCCCACTGACACCAATGATGGGGCACTACTCCCCCCACTGACACCAATGATGGGGCACTATTCCTCCCACTGACACCAATGATGGGGCATTACTCCTCCCACTGACACCAATGATGGGGCACTATTCCTCCCACTGACACCAATGATGTGGCACTATTCCTCCCACTGACACCAGTGATGGAGCACTACTCCTCCCACTGACACCAGTGATGGGGCACTACTCCCCCCACTGACACCAGTGATGGAGCACTACTCCCCCCACTGACACCAATGATGGGGCACTACTCCCCCCACTGACACCAATGATGGGGCACTACTCCCCCCACTGACACCAATGATGGGGCACTACTCCTCCCACTGACACCAAGGATGGGGCACTATTCCTCCCACTGACTCCAACGATGGGGCACTATTCCTCCCACTGACACCAACGATGGGGCACTATTCCTCCCACTGACACCAACGATGGGGCACTATTCCTCCCACTGACTCCAACGATGGGGCACTATTCCTCCCACTGACACCAACGATGGGGCACTATTCCTCCCACTGACACCAACGATGGGGCACTATTCCTCCCACTGACACCAACGATGGGGCACTATTCCTCCCACTGACACCAACGATGGGGCACTATTCCTCCCACTGACACCAACGATGGGGCACTATTCCTCCCACTGACACCAACGATGGGGCACTATTCCTCCCACTGACACCAACGATGGGGCACTATTCCTCCCACTGACACCAACGATGGGGCACTATTCCTCCCACTGACACCAACGATGGGGCACTATTCCTCCCACTGACACCAACGATGGGGCACTATTCCTCCCACTGACACCAACGATGGGGCACTATTCCTCCCACTGACACCAACGATGGGGCACTATTCCTCCCACTGACACCAACGATGGGGCACTATTCCTCCCACTGACACCAACGATGGGGCACTATTCCTCCCACTGACACCAACGATGGGGCACTATTCCTCCCACTGACACCAGTGATGGGGCACTATGCCTCCCACTGACACCAACGATGGGGCACTATGCCTCCCACTGACATCAGTGATGGGGCACTATTCCTCCCACTGACACCAGTGATGGGGCACTATTCCTCCCACTGACACCAGTGATGGGGCACTATTCATCCCACTGACATCAGTGATGGGGCACTATTCCTCCCACTGATACCAACGATGGGGCACTATTCCTCCCACTGATACCAACGATGGGGCACTATTCCTCCCACTGATACCAACGATGGGGCACTATTCCTCCCACTGACACCAATGATGGGGCACTATTCCTCCCACTGACACCAATGATGGGGCACTATTCCTCCCACTGATACCAATGATGGGGCACTATTCCTCCCACTGACATCAGTGATGGGCCACTACTCCTCCCACTGCAAAATTACAGTTATGAAGTAGCAATGAAAATAATTTTATGGTTGGGGGTCACCACAACATGAGGAACTGTATTAAGGGGTCGCGGCATTAGAAAGGTTGAGAACCACTGTTTTAAGGGTTTATATATACTTCAATCTGCTGACTACATAATATTTTTTATTTGATTTTATATATTTCAGGTACTTATATAGCGCCGTCAATTTACACAGCACTTTACATATATATTGTACATTCACATCGGTCCCTAACCCTCAAGGGGTGTACAATCTAAGGTCCCTAACTCACATTCATACATACATATACTAGGACCAATTTAGATAGGATCCAATTAACCTACCAGCATGTTTTTGGAGTGTGGGAGGAAACGGGAGTACCCGGAGGAAACTCACACAGGCACAGGGAGAACATGCAAACTCCAGGCAGGTGGTGCTGTGGTTGGGATTCGAGCCAACAACCCCAGTACTGCCAGGCGGAAGTGCTAACCATTTAGCCACTGTGCTGCCCACATTCATATGCAGTAATTAATATTCAGGGCTTGTACACCAAAACGCTGTGATAAATTGTAATTGTGACAAATCTGAATGCCGCAGCTGAAATCGAGTCTGCCCATTCTCCTCTGACACCAACAAGGCATTTTCCTCCACACAATTGCCGCTCACTGGATATTTTCTCTTTTCCGGACCATTCTCAGTAAACCCCAGAGATGGTTGTGCGTGAAAATCCCAGTAGTTCAGCAGTTTTTGAAATGCTCAGACCAGCCCATCTGGCACCAACAACCATGCCACGTTCAAAGTCACTTAAATCCCCTTTCCTCCCCATTCTGATGCTCGGTTTGAACTTCAAGTCCTCTTCACCACGTCTAGATGCCTAAATGCCATGTTGCTGCCATATGATTGGCTGATTAGCAATTTGTGTTACCAAGCTTTTGAACAAGGGTACCTAATAAAGTGGTGTGTGTGTATATATATGTATGTGTGTGTATATATATGTATGTATGTGTATGTGTGTGTGTATATATGTATGTATGTGTGTGTGTATATATGTATGTATGTGTGTGTGTGTGTATATATATATATACAGTTGCGAGAAAAAGTATGTGAACCCCTTGGGATTACGTGGAGTTTTGCATGAATTGGGCATAAAATGTGCTCTGAATGTCATCTAAGTCACAACAATAGAAGAACACAGTCTGCTGAACATAATACTACACAAACATTAGATGTTGCCATGGTTTAATTGCACATAACATGTAAACATTCACAGTGCAGGGAGGAAAAAGTATGTGAACCTTTGGACTTAATAACTGGTTGACCCTCCTTTGGCAGCAATAACCTCAACCAAACGTTTCCTGTAGTTGCAGATCAGACCTGCACAACGATCTGGAGTCATTTTGGACCACTCCTCTTCACAAAACTGTTTCAGTGTAGCAATATTCTTGGGATGTTTGGTGTGAATCGCTCTCTTAAGGTCATGCCACAGCATTTCAATTGGGTTGAGGTCAGGACTCTGACTGGGCCACTCCAGAAGGCGTATTCTGTGCTGTTGCAGCCATTGTTTTGTTGAATTACTTGTATGCTTTGGGTCATTGTCCTGTTGCATCACCCATCCTCTGCAGAGCTTCAGTTGGCGGACAGATGATCGTACGTTTTCCTGCAAAATGTCTTGATAAACTCTGGAATTCATTTTCCCATCAATGACAACAATCCGTCCAGGCCCTGAGGCAGCAAAGCAGCCCCAAACCATGATGCTCCCTCCGCCATGTTTTACAGTGGGGATGGGGTTTTGATGTTGGTGTGCTGTGCCTTTTTTTCTCCACACATAGTCTTGTGTGTTCTTCCCAAACAACTCAATCTTGGTTTCATCTGTCCACAGTATATTTTGCCAGTAGTGCTGTGGAACATCCAGGTGCTCTTTTGCAAACTTCAATTGTACTGCAATATTCTTTTTGGACAGCAATGGCTTCCTCCGTGGTGTCCTCCCATGTACTCCATTCTTGTTTAATGTTTTCCTTATTGTAGATGTGTCAACAAAAATGTTAGCATGTGCCAGAGATTTCTGTAGCTCTTTAGCTGACATTCTGGGATTCTTCTTTACCTCATGCAGCATTCTGCGCTGTGCTCTTGCAGTCATTTTTACAGGACGACCACGCCTAGGGAGAGTAGCAACAGTGCTAAACTTTCTCCATTTGTAGACAGTCTGTCTTACCGTGGACACATGAACATCAAGGCTTTTGGAGATACTTTTGTAACCGTTTCCAGCTTCATGCAAGTCAACAATTCTTGATCGTAGGTCTTTTGAGAGCTCTTTTCTGCGAGGCATGGTTCAAATCAGACAGTGCTTCTTGAAACCAGTAAACCCAAAACAGGTGTGTGTTTTTTAAGGGCAGGACAGCTGTCAGCAACACATCCAATATCATCACACTGATTGGAGTCAAGGTTGGCTCACTCCTGGCTCCAATTAGCTCTGGGAGAAGTCATTAAGCTAGGGCCTCACATACTTTTTCCTCCCTGCACTGTGAATGTTTACATGTTATGTGCAATTAAACCATGGCAACATCTAATGTTTGTGTAGTATTATGTTCAGCAGACTGTGTTCTTCTATTGTTGTGACTTAGATGACGTTCAGAGCACATTTTATGCCCAATTCATGCAAAACTCCACGTAATCCCAAGGGGTTCACATACTTTTTCTTGCAACTGTATATATATATACACACACACACATATCGTATGTTCTCTCTGTGTGTGTATGTTAAAATAGTATATGGCGCTAACTCACATATCTACAATCTTTGCCTCCTTATGGCAGGAAATAAGAGCTTTTTTTCCTAGGAGGTCATTTGTCCTATGGATTCTGGAGAGTGAATTATTGATCTTTAGATCATTGCTACATTACCAGTAGCATTCTGCAGAGTGCATAGTGGTGGCGGAGTAGTCACTGGATCCCCAGACACTGTTTGGAATTGGACCCTTTTTTCTGTGTTTCATAGTACCTCTGATACACAGATTTTCACTGAATGGACTATGTTTGTTCGCTACATTCACTTATTTATGTTTTGTTATATACACATTTATTTGCACTAATTTGCATATACATTTTTTGTGTTGTGGTTTCAATACGTTGGACTCAATTCTAATTTGCGTTTTAGCACTGCACTTTATTATTATTATTATACAGGATTTATATAGCGCCAACAGTTTGCTCAGCGCTTTACAATATAAAGGGAGACAATACAGCAACAATACAGTTCAATACAAGAGGGATAGGAGGGCCTGATCCTGGGAGCTTACAATCTTTATTTACACATGTTTATATATATACATGTAGATAGATATATACCCACAAAACCTCAATACATTCCCTTTTAACAGTGTCAGTATGCATCCAGTAAATGACAAAATCGTTTAATTTTGCTTATTTTTGGACCTTGTGTTTTATGCCCAGAAGTGCCTTAGAAGAATGTAGCACAAGAGAAAAACAAAAGCATGAGCCGTAAGCAAACTCCCAATTTCTTCATGGATTGTTTGAGCCCCCATTGACGTCATTGGGCAGCACTTTCAAAACATTAAGAATCAATGATTTTGGGGAAATCGGGAGGGGGGAACAACGTAAAATCAGTAGTCATATAGTATGTGTATGCTGCACACATAAATTACAAATAAAACTCACGATAATTCTCTTTAAGAGTGGAGTATATTTTCATTAGGTGCACATTTTCTATTGTTGCAGATTTTTTTAATTTCATCAAATTGAAAAAAAAAAATTATATATATATATATATATATATATATATATATATATAATTTTTTTTTTTTTTTTTACAAATTATACACAAAACAAGTTTTTTCTATTGTTGCAGTTTTTTTAATCTCATCAAAGTAAAAAATATATATAGAAAAAAAATGATATATATATATAATGTTTTTTTTCTTTACAAATTATCCACAAAACAAGTAAACAAGTTGCATTTTATTTAATCTCATCAAAGTAAAGAAAAAAATTAAAAAAAAATTATATATATATGAAAAATAATGGAGGGTTTTGTACGAATTATACACAAAACAAGTTTTTTCCTATTGTTGCAGTTTTTTTAATCTCATCAAAGTAAAAAGAAAAAAATAAATACATATATATATATATACACACACACACTGGTGTGTGTACATGTATGTATGTATGTATATATTGTTTTTTTACAAATTATACACAAAACAGGTTTTTTCTATTGTTGCAGTTTTTTTAATCTCATCAAAGTTTAAAAAAAATAAATAAATATATATATATAAAAAATGTTTTGTTTTTTGTTTTTTTTACAAATTATACATTTTGTAGTACATATTGCTTACATTACATATACCTTGTTTTCCCGAAAATAAGACACTGGGCTCAAAAAAACCACACTAGGTCTTATTTTTGGGGTAGGTCTTATTTTAGGGGAAACCGGGTATCATATACTAAGATAGTTATTAAAAGAGGTTATTAAATACATTAACGTGTCACCCAATGTATGGTCTCCATTCAGTAGCCAAAAGAGGCATACAAAAAAGGAGGGTTGTGAAAAGAGATTCACAGAAAAGCGGCTACATAATGAACAGAACGTGACACTAAAGGAATAATTTCCAAAAATTATGCTTTATTACACACAAATGAATATGACATATGGGCATTTGCCCTGGTTTACCATCACCTCAGTATGAGACAATACACACAGACCTAAAACCATTTAAAATGACACAAAAACCGGTCTAAATGTATGTGTAGCAGGGAAAATGGCTACATGAGTCTAGTGTCCCTGCAACACAAACACACAGGTGAACACTTCCCTAGGGAGGTGTATCCAAAAATTATGCCATGGGCATACCATAATAGAGGATATAAGGGATTAAACAATAACCATAATGGCAAATCCCTATCAAGAAATCCAAAAAATTATGCTGTAGATATATATATCACATGTATGCAATGGAGCAAGCACAATATGCGTCAAAAAGGAGAGTAGCAGGCCTCAGGCCTGTATGAAGGAAGACATAAATGTCAAATATATTGTACAATACATTCCTGTGCCGGCACAAGTGGTTGGGGCCCATTCATCTGTAATATAAATAGCTGTTTCCTAGAGCTCTTGAATGGGAATATGCCCCATTTATTTCCAGGATGGAAGAAAAGATGCACACAGCAGCACTCTGCTTGAAATGGTTTCTTCACCACTACATGTGGACTATACACCACTTTTTGTAGGAAAAAACAAGACACATCCCAAAGACTCTTCTGCCTGTTGAAATATATATGGTATATCTTGTTTCCTATACAAAGCACCATGATGTCCCCATCCTGTAGTGAAACAAACAATATGTGGGAAGTCACTGACAGAGCTCACACTCTATAGAAGATATATAGGTCATATAGATCACAGAGGACCATATATCTAATGTCCTGCAACAATCCACTCACCACCTGTGCTATGGATAACGGGAATGAAAAAGAAATCCTTCATAGGTACTGCCATACAGGGCCAAGGCGGCCAAGGAACCACCGCTGACATCCGCCGATATACCGCGGGTTCCAGCCCCTTCTCAGCGCTTGTGCTGCTTAGGCTTGCCTCATGGCTTGTGAAGATGGCTTCCTCCTTATGGGTCAGCGTGCGTTCCACCTAGTGCGCATGACCGGAAGTGACGTATCTGACGTATGACGTCAACGCGTTTCGCCGATGGGCGTATCTCACTCAGCTTCGTCAGGACCAATCCTGACGAAGCTGAGTGAGATACGCCCATCGGCGAAACGCGTTGACGTCATACGTCAGATACGTCACTTCCGGTCATGCGCACTAGGTGGAACGCACGCTGACCCATAAGGAGGAAGCCATCTTCACAAGCCATGAGGCAAGCCTAAGCAGCACAAGCGCCGAGAAGGGGCTGGAACCCGCGGTATATCGGCGGATGTCAGCGGTGGTTCCTTGGCCGCCTTGGCCCTGTATGGCAGTACCTATGAAGGATTTCTTTTTCATTCCCGTTATCCATAGCACAGGTGGTGAGTGGATTGTTGCAGGACATTAGATATATGGTCCTCTGTGATCTATATGACCTATATATCTTCTATAGAGTGTGAGCTCTGTCAGTGACTTCCCACATATTGTTTGTTTCACTACAGGATGGGGACATCATGGTGCTTTGTATAGGAAACAAGATATACCATATATATTTCAACAGGCAGAAGAGTCTTTGGGATGTGTCTTGTTTTTTCCTACAAAAAGTGGTGTATAGTCCACATGTAGTGGTGAAGAAACCATTTCAAGCAGAGTGCTGCTGTGTGCATCTTTTCTTCCATCCTGGAAATAAATGGGGCATATTCCCATTCAAGAGCTCTAGGAAACAGCTATTTATATTACAGATGAATGGGCCCCAACCACTTGTGCCGGCACAGGAATGTATTGTACAATATATTTGACATTTATGTCTTCCTTCATACAGGCCTGAGGCCTGCTACTCTCCTTTTTGACGCATATTGTGCTTGCTCCATTGCATACATGTGATATATATATCTACAGCATAATTTTTTGGATTTCTTGATAGGGATTTGCCATTATGGTTATTGTTTAATCCCTTATATCCTCTATTATGGTATGCCCATGGCATAATTTTTGGATACACCTCCCTAGGGAAGTGTTCACCTGTGTGTTTGTGTTGCAGGGACACTAGACTCATGTAGCCATTTTCCCTGCTACACATACATTTAGACCGGTTTTTGTGTCATTTTAAATGGTTTTAGGTCTGTGTGTATTGTCTCATACTGAGGTGATGGTAAACCAGGGCAAATGCCCATATGTCATATTCATTTGTGTGTAATAAAGCATAATTTTTGGAAATTATTCCTTTAGTGTCACGTTCTGTTCATTATGTAGCCGCTTTTCTGTGAATCTCTTTTCACAACCCTCCTTTTTTGGAAACCGGGTATCAGCCTGGTCTAAAGATAAATATCACGTTTGATATTTATCTTTAAAAAAATAAAAGTTCTCAAGCTTGTCAATGTGCTGTTCAGATGTTTTAGTCAGCTTTGGCCACTGTAGATGCCTTTGCTGCGTCTCAGACAGAAGGGAAGGAAGCTGGAAAATCATGTGACCAGAGATTGCAGTCCCACCCAGAAGCACATGTGAAAGCTTGCTGCAGATGTCCGCAGTGGATTACACAAATCCCAAAGTGAATTGAATCATCTTTCTGATTTTTGGCTGTGTTTCTTGGATAGAAATAGCACTTCATTGATGGTTTTTATTAGTTGCCTGGAACGGCTGTTTATATAGGGGCCCTTGTCTGACGATATCGTTACAGTTAGTAAATATGATGATGGGGGAGTTAATGATTACTGACACTTTGTGACATGCAGCATGTGACAAGGAAGAGGTCATTTCATACTTTGCCTCTAATGTGCCAGCCGGTGTCCTTGAGGCTTCAGTTTGGCTCTGCTGCATTGGGTGTCAGTTGCTGTAGAAGCAGAAAACATTTAGAAAACGTCATCTACATTTAGCACAGTGATAAATGGTTAGCACTTCCGCCTGGCAGTACTCGGGTTGTTGGTTCGAATCCCAGCCACGGCACCACCTGCCTGGAGTTTGCATGTTCTCCCTGTGCCTGCGTGTGTTTCCTCCGGGTACTCCGGTTTCCTCCCACACTCCAAAGACATGCTGGTAGGTTAATTGGCTCCTGTCTAAATTAGCCCTAGTATGTGTATGTATGAATGTGAGTTAGGGACCTTAGATTGTACACCCCTTGAGGGTTAGGGACTGATGTGAATGTACAATATACAGTTGTGGCCAAAATTATTCAACCCCCACTGAAATTGAGTGTTTTGGCCAGTTTGACATTGCTTTTGATCATTCAGTCATCTTGCTTACATTTACATTAAAGAGGCACTTGTAGGTCAGACAAATATAACATAACAGTTATAATGAAATAACCACAAATGTCTTTTCTGTGCTCACAGCATTATCAGTTTTATTCAACCCCCAAGTGACATTCAATCTTAGTACTTAGTACAGCATCCTTTTACAGTTATAACAGCTTTTAAACGTGAAGCATAGCTTGACACAAGTGTCTTGCAGCGATCTACGGGTATCTTCGCCCATTCTTCATGGGCAAAGGCCTCCAGTTCAGTCACATTCTTAGGCTTGCGCACTGCAACTGCTTTCTTTAAGTCCCACCAGAGGTTCTCAATCGGATTTAAGTCTGGTGACTGCGATGGCCACTCCAAAAAATTCCAGCCTTTCCTCTGCAACCATGCTCTAGTGGACTTGGAGGTATGCTTGGGATCATTGTCCTGTTGAAAGGTCCAACGTCTCCCAAGCCTCAGGTGTGTGACGGACTGCATCACGTTTCCATCCAATATCTCCTGGTACTGAAGAGAATTCATGGTACCTTGCACACGCTGAAGCTTCCCTGTACCTGCAGAAGCAAAACAGCCCCAAAGCATGATTGACCCTCCACCATGCTTCACAGTAGGCAAGGTGTTCTTTTCATCATAGGCCTTGTTCTTCCTCCTCCAAACATAGCGTTGATCCATGGGCCCAAACAGTTCTAATTTTGTTTCATCAGTCCACAGAACACTATCCCACAACTTTTGTGGTTTGTCCACATGGCTTTTGGCATACTGCAGTCGACTCTTCTTATTCTTTGGAGACAGCAAGGGGGTACGCCTGGGAGTTCTGGCACGGAGGCCTTCATTACGCAGTGTGCGTCTTATTGTCTGGGCTGAAACTTCTGTACCCACATCTGACAAATCTTTTCTCAGTTCCTCAGCAGTCACACGGGGACTTCTCTCCACTCTACGCTTCAGGTAGCGCACAGCAGTCGAAGTCAGCATCTTCTTTCTGCCACGACCAGGTAGCGTTTCAACAGTGCCCTTTGCCTTGAATTTGCGAATGATGCTTCCTAAGGTGTCTCTTGGTATGTTTAACATCTTTGCAATCTTCTTATAGCCATTGCCCTTCCTGTGAAGAGAAATCACCTCTTCTCTTGTCTTCCTGGACCATTCTCTTGCCTTCACCATGTTTGTAACCACACCAGTAAATGTCTAGAAGGAGCTGAGTATCACAGTCATTTTAAAGCTGCCTAATTGGTGCTTATTATGCTTGATTGCTGCTCGGTGACATCCACAGGTGTTTTCAATACCTGATGGAAAGCACCTGTATGAACCTCTGTTCTTCAGAGTGGTAGTCTTTAAGGGGTTGAATAATTGTGGCAATGAAGAAACCACATAAGAACCATTTACTACTGTATTACATAAACAATTGATGTCATTTTAGTTGCATTTGGGTAGTTACAACGTCCTTGTAGGATTTGATTCTGAATACAATTCCAAATGTACACTATAGTCCCTAAACCCCTTTACAGCATTGGGGGTTGAATAATTTTGGCCACAACTGTATATGTAAAATGCTGCGTAATTTGATGGTGCTATATAAGTACCTGAAATAAATAATAAAATATCTAAAACCCAACAATAAACTTCTCTTAGTTGCCTGAAATAAATAAATAAACTGCCCCAGGATGTTTCCCTTTAACCTCTTGGCGCCAGCCGAATGCTAATGTGCGGCCTCCCTGTGTCTGGGCCTAGACGCCGAGCTGCTGCACATTTGCGTTCTATTAAAAAAAAAAACCAAATGTGCTGAGAGGGCGCACCCAGCACACATGTCCGGTACTCACGGAAAGGTCCTGATCTCCTCTTTCGATCAGGACCTTTCCCGATCATGTGACCGCCGTGATAGCGAATCACGGCAGTCACATGACCCTAAAACCCCGCCCCGCCTCCCGGCCTCTGGAACCCTTAAAGGGCCAGGAGGTGTCGGCACCAAGGGGTTAATGAAGGGCCCGTGCACACCACCAGAATAGATGGCACCGCAGTGCACTTGACATGCTCCCTACCATAGATGGTGTAAAAAAAAAATGTATCGAAATCTTTGAAACTGTCCATAGTGACTCGCCAGCATGCTTATATGTCTTCACCAGCCAATCAGCAGGGTGGGGGCGTGTTTTTGACCAAGCTGCGCTCTTGGCACAGTCAAGGATTTAACCGGCTGGTCAGGGAACCTAGATCACAAGACTGGCTGAACAGCAGAGCAAATCCTGTGGCAGATAAAGAAAATCCCATATACCGTATGTATTTCAGCTGTGTGTTCAGCTGCTTGGCCTGAGCTCAGCTGTAAATGAAGGTGGAACACAATACACAATTTCCTGACCTGCTGCCATTGACTCGGTGCTGACGGAAAACTCGGAGCTGTGCGTTTATCTACAAGCGTCTGAGAGTTCTCTCATTTGTAATGTTTAGACTGTGTTGCTGTTTGGATATATTTGTAAGAGGGTGCTGATGTATGATATTCACAGGGGCGGACTGACCATTTGGAAACTCAGGCGCTGCCCAAGGGCCCAGGGTCAGTAGGGGGCCCCATGAGATGCCCCTGGTACCTTTTTCATAGGCTTTTTTGAGTTTGGGCAAGGACACAGGGGCCCCATGATCCCCTATTGCCCTTGGGCCCCATGAGTTGTCAGTCCGCCCCTGGACACCAAATCTAACAGTGTCCAGTCTTCTCTCTCCAAGACCTCTGTAATCAAAGTTACTATTTCAGCCCGGGTTCAGACTTGTGCGGCATATCGAATGTGATTCGCACAGGAACCGCACCGCAACGCACTCCTCTGCAAATCACATGCCAATTCTGTGCGGTGCGATTTCAGCTATACATTTTGTATGGCTCTAATCGCACCGCACCCGCACCAAAAAGGTACAGGACCCTTTTTTTTTGGTTCGCGCTAGAATCAGATCGCATGGGTATTCACACCGATGCAATCCGATTCTGCACATTGCACTGCGTTTTGCGAACCGGGGTGTTAACTTAAAGCGGAGCTCCACCCAAAAGGGAAAGTTCCGCTTTAAGGACTGCTCCCTATTGAGGATTGGCACCTTTGGTAGGGGGTACCTGAATTTGACAGGTACCCATTCCCACTTCCAGTCCGATCGTCTAGGCAATTGGAAGCGGAAGGTGTCCTTTTCCCTCCCTCCCTGTAGTCTTTTGGAACACGTGGCAGGTCCCAGAAGACTACAGGACCATTCATGAAGTGCAGTGCTACTCACGCATGCGCAGTGGGTACCCAGCTGTGAAGCCACAAGCTATCACAGCCGGGTGCCCACACTGAAGATGCCGGCCTCCTGGAATACAGGACGGTCGGTGAAACGGGCTGCGAGGGACACACCAGGGGACCGAGGGACAGGTAAGTGGATGTTTTTTAAAAGTCAGCAGCTACAGTTTTTGTAGCTGCTGACTTTTATTTTTTGACAGTGTGAGTAGAATTCCGCTTTAACATACACACCCGCAGCGGTTCGCATGAACAGGGTGCGATTCTGATGCCGTGTGGAATTCGCACAGAAACCGATACAAATTTTTCACCGCACCAGTGTGAACCAGGGTGCGGGGAGACCGGATATAGTGAATGCAGGGTCTGGGGAGACCATATATAGTGAATGCAGGATCCTGGGAGACCATATTTAGTGAATGCAGGGTCCGGGGAGACCAGATATAGTGACTGCAGGGTCCGGGGAGACCATATTTAGTGAATGCAGGGTCTGGGGAGACCAGATATAATGAATGCAGGGTCCGGGGAGACCAGATATAGTGAATGCAGGGTCCGGGGAGACCAGATATAGTGAATGCAGGGTCCGGGGAGAGCGGATATAGTGAGTGCAGGGTCCGGGGAGACCAGATATAGTGAGTGCAGGGTCCGGGGAGACCAGATATAGTGAATGCAGAGTCCGGGGAGACCGGATATAGTGAATGCAGGGTCTGGGGAGAGTGGATATAGTGAGTGCAGGGTCCGGGGAGACCAGATATAGTGATTGGGGGGTCCTGGGAGACTAGATATAGTGAATGCAGGGTCCAGGAAGACCGGATATAGTGAATGCAGGGTCTGGGGAGACCAGATATAGTGAATGCAGGGTCTGGGGAGACCAGATATAGTGAATGCAGGGTCCAGGAAGACCGGATATAGTGAATGCAGGGTCCGGGGAGACCAGATATGGTGGATGCAGAGTCCGGGGAGACCAGATATAGTGAATGTGGGGTCCTGGGAGACCAGATATAGTGATTGCGGGGTCCTGGGAGACCAGATATAGTGAATGCAGGGTCCTGGGAGACAAGATGTAGTGAATGCAGGGTCCTGGGAGACCAGATATAGTGAATGCAGGGTCCGGGGAGACCAGATATAGTGAATGCAGGGTCCGGGGAGACCGGATATAGTGAATGCGGGGTCCGGGGAGACCGGATATAGTGAATGCGGGGTCCTGGGAGATCAGATATAGTGAATGCGGGGTTCGGGGAGACCGGATATAGTGAATGCAGGGTCCGGGGAGACCGGATATAGTGAATGCGGGGTCCGGGGAGACCGGATATAGTGAATGCGGGGTCCGGGGAGACCGGATATAGTGAATGCGGGGTCCTGGGAGATCAGATATAGTGAATGCGGGGTTCGGGGAGACCGGATATAGTGAATGCAGGGTCCGGGGAGACCGGATATGGTGGATGCAGGGTCCGGGGAGACCGGATATGGTGAATGCAGGGTCCGGGGAGACCGGATATGGTGAATGCAGGGTCCGGGGAGACCGGATATAGTGAATGCAGGGTCCGGGGAGACCAGATATAGTGAATGCAGGGTCCGGGGAGACCGGATATAGTGAATGCAGGGTCCGGGGAGACCGGATATAGTGAATGCAGGGTCCTGGGTTTAGTAACAATTTAATTTGCAGGGATTTCCACAGTGTTGAAGTTTACCGAAAAATGACAGACTGCTTCTGCAGATTGAACAGGAAAGGTCATTTTTATTAACATTGAATTGCAATATGGCTTGTGCAGCAATTGTATAGGCCTTTTGTTTTCTTTTTTTTGCTAGATTTTTTTTTCAACAAAAGAAGAATTACGCTTTATGTAAATATGTAAAAAACAAATCACTATGATGTATTTTACCAAAGTATATCAGGCAGCATGCAATAGAAACACCAGCATGAGTGCATCTACATTATGCACACCTTAACATGCACCACCTGATGTGAATGAGCCCCACGGCAGGTGAACATCCTTACTGGATGACATTTAGTTTGATGAAGCACCGTGTATTTTTAACCGTTCCTGTTTTTGTTAATTTTTTTTAACGTTTTATCATCATTTCTTTCCATCTCGATGTTGCTGATCTCCCCAGCCTCCATAAAGTCACTACCTGTCTATATGCGTAGACTCCAGCTGTGGCTGGACAATCATATTAATTTTGACCTCCTTATTCCGCTACGTCTTTTTTTTTGTTAAATTGACGGGCTGTGTTGATTTATTCAGCCCACAAAATGGCAGTCTGTAGGTGACAGGTGCACTTTAACCACATCCAGATCCTGTGCAGCAGATCAGCTCCTCGGTGGTCTCCTCCACCCTATGGATTAGTGTTTTCCTGCTTGTATACCTTGGATGTGCATGTCTGAGGCTTTCCATACCGCACGTGAAGGATCAGATCCCTTACCCAATGTGTCTGGAATCCACAGATGTTTACTCTCCTCCGCTCCGAGCCTGACCCAGACTGCTCGTTTTTCCAGAGGAGTGTCTTCAGGACAGCCAGATCTGAGAATCCCAGGGCACAGGCCCAGAGGGCTGGATCGTAGAAGGATGCTCCAGGCCTAGAGGTAGGGTGGATGTTCTGTCCTCCGTGTAGACCTGTGGATTCTCAGTGTTTAAAGTGGTAGTAAACTCAAAACCAAAAATGGAATACATTGCAGTTTACCAATCCTTCGGTGTGGTGGCTGCTTTAGTTTTCTTTTTTGTTTTTTTCCCCCCTCTTTATTTCATCTGGTAATCCGGCCACACTTCCTGTTTTAGGAATCTGGTGGCTCCAGTCTGTATGGAGGAGCAATGGAGCCACCCTTGGACAGCTGCATTGTCAATCTAGGGAGAGGGTAGTGTAAGATGGACTTGACTAACAAATAGGCGAAGTGGGAGCAGGTACCTGTCAAATTTGGGTACCTGCTCCTCCAAAGTGCCAATCCTTAACGGAGAGCGGGGGACAAAGGCTTAAAGCGGACCTTACCCTTTTGAGTGTAGCTCCGCTTTAAATCAAAACCAGCCAAAAATATCAAGATAAATCTGAAAGGCCTATTAAAAGCTAAAATAAAACATATTTTTTCTTTATTATTCAGCTTCAAATCAGAGATTTCCTCCGCAGTACTTTTTTTCTGCAGCTAGATGTCTTCAGACTGATGGATAGGATCTTACAACCCACTTCCTCTGAGCCCAGGTCATGTTTTAGGAATGTGGTGGCTCCAGCCTGTATGGAGGAGCAACGGAGCCACCCTTGGTCAGCAGCATTGTCAATCTAGAGAGAGGGTAGTGTAAGATGACTTGACTACCACATTTTTTAATCAGCTACAGCAATAATTTTTTTTTTCTTTTGGAATAAATGTTTTACATAAATGAACTATTATAAGCACCCCAGACCATGTTACAGTGTAACTAAATCCCAAAATCGAAATGTTACATATTGCAGCTGATCAATCATTGGATGTAGTGGCCAAATTAATTTTCTTTTTTTCAAGGTTTTGAGCTTAAATTGGAGTTCCAGTTGATTGAAAAAAATAAATAAATAAATAAAAGTCTGCAGCTGCAAAAACTGTAGCTGTTGACTTATAAAATACAGCCACTTACCTGTCCCTCGGTCCAGCGGTGTCCTCCCCACGGCTGGTTTCACCGACCATCTTCTCTCCCCGGCACCGGCATCTTCAGTGTGGGCACCCGGCTGTGACAGCTTCACAGTCGGGTGCCCACTGCGCATGTGCGAGTAGCGCTGCGCTTTGTGAATGGTTCTGTTGTCTTCCGGGACCTGTCACGTGACCCAGAAGACTACGGGGAGGGGGAGGGGGTGGGGGAGGACAACTTCTGCTTCCGATTGCCTTAGGTGAAGTGGGAGTGGGTACCTGTCAAATTCAGGTACAGTCAGGTCCATAAATATTGGGATATCGACACAATTCTAACATTTTTGGCTCTATACACCACCACAATGGATTTGAAATGAAACGAACAATATGTGCTTTAACTGCAGACTGTCAGCTTTAATTTGAGGGTATTTACATCTAAATCAGGTGAACGGTGTAGGAATTAAAACAGTTTGCATATGTGCCTCCCACTTGTTAAGGGACCAAAAGTAATGGGACAATTGGCTTCTCAGCTGTTCCATGGCCAGGTGTGTTATTCCCTCATTATCCCAATTACAATGAGCAGATAAAAGGTCCAGAGTTCATTTCAAGTGTGCTATTTGCATTTGGAATCTGTTGCTGTCAACTCTCAAGATGAGATCCAAAGAGCTGTCACTATCAGTGAAGCAAGCCATCATTAGGCTGAAAAAACAAAACAAACCCATCAGAGAGATAGTAAAAACATTAGGCGTGGCCAAAACAACTGTTTGGAACATTCTTAAAAAGAAGGAGCGCACCGGTGAGCTCAGCAACACCAAAAGACCCAGAAGACCACGGAAAACAACTGTGGTGGATGACCGAAGTATTCTTTCCCTGGTGAAGAAAACACCCTTCACAACAGTTGGCCAGATCAAGAACACTATCCAGGAGGTAGGTGTATGTGTGTCAAAGTCAACAATCAAGAGAAGACTTCACCAGAGTGAATACAGAGGGTTCACCACAAGATAGAAACCATTGGTGAGCCTCAAAAACAGGAAGGCCAGATTAGAGTTTGCCAAACGACATCTAAAAAAGCCTTCACAGTTCTGGAACAACATCCAATGGACAGATGAGACCAAGATCAACTTGTACCAGAGTGATGGGAAGAGAAGAGAATGGAGAAGGAAAGGAACTGCTCATGATCCTAAGCATACCACCTCATCAGTGAAGCATGGTGGTGGTAGTGTCATGGCGTGGGCATGTATGGCTGCCAATGGAACTGGTTCCCTTGTATTTATTGATGATGTGACTGCTGACAAAAGCAGCAGGATGAATTCTGAAGTGTTTCGGGCAATATTATCTGCTCCTATTCAGCCAAATGCTTCAGAACTCATTGGACGCTTCACAGTGCAGATGGACAATGACCCAAAGCATACTGCAAAAGCAACCAAAGAGTTTTTTAAGGGAAAGAAGTGGAATGTTATGCAATGGCCAAGTCAGTCACCTGTCCTGAATCCGATTGAGCAAGCATTTCACTTGCTGAAGACAAAACTGAAGGGAAAATGCCCCAAGAACAAGCAGGAACTGAAGACAGTTGCAGTAGAGGCCTGGCAGAGCATCACCAGGGATGAAACCCAGCGTCTGGTGATGTCTATGCGTTCCAGACTTCAGGCTGTAATTGACTGCAAAGGATTTGCAACCAAGTATTAAAAAGTGAAAGTTTGATTTATGATTATTATTCTGTCCCATTACTTTTGGTCCCTTAACAAGTGGGAGGCACATGTGCAAACTGTTGTAATTCCTACACCGTTCACCTGATTTGGATGTAATTACCCTCCAAATTAAAGCTGACAGTCTGCAGTTAAAGTACATCTTGTTCGTTTCATTTCAAATCCATTGTGGTGGTGTATAGAGCCAAAATTGTTAGAATTGTGTTGATGTCCCAATATTTATGGACTTGACTGTACCTGCTCCTCCAAGGTGCCAACCCTTAACGGGGATCGGGGGACAAAGGCTTAAAGCTGAACTTCCCCTTTTGGGTGGAGCTCTGCTTTAACTCAAAACCAACCAAAAATATCAAGATAAAAGTGAAAGGCCCATTAAAAGCTAAACAAAAAAACGAATAAGATGTGCTTTAACTGCAGACTGTCAGCTTTAATTTGAGGGTATTTACATCCAAATCAGGTGAACGGTGTAGGAATTACAACAGTTTGCATATGTGCCTCCCACTGGCTTTTTCATATGCTTTTTTGAGTGTGGGTGAGGGCACAGGGGCCCCATGATCCCCTGTTGCCTGGGGGCCCCATGAGTTGTCAGTCCGCCCCTGGTTCGGAGGTATGCTTTCATGCGTGCTCCTTGGTTGATCATTTGGCTGCCTATTAGGTCCACAAGGAAGCATGCTCAGACCTGAAAAGCAGCCTACAGGCTAAAAGGGACCTTGCATCTGATTTAGGCTGGAGACCGAATGGGACTGACTGTAGGTGGCTGTGTGGGCAATGAGGAAGGAATCACTTCCAGTGGGTTGTGCCCGACAAATGGTGGTGGTGGTCCCTCTTGGGGGCTTGGGCTGCTACCTGTCTAGGATGGCCATGTCGTTGTTTCAGTAAGAGGACTTGGGTGGAGAGGAAGAAGCATCTGGTGTCCAGAAAAATGCAACTCTGATGTAGGGTTCACAAAATATTTATTGAAAAGGTAAACGTACATAAAATCAACGCGTTTCAGGGGAATGGACAAAATAAAGAACATGCATATGTACGAATTAAAGAGTGTAGGGATGAACACACTTTGTTTTGAGTATTTTTATGTGATCATCCCTACACGCGTTTATTCGTACATATGCATGTTCTTTATTTTGTCCATTCCCCTGAAATGCGTTGGATTTATGTACATTTACCTTTTCAATAAATATTTATGTTCAGTCTTTACCTATTTTGTCCTCTAAGCAGGATACTGACTAATTGTGTATATATTTTTTATGCTTCTATTTTTATGCTTCTATATTAGCCCTGAGGAAGGGGGAGTCCAGTCCCCTGAAATGCATTGGCTCAATGTACAGGTTTACCATTTCAATAAACGTTTTGTGAACACTACATCAAGAGCTGCATTTTTCTGGACACCGGGCATATCTTCCTCCTCACCCAAGGGACAATGCATGGCAGGCTGACAACTCAACTATTTATTGCAAGGCAGTGAGTTATTGTTGTCAACCTGCAACAGAAAGTGCCATTACTGGTAGGATTCTCAGGTAAGAAACTTTGCGACAAATTCACAAGAAATGATTTGTCTAAGAAAACTATATACATCAGCCTTTCTCAACCAGGGTGCCTTGAGGTTTCTTCAGGGGTGCCTTGGCAAAATGTCTAAAAATTGCCCAAAACTTGTATACAAGCCAGCGGGTGGAACAAGCCGGCCTTTTGGTTACGCAAAGCCACAGGTTTTCATTGTACACCATTACTACCTTCTATCCTCTGTGTCCTGACAACCAATGACATCATCAGTTGATAAGGAGGATGTCAGCTGCCTGCACAGCATCCTAGTTTGACCCTCCCCTGCCCCTCTCCATCAGCCCTGTGGTTACATTAGCTCAGTGATGGAGAAAAATTGAAGGAGAAGAGAAACATTGGAATACTAGTCAGTACCAGTGTGCAAAAGTGTATTTGCTTTGGAAGAATAAATCACCTCTAATGTTGGGTGTCCTACATATGTGGATGTTGCTGTTAGAATAGTTGTTTACATTTTAGAATGGGGTGCCCTTTTAAAATTATGGACAGTCTTGAGGCACCCCATTTTAGAATTGGGTGCCTCAGGACTGTCCATAATTTTAAAGGGTGCCTCGGAACTGTCCATAATTTTAAAGGGTGCCTCGGAACTGTCCATAATTTTAAAGGGTGCCTCGGGACTGTCCATAAATTTAACGGGTGCCTTGGGACTGTTCATAAATTTAAAGGGTGCCTCGGGACTGTCCATAAATTTAAAGGGTGCCTCGGGACTGTCCATAATTCTAGGGGTGCCTCGAGACTGACCATAATTTTAAAAGGTGCCTCGGGACCGTCCATAATTTTAAAGGGTGCCTCGGGACTGTCCATAAATTGAAAGGGTGCCTCGGGACTGTCCATATTTTTAAAGGGTGCCTCAAGACTGTCCATAATTTGAAAGGGTGCCTCAAGACTGTTCATAATTTTAAAGGGTGCCTCGGGACTGTCCATAATTTTAAAAGGTGCCTCAAGACTGTTCATAATTTTAAAGGGTGCCTCAAGACTGTTCATAATTTTAAAGGGTGCCTCAAGACTGTCCATAATTTTAAAGGGTGCCTCAAGACTGTCCATAATTTGAAAGGGTGACTTGACTGAAAGTAGGTTGAGAAACACTGATATACATTGAGGCATGATGCCAAAGATACTGAAAAACAGATTATTGGTTCACAATTACATACACTTTAACAAAGTGTGTTCTGCAGGGAGATTGTTTTTCACATTAGTGCAGCCACATTTAATGCGTTTATTACGAGTATTCCTAAGTTCCTGACCTCTCTTTTTGAATGTAATAATGAAGTAAGATGGATTTTGCTCGAAGAGAAGTGTGAACCGACCCCATCAAAATACTGTAAATTCGCTCGGCAGTGCCAAAACTTGCCGCAGAGACCCCTCACCGCTCATAAGGAACATGGCACAAGGTTTTAAGAGCCCGAGGCAGGCGACTTACTGTCTGAACATTTTGTTGAGCCTCTGCCATGCCTTGCCAGGCCTCATAAATAGGGATTTCCTCATCTTTTATATAATTCAGATCCATCAACGGTCCTGCTTTTCATACGAAAATAATTCTTCAATTGTAATTTAACCCCGCATGTGGGAATGGGTTAAGAGACAGCCGCACACTCGTCACGCCTCCACCTCCTTTTCTCCAAATGTCTGGAGCAGTCACTGGTACAGTTATGGAGGGGCCTCAGGAAAACCACAGCTGGGTCACCGTTTCCATCAGTAGCAGCTAATGCGGAGAGGGGGGGAGCCATGTTAAGTATCTGCTTTGCAGACTTGGCTAACCTGTTGCTTGCCAGTCTTTAATGAAGAACAGCATGTTTCTAAAAAAAAAAAAAAAAAAAAAACATTAAAAAAATCTTCTTTTAGATAGAAATGTCTGCAAGACACAAATACATTTTTTGTGACTGAAGAATAAACTATAAGGCCGAAGTTTTATTGACTGCCAGCCATCACACATATTTGAGCCTGTAGCAGCCTCCAACCTTCTGTGAAGGCTACAATATTTTCGAATGTGTATGATGGAATTTGTGCCATTTGGGCCAAACCATTTGGAGATTAGGTACTGATGTTGGACGAGAAGATCTGGGGACGATAGTGAAGTCCTAAGAACTCATTCTGAACACAGTGCCACCCACATTTTGCCCAGAATTTGCAAATTGGTTACAAAAACAGTCAGATATAAATCTCCTGTCTATACTAGGCAGCCATGAGAGATGACACCAATTTATAAAGACTCCTAGGAGGTGACACCAATTTATAAAGACTCCTAGGAGGTGACACCAATTTATAAAGACTCCTAGGTGGTGACACCAATTTATAAAGACTCCTAGGTGGTGACACCAATTTATAAAGACTCCTAGGAGGTGACACCAATTTATAAAGACTCCTAGGAGGTGACACCAATTTATAAAGACTCCTAGGAGGTGACACCAATTTATAAAGACTCCTAGGTGGTGACACCAATTTATAAAGACTCCTAGGAGGTGACACCAATTTATAAAGACTCCTAGTTGGTGACACCAATTTATAAAGACTCCTACCTTGGTGGTGACACCAATTTATAAAGACTCCTAGGAGGTGACACCAATTTATAAAGACTCCTACCTTGGTGGTGACACCAATTTATAAAGACTCCTAGGAGGTGACACCAATTTATAAAGACTCCTAGGTGGTGACACCAATTTATAAAGACTCCTAGGAGGTGACACCAATTTATAAAGACTCCTAGGTGGTGACACCAATTTATAAAGACTCCTAGGAGGTGACACCAATTTATAAAGACTCCTAGGAGGTGACACCAATTTATAAAGACTCCTAGGAGGTGAAACCAATTTATAAAGACTACTAGGAGGTGACACCAATTTATAAAGACTCCTAGGAGGTGACACCAATTTCTAAAGACTCCTAGGAGGTGACACCAATTTATAAAGACTCCTAGGTGGTGACACCAATTTATAAAGATTTCTAGGAGGTGACACCAATTTATAAAGACTCCTAGGTGGTGACACCAATTTATAAAGACTCCTAGGAGGTGGCACCAATTTATAAAGACTCCTAGGAGGTGGCACCAATTTATAAAGACTCCTAGGAGGTGGCACCAATTTATAAAGACTCCTAGGAGATGGCACCAATTTATAAAGACTCCTAGGAGGTGACACCAATTTATAAAGACTCCTAGGTGGTGACACCAATTTATAAAGATTTCTAGGAGGTGACACCAATTTATAAAGACTCCTAGGTGGTGACACCAATTTATAAAGACTCCTAGGAGGTGGCACCAATTTATAAAGACTCCTAGGAGGTGGCACCAATTTATAAAGACTCCTAGGAGGTGGCACCAATTTATAAAGACTCCTAGGTGGTGACACCAATTTATAAAGACTCCTAGGTGGTGACACCAATTTATAAAGACTCCTACCTAGGTGGTGACACCAATTTATAAAGACTCCTACCTAGGTGGTGACACCAATTTATAAAGACTCCTAGGTGGTGACACCAATTTATAAAGACTCCTACCTAGGTGGTGACACCAATTTATAAAGACTTCTAGGAGGTGACACCAATTTATAAAGACTCCTAGGTGGTGACACCAATTTATAAAGACTCCTAGTGAGGCTCTGTCATAAATGGTCAGTAATAAACAGTTTGGAGAGTAGTTTGAGCAATAACATCTATCAGACTGGGGGTAATGACCTATTTCAACCTGAAACGGAAACCCCTCTATCCATATCCCATAATTCCCGCTCTATTTTCATAAAATGTGGTTACCCTAATGTACAGTACTGTGCAAAAGTTTTAGGCATTTGTGAAAAAATGCTGTAAATTAGGAATGCTTTTAGAAATAGAAGTGTTAACAATTTGTTTTAATCAGTTAACAAAACCAAAAGTAAATTAATAGAAGAAAAATCCAAATTAAATCAATATTTGCTATTACCTTTTTGGCTTCAAACCATCCTCAATTCTTCTAGGTACACACAGTGCTTGTACGCAAAGTTTTTGAAGGAACTCAGCAGGTAGGTTGTTCTATGTACATCTTGAAGAACTAACCACAGATCTGTGGATGTCGGCTGCCTCTAATCCTTCCGCCTCTTCATGTAATCCCGGACAGACTCCATGATGTTGAGATCAGGGCTCTGTGGGGGCCAAACTATAACTTCCAGGACTTACAAAATGGAAAGTAAATGAACAGAAGAGAAATCCAAATCAAATCAGTATTTGGTGTGATCACCCTTTGCCTTCAGAACAGCATCAATTCTTCTAGGTACACTTGCACACAGTTTTTGAAGGAACTCAAGAGGAAGGTTGTTCTTGGATAACTAACCACACATCTTGTGTGGATGTAGGTTGCCTCAAATCCTTCTGCTCTTCATGTAATCCCAGTCAAACTGCATGATGAAGAGATCAGGGCTCTTTGGGGGCCAAATCATCACTTCCAGAACTTCTTCTTCTTATTTACACTGAAGATAGTTTTTAATGACATTGGTTGTATGTTTGGGGTGGTTGTCCTGCTGCAGAATAAATTTGGGGACAATCACACACCTCCCTGATGGTATGACATGATGGATAAGTATCTGCCTGTAACTCTCAGCATTGAGGACACCATTGATCCTGACCAAATCTTCAGCTCCATTTGCAGAAATGCAGCCCCAAACTTGGAACCTTCACCATGCTTTGCTGTTGCCTGTAAACACTCAATATTGTACCGCTCTCCAGCCCTTCAAGAACAACCTGCCTCCTGCTACAGCCAAATATTTCAGATTTTGATGCATCAGTCCAGAGCACCTGCTAACATTTTTCTGCACCCCAGTTCCTATGTTTTCGTATATAGTTGAGTCACTCAGCCTTTTTTCCACATCAGAGGTATGGCTTTTGGTCGCAGTTCTGACCAGACTTCTCCGGACAGTAGATTGGTGTACTTGGGTCTTATTGGTTTCTTCCATTTCTGTGCAGATTGGGAATGGGTTTCCATTAACAATGAATTTCACAACACAATTTCCACTCGTTTCAGAAATGTGCGCAAAATTATGCAATTGTGTGCGCATCCACAAAACGTTATAGTGTTAATGTAGCCTAAAAGATAGCAGCATTTTGCAGCCAGTACTCTTGTTTTACCATCAAAACTATGAATGTAAAATAAGAGTCATGAGATTCAGTGACTCTGCTATATCAAAATAGACTTTTTCTGCAAGTGATCTGAACTCTGTGCTGAACCAAAGACCAGGCGGAGAATGTTTCACTATTGAACCCTTTTTATTTATTTTTTGCTTATGTCTGTTTGTTCTATCTTTTCTGTAAATACTTCCTGTACAGTTTTCCTCTTAAGTTGAATCCTTTAACTGAAAGTGAAAAAATTTTGCCTTCATGAAGAGCTATCGTGGTTTTAAACTATGTTACATTCCTGTCTGGATGTGGCAGCAAGTGGTATATATTTTTTAAAGGCCAGGATTGTTGTTAACAGTGTTTGTTTTCGTTAAAACACGTGGTGGTAGCTACCATGTAGGTATGTAAAGAGTTAAAGTGTTACTAAACCCACGACTGTAAAATCAGTCTGTATCTGCAGTAAACCATGCTTGATATACTCACTGTGGAACCTAAGGGGTTAATCTTGTGCATTGTGTAAAAATGCCTTTTGATCTGTACTTCTCTGATCCTCCCCTTCCTCCAGTGCCCCCATCTTATCTCCTGATAAGCCATATCATGTGGAGACACGCTGCACATGCTCATTTTGGTGTGTTGCTACACTCCTCTCCTGCACATATTGCCTGCTGTCACATCTCCTATACACCTCTTCTGCACATACTGCTCATTGTCACATCTCCTACACTCCTCTTCTGAGCATACTGCCTGCTGTCACATTTCCTACACTCCTCTCCTGCACATACTGCTCACTGTCACATCTCCTACACTCCTCTCCTGCACATATTGCCTGCTGTCACATTTCCTACACTCCTCTCCTGCACATACTGCTCACTGTCACATCTCCTACACTCCTCTCCTGCACATACTGCCTGCTGTCACATCTCCTACACTCCTCTCCTGCACATACTGCCTGCTGTCACATCTCCTACACTCCTCACCTGCACATACTGCCTGCTGTCACATCTCCTACACTCTTCTCCTGCACATACTGCCTGCTGTCACATCTCCTACACTCCTCTCCTGCACATACTGCCTGCTGTCACGTTTCCTACACTCCTCACCTGCACATACTGCTCACTGTCACATCTCCTACACTCCTCTTCTGCACATACTGCCCACTGTCACATCTCCTACACTCCTCTCCTGCACATATTGCCTGCTGTCACATTTCCTACACTCCTCTCCTGCACATACTGCTCACTGTCACATCTCCTACACTCCTCTCCTGCACATACTGCCCACTGTCACATCTCCTACACTCCTCTCCTGCACATACTGCCCACTGTCACATCTCCTACACTCCTCTCCTGCACATATTGCCTGCTGTCATATCTCCTACACTCCTCTCCTGCACATATTGCCTGCTGTCACATCTCCTACACTCCTCTTCTGAGCATATTGCCTGCTGTCACATTTCCTACACTCCTCTCCTGCACATACTGCTCACTGTCACATCTCCTACACTCCTCTCCTGCACATACTACTCACTGTCACATCTCCTACACTCTTTTCCTGCACATACTGCCTGCTGTCACATCTCCTACACTCCTCTCCTGCACATACTGCCTGCTGTCACATCTCCTACATTCCTCTCCTGCACATACTACTCACTGTCACATCTCCTACACTCCTCTCCTGCACATACTGCCTGCTGTCACATCTCCTACATTCCTCTCCTGCAAATACTGCTCACTGTCACATCTCCTACACTCCTCACCTGCACATACTGCCTTCTTTCACATCTCCTACACTCCTCTCCTGCACATACTGCCTGCTGTCACATATCCTACACACCTTCTGCGCATACTGCTCACTGTCACATCTCCTACACTCCTCTCCTGCACATACTGCCTGCTGTCACATATCCAACACATCTTCTGCGCATACTGCTCACTGTCACATCTCCTACACTCCTCTCCTGCACATACTGCCTGCTGTCACATCTCCTACACTCCTCTCCTGCACATACTGCCTGCTGTCACATCTCCTACACTCCTCTCCTGCACATACTGCCTGCTGTCACTTCTATACTCTTCTTCTGCACATATTGTATTCAGAGAGTAGTGGTTAATGATTTATACTCTGAATGGTCTAGGGGTGTCAGTGGTGTACCCCAAGGTTCAGTGTTGGGACCCTTACCTTTTAATATATTTATAAACAATATAGGGTCTGGGATTAAAAATACCGTTTCAGTCTTTGCAGATGACACCAAGCTGTGCCGTGGAATAAGGTGGATGTCTCCAATTTACAAGCCGACCTCAATGCTCTGTGTAATTGGGCAACTATGTGGCAAATGAGGTTTAATGTTGACCAATGTAAGGGTTTGCACTTGGGGGCTAAGAATATACATGCATCATACATACTAGGGGGGTACAACTGGGGGATCAATGGTGGAGAAGAATCTGGGAGTTGTGGTAGATCACAAGCTTAATAATGGCAGCAATGCCAAGCTGCGGGTTCTTATGCGAGCAAAATCCACTCTTGTATTAAAAGAGGTATAGACTCCAGAGAGAGAGAGATCATTTCCCCCGGTACAAATCATTAGTAACACCTCATCTGGAATATGCAGTTCAGTTTTGGGCACCAATTCACAAAAAGAACATTGGGGAACTGGAAAAAGTGCAGAGAAGGGCAACCAAACTGATAAGAGGCATGGAGGAGCCAAGTGCACATAGGCACTTGGGTGCTGCACCTAATTAAAGCCCTTAACTCAGTTCACTGTCAAGGAGGGAAGAAAATGCCCCGTACTTCTGTGTATTGAGTAGCATGTGACTGATTTCATAAGACAGTGCTGGTATTTTGTGATTGGGTCAGCACTGTCACATGGTGGCGGGGAGCTCTTAGCTCTTTGTAAGCTCTGGTACGTAAGGATATGTTCTGTTGCTGTTTTGCTCCTTGGCACTTTTCATTGTTCCTCTTCCAAACAATGAATTACGACTGGGCTATTTTTTTTAGTACTCTCTATGCAATATTTGAGCCCTGAAGAAGGGGGAGACCTTTAGTGTTAGTGCTTTATATTTTCCCGTTGTGCATGAGCACCAATATTAAAAGACTTTGAACTCCTCGTTCTTTGGTCTGGTGATCCCTTTAGACTTTTACAAGTACATTCCAAATTCTAGGTCCCTTGGGTAGGGTGTGCCCTGCTTGTGTTGGACGCATTGCATCTGATATGAATTTGATTGATCTTCTTCAGCCGTGAACTGTCGTTTGAATTAAATCCAGATCCTCAGCCATACACCTTCCTGAGACGTAAGAATGTTTCTTTGCTCCAGACGTTTGAGCGGAGCAGCAGGGAAGTGAAGGAACAGTGAGTATATGCTGTCGGGGGGGAGAAGAACGTTACGGGCAAAGCAGAGTTACTTTAAAACCAATGTGTCCTGCAATAACAGGATCCCCACTGATTTGTATTGCTTCTGGGAGTCTGAGTGCCATGGACGATGTCTGGAATGTCGCACAAGGGCTTCTTAACCGATTCCCGTCCACCCTATAGCAGATATACTGCTACAGCGCGGCACGGGTGCGCAAAATCACGTATATATTCGTGATTTCGCATTCCTAGGTAGGGGGTGTGCACATCCTACCCACGCCGCAATTCGCAGCCGTGGCTGTCAATCACCAGGTCCCAGCCGGTGATTACCCGCCGGCGCCCAGTGATTACCAAGCATTTCCAAAGGGGAGGAAGACTGCTTTGTTTACAAACAGGAGGAAGACTGTTTTGTTTACAAACCGGAGGAAGACTGTTTTGTTTACAAACCGGAGGAAGACTGTTTTGTTTACAAACCGGAGGAAGACTGTTTTGTTTACAAACCGGAGGAAGACTGTTTTGTTTACAAACCGGAGGAAGACTGTTTTGTTTACAGCTCGGGCACACTGCTTTGGATGCCATCCCGAGCAGTGTGCTTACAGAGAAGCACCCCCCGCCCCTTAGTAAAACACTCCCTACATTTAGTTAACCCTTTGAGTGCCCCTCATATTAACCCCTTCCTGCCCAGTGCCATTAGTACAATGTCAGTGCTTTTTTTTTTTTTTTAGCACTGATCACTGTATTGGTGCCACTGGGGATGTCAGTGACACCAAGTAAGTTCCCCCCCAGTGTCAGAATGTCTGCTGCAGTCCCATCGTCCTGCTAAAAGTTGCTGATCGCCACCATTACTAGTAGAAAAAAAAAATCCCAGTATCTATACCGCCATTTGTAAACGCTATAACTTTCATGTAAACCAATTAATTTACAGGCATTTGGATTTTTTTCGAGCAAGGACATGTCGCAGAATAAATTTTGTCCTACGTTTTATGACGAAATTAGATTTTTTACATTTTTTTACTGGACTTGTTTAATAGCAAAAAGTCCAAAATATTTTTTTTTTTCTCAAAATTGTCAGGTTTTTTTTTTATAGCACAAAAACTAAAAAACACACAGGCGATCAAATACTACTAAAAGAAAGCTCAATTAGTGGGGGAAAAAAGGACATAAATTTAATTTGGGTGCAGCGTTGCATGACCGCACAATTGTCAGTTAAAGTAACGCAGCGCCATAACGCAAAAAAGGGCCTGGTCAGAAAGGGGGGTAAATCCTCTGGAGGGCAAGTGGTTAATCCAGCAGGTTATCTATACAGACACTGATTTGTTGAGCAGACAAGAGGAGCTCTTCTGCTGATCAGAGATGACAGGTACTCTTTAGGGCTGTTGTGTCAAAGCCACACAGCTGTCATGTGTAAACCATCAAACTACAGAACTTCTGCGATTTTCCAAACTGTGAAAGCGCAGCAGGGCGGCGTGATGTTTGTGTGATGCCGTCTCGCTCTCTCGTCTCTCTCTAGTCTCTGTGACCATATTAGGTTGTCTTAGTGCAAGGAAGACATCTGTCTGGGACGAGGCAGAGCAGCACCAAAGTGCTGAACGAATCCCAGAAAACCTCACTTTGCTCACTTTGTTGGCTCGACCTCGGGATTGAAGCTTTGGAGACTACTTGTCAGGGAATGCAGATAAACAATTCCCTCCTCTCTCTATTTTCATCGCATTTAGTTTTCTTCAAAATGGCATCCTACATTTAGCACATAATTATTTTATTTTCTCATTGATAAAAATAATACCCATAGATCTATAAGAACCATTGCCTTCCACCACTGGTAATCTTGATTGACTATTCCCTTTGAACTGAGAAAAAAAACCCCCACTCACGGTACAATGACAGGTACACTTTAGCAGCATAGGATTTATTTATTTATTTCAGGTACTTATATAGCGCCATTAATTTACGCAGCGCTTTACATATATATTGTACATTCACATCAGTCTCTAACCCTCAAGGGGCGTACAATCTAAGGTCTCTAACCCTCAAGGGGTGTACAATCTAAGGTCCCTAACTCACATTCATACATACACATACTAGGGACAATTTAGACAGAAGCCAATTAACCTACCAGCATGTCTTTGAAGTGTGGGAGGAAACCGGAGTACCTGGAGGAAACCCACGCAGGCACAGGGAGAACATGCAAACTCCAGGCAAAGGTGCTGTGGTTGGGATTCAAACCAGTGACCCTAGTACTGCCAGGCGGAAGTGCTAACCATTTAGCCACTGTGCAGCCCATAGGATCTGCCTAGACACGCAGACTTAAGCTGCCCATACATTATTTTTATTATTTTGTGGGACCAGCGAGCTGAATAATAAAAAGGACTCAATTCCCCATCCACACACTTGATGTGAATTCCCCTCTGAGCTATTGTAGTAGTGCACCGAAATGAAGATTTTGGTGCCAAAACCGAAAATTCGGGATGGACTTGGCTGAAAACCAAAACAGTTTTTTACATTTTCTCTTGTAATACAATTAATGTGGCTGGCTATTTTGCATTGAAGTCACTAGGGAGTTTTTTTGCATTGAAGTCAATGGGGACACGATTGTGCAAGAAAGTCTATGGGATGCGATTTTGCATTGAAGTCACTATTTATTTAGTGCTGTCAATTTGTGCAGCACATTACATATATATTGTACATTCACATCAGTCCTTAACCCTCAAGGGGCGTACAATCTAAGGTCCCTAACTCACATTCATACATACACATACTAGGGGCCAATTTAGACAGGAGCCAGTTCACCTACCAGCATGTCTTTGAAGTGTTGGAGGAAACCGGAGTACCCAGAGGAAACCCACGCAGACACAGGGAGAACATGCAAACTCCAGTCAGGTGGTTCTGTGGTTAGTATTTGAACCAACAATCCTACTGCTGCCAGGCGGAAGTGCTAACCATTTAGCCACTGTGCTGCCCAATATAGGGGTGTTTTTGTATTAAAGTCTATGAGACGCGATTTTGCATTGAAGTCAATGAGGACTTGACTGCATGAAAGTCTATGAGATGCGATTTGCATTGAAGTAACTAGGGGCGTTTTTGCATGAAAGTTTATGGGACGCAACTTTGCATGCATCGGCATCATTATCTGCAGCTTTATTCCTTTCAGGAAAAAGCTGATAACACTATTTTTGGCGGATTTGCTGCCGATATACCGGTGCATCCCTAGTATTCGGACCTCTCACTGATCAATGCTGCGGCTATAGTCCGTGGCTCTGATTGAGCAGAAATTTTCCAACAGGGTGGTTGTGCAGAATTCAATTGTTAGATCGACTTCTGTACAACCACCCTGCCCATACATGGATCAAAATTGGGTCAGTCCCTGCTGAACCGACTGAATTTTTGATCCATGTATGGCCAGCTTTAGAACAGCTTTACAGGAACAAATTTTGAAATGGTCTTTGACATGGCCAGATTGGATGCAGTTTGCCAGTGCCTACAGGCAGAAAACTGGTGCTCTTTAACTTATATGTGCGGTGGCAAGGAGGGTGGGCTTTAACGCACACACACCACGCACGTGCCTCAAGGGCGGCTAAGATTTCTATATTGAGAGCATGTTCTCTGTGTGCTCCCAGCATAGTGAATGAGCTGTTAGACCACTGGTCTTTAGTAATGATCAGGAGATGGCACGACCGACTCCTGATCGTGTGAGCTCTGTGACAGACAATCATAGTGGTCACGTGATCGAGCAGACCTTCCCACCCCCCACATAATAGTCCAGTTAAAGGGATGCTGGGGCTGGGATAGAAGAGGTTAACCCCTTTACAATTTTCGGGCGGCACAGTGGCTTAATGGTAAGCACGTCGGCCTTGCAGTAAATGGGTCATGGGTTCGATTCCCAACCATGGCACCTCCTGCATGGAGTTTGCATGTTCTCCCTCTGCTTGCGTGGGTTTCCTCCGGGTACTCCGGTTTCCTCCCACACTCCAAAGACATGCTGGTAGGTGAATTGATTCCTGTCCAAATTGTCCCTAGTATATGTATGTATGTATGAATGTGAGTTAGGGACCTTAGATTGTACACCCCTTGAGGGTTAGGGATTGATGTGAATGTACAATATATATATATGTAAAGTGCTGTGTAAATTGACGGTGCTATATAAGTACCTGAAAAAAATAAAAATAAATTTTCCAACAAATATGTGAGATGGCAAGTGGTGGGCCATTTGCTCACATGCCACATATATGCGTCACTGGGTGGTCATTTTTTGTGAGCTAAGTGCATGTTCTCAGCACAAAGACCAAGCTGTCACAGACAGATCTTGGTCCAGGCTACAGATCAGTTGCCGGTGGAACTGGGTTCCAGTTCACATGATCGCTGATCCTTCCTGGCTCCCGGGGTTCCAAAAGCAGCAGGTAAAGGACTAGGCAACAGTATTGTTTGTGCTCTCCCTGCAGCTGATCTTTACCCCATTACTTACTAGCCATGCCTTGTGTGGAGGTGGCCATCTTGGTAGAGGCATGGCTTTGCTTCCTGATGTCAGATCCTCCAGCAAAGAGAACAGTGAGCAGCACAGTAGTGACATCATTAAATCTCACTCTCCTGGGACTAACAGTCAGAGGCAGTGGTGCAGATATACAGTGGGTAAAGAAAAGAATCCCCTCCCTTTTAAAATAATCATATTTTGTTGCTTTGCAACCTGAAATGAAGACAGACACAGTTTTTGTTTTACACAGTGCAACGTATAACATCCAAGTGATATATATAAGATATAACACTAACATCTCAGAAAAAAAATTCAAAAACAGAATCATTGATTTGGAAAAAGGGTCACCCTCCTCCTAAAAATGACTTGCAAACTCAACCAGGTGTAGCTAATCACCTTCTCAATGACACACATTTGACTTTCAACTGTGATTAGTTGTGGTCATTTTGTTTAGCTCAGCATGAAGATAAGTTTCCTGGAGCATTTCAGTCCCGTGTAGTGCAACTGAAGCCAACAATCAGCTATGGGAAACCAGGAACTGTCAAAAGATCTCCGGTGTAAGGTAGTGGACAGGCACAAGCCAAGAGATGGATACAAATATTTTCAAAGGCTTTATCAATACCTAGAAGCAGAATGAAGTCATGCTCCAAACTTGATGAAAGAGCCAGGAGGAAACTGGGCAGAGAAGCTACCAAGAGGCCTACATTTACTCTGAAGCAGATTCAGGAATTGATGACAAAGTGTGGTCATTGTGTGCACGTGACAACAATATCACAACAATATCACAAATTCTCCACAAATGTGGCTTGCATGGAGGGTTGCAAGAAAGGCCACATGCAGTAATGATTGAGCTTTGCCAAAATGCACCTTGAACATTCTGAGGCCACATGGACAAAGGTATTATGGTCAGATGACACTAAAATTGAATTGTTTGGCCTCAACACTAAACGATATGTAAATGGAGAGCAGTTGTGGGTGGGCGGGGGAGTGTTGGTAGGGGCCAGTAAAAACATGGCTCAACCACAGGGATTTACAGGGATCTATGTGGAGATCCAGCAACAAAAGCATTAAGTGGCCCTCTCCTGGCTTTGCAAGATTACCCAGAATTTCCCCATCATTTCTTGCACTTGAAGCATGATCCATATCATAAACCTTGGTAGCCGAGTATAGGAAAGAGCCCCCGCCTCCTTCACTGAAAATTGGGTGCATTGACGCTTGGATGGAGACCACACCTCCTGAAACAAGGCCGTGTGTTTCCTGGAAGGTCCTCCTAAGTGATCATACCCAGCTGTTCATTAAACTAATAAACTGTTTACTGCCATGGCAACCGCACTGAAACCGTTTTCCTGGCCAAAGGAAAGTGGAAGAAGGAAGGACATTGTATAGGACTGCTCAACTGAAAGCACTAAATGCTTTCCTTCAATAACTTATTAAAAACCTACTGATACATGTAGACACCAAAGTTAAACACACCTGAAATCTCTAGTGGCTGCTACATGAGTCATAGCTAAACAACGGTGCAAACCAGATTTAAAAGGTAAGTTCTTCTTTTGATGAAAAATTAAATGGTGGACTAGCACCAAATATCATGGCCACCCCTCCAGACCCTGTTTCACTTAATGGCCATGGTGTCCTGTGCTGCCGGTGTAGATGCCAACACCAGATTTCACACCCACCAATAAAAAGCCCCAGACTAAGTATCCATCATGATTCTTGCAATGGTAATCGCTCATCAGTCATTGACCGTGCCATTGAAAAGCACATCTGAGGCTTCTTCTGGTAAGGTGTCCCAGAAGAAAGAAGCCCTTCTCATTGGTCAGTATGGTCACGTGGTTGTGCTGACCATTGGGCGCTTGCCGTTGCAAGCATTAAGATGGATACTCTTTATCTGTATTTTAGCACAGGAGTCAGTAACCTAAAACACGCATGCTATGATAGGCACACAAAACCATTTTCAGTGGTACCCAGAAGATCAACATTATTGTTGTTATACAGGATTTATATAGCTCCAGTAGTTTCACAGAACTTTACAATATAAAGGGAGATGGTACAATTACAGTACAATTCAATACAGGTGGGTTAGGCAGGCCATAGATGATGCCATGTTCTTTCATGCAACCATGGGTTGGCCAGTTTTAGGAGGGCTCTGCTCATAAGAGCTTACAATCTAATAGGGTGAGGCAAGTGGTACTGTCAGGAATGGACTCGCCAATGGTGGTGGGACTCACCTGCCTTGTGGGCTGCAGTACCAGGGCTGGCCAGCGGGTGCTCTCAGCAGTCAGAAGGTTACTGCTGCAATCAAGCCATCACCCGAGGCTGATTACAAGAGGTGTATTTAAGGAGTGGCCAGGCCTGCAGTCAGGGCCTTGGTGTATTGTTCCCATGAGCCCCTGTACCTGCATCCTGTCTGCTTCCTGCCTGATCCTGACTCTGCTTTGATCCTGACTCTGCACGAACTCTGCCTGTACCGACCTCGGCTATTCCTGATCACTCTTCCGCCTGCTCCTTTTACCTTGTCTGCCTGTTTGCTACCGACCCGGCCCGCCTGACTACGTTTGGTGTTGTACATATTATTATCTGTTGGAGGTTTGGTTTGTTTGCACTGTGTTTATGTTTAGCCTTGCACTGCGTTTATGTATTGTTTAGCCTTAATAAATTATATTCTTATACATCACTCCTGGAGCCTGCGTTTCCCTGTGTCAGTCCACACACCTCTGGTCATACCTGGAGCCCTGACAGGTACAAAAGGTAATAACTATAAGGGATGAGCTAATGGAAGAATTAAAACTTCAGTTGTTAGGAGGAAGTGTTATAGTCTTCCCTGAAGAGATGACTTTTCAGGGATCATCTAAAGGTGGCCAGAGTAGGAGATAGCTGTATACATTGAGGTAGAGTTCCAGTGGATTGGAGAGGTATTAAAACATAACCGTAGTAAAGTAGTTGAGTTATTATCTAGTTTGTAGTGTAGCGAGTTTACCATACTATTTTTATGTTTGCATTAATCTCCACCTTTGGATCCACAGATATGTGTAAATAGGTTTTTTGCACACTTGAAGACAGTGTTAAGTCCATCTCAAATCCGACTTAAGCTGGCCATAGCGGCCAAAATTCACTTAGTGGGCGGCCTTATATGCATTTTAAAATTCCCAGGTTGAGAAATGCTGGGAAACAGTGACTCTATCCAATCAGATCCAAGTCCTACTTTGGGAATTGTACAAAATTGACCTTTGCAGTGGGGTACCCAAGCACTTGTTAGGTGTTAGGTCTAGGAGTATCAAAAGAGGCTGCATTACTTACCTTATACCCTGCGGTCTCCTCTTCTCCATCTGGCACTCCAGGCTGTGGGTGGCTGTCCCTTGGCATCATCATATAAAGTGCAGAGCTATTATCCATATGTTGTACATGGAAGCAGGCTAGGGAGCACCTTAGAGAAGAGGTTTTGCAAGAGTGCTTACATGGATGGAGGGTGCTTACAGGAGCGAGGAGTAAGGCAAGTAATACTCTATTCCTGCACCCCTAGGATTTATTAGCACTGCAGGGGGGACCACTGTAAGGGTAGATTTTGTCTAATTCTTGGAGTTGGGCTTTACGCCCTTATAAATATGGTTCCTTAGAATCCCTGAAATGCATTGATATCTTTACCAAACTTTGTGTTTAGTAAAGCATAACCGGTCTGCATTCACAAAAATGTGGTGCTCCTCTTCCTACAACCTTTAATACATTGTTCCAATGACCTAGTTACAGACCTGGCCCTACTGCTAGCAATGTAACACATCAGTAGCTGTTAGTTAAGGCTAGCATTAGTTAGAACTCTATCGGTGACTTTATAATGGTTGAGGTATGCTACTAAGATGATTAATTGCTAGAAGTAGCAACTGATCGGTAAACGGATGGACCATATGGCTCCTTGTAAACAGCAGCATGCTGTAGCAATTAATCTCTCATGATCCCACATTGCTATTACATGTTACTTGTATATATTACACCTCAGAGAACCATTTGCTCCATCAGTTTAACAATCAGTTGCCACTTCTAGCGATTTTATTAGCAAGACTAAAGTTGCCCATGCTCTAGTAGAATTTTGTTGGAACATTTTCATTTTCAGAATATTTATTTGATTTTCTAATCGTTGGTGGGGTCAAATTAATGTTCATTTTCAGCCGCGTTGACAAGAAATTTTGAAGGAGCAGGATGGAAAATTGTCCTCGAACAAGTGGATTTCTAACAGTGAATGATTTTATTCACTTAAGAAAGCCCATTCATTCTTTAATCAAGTGTTAAAATAGAAGACATTTTGAAGTAGTTTCAAACAGCATTCATTAGGCCATTGAATCTACTGATCAAAAGTTTCATATGTTTGTAGGAGTGTTTACTGGAAAATAGTAGAGTATGACCAGCTTAAAGTGGAGCTTCAGTCAAAGAATGAAGTAGCACTCATTGTCTCATTCCCTTCAGCCTGTAATTGAGCTGCGGGATTTGTTGGTGGGTATGTACCGCATTTTGTTGGTACCTGCTCCCACTTCCTCAATCCAAGAAGAGGAAGACATCGCTCGTCCCGGCCATAGCCTTCTGGGACACGTCACACGTCCCAGGAGGCTGCAGGATCAGTCTCTCTGTGCTGCGGGGAGCCAACTGTTATTCGAGAAGTCACAGCCAGCTCCCAAATCCAAGATGGCGACCACAGGGGCCCACAGCAATGAGAAGAATTAGCTGCGGGAAGACAGCGATGGGATCCGTGGACTGGTAAGTACTTGGGACACCTCAGACACATCCCAGGAGGCTGCAGGACCAGTCTCTCTGCACCTTGGGGAGCCAACTGTGATTCGAGAAGTCACAGCCGGCTCCCAAATCCAAGATGGCGACCTCAGGGACCCAGGGCAATGAGAAGAATTAGCTGTGGGAAGACAGCGATGGGATCCGTGGACTGGTAAGTACTTGGTACACCTCAGACACATCCCAGGAGGCTGCAGGACCAGTCCCTCTGCACATTGGGGAGCCAACTGTGATTTGAGAAGTCACAGCTGGCTCCCAAATCCAAGATGGGGGTTTCAGGAACCAGCAGCAGTGAGAAGAATCGGCTGCGGGAAGACAGCATTGGAATTCATGGACTGGTAAGTACCTGATTTTTACAGTATTATTGGCTGCTGGCTTTGAATTTTTTTATATTTGTTGAAGGTACACTTGAAGCTACAGTATATAAGAACGCACCCATGTAGCTCTAGCTGCAAAGAAGGTTCCCCATTTGGCCGATGCCAGGATTTCCTGCCCTGGCCTGAAGCCAGTGCCCCCGATACCAGAAAAGCCTTTGCGTACGTGTTTTGAGAAGTGCGAGCTTCTTCCAGCTCTAAAGGGTTAACAGCGGCACAGACAAGAGCCAAGAGTGATGTCAGCTCGCATTATGTCATTTGCGGGCACGGTATGCTTCGTTTCAGACCAAAAGTGAAGGGGAGAAAAGACGGATAGAATGTTTTCTTTTCTGAGCGGCTTTTGATGAATGGAATTTGTCCAGGACGGTAATGAGAGGAACAGCTTAGAATAAAATGTGTTCTGGGAGAGGTAAATTAGCTCCAAGAACCCGTAGCAGGGCTTGAAAGTATCTTCTCTAATACCTTATCATAAAATGGCTATTATATTGGCGTGGACTATGACAAAGTGTCTATTGAACTTCCAGTTTCTGCTCTGATTTAAAGCCTTTCATTACAGCCAGTAATCACCCGGTAAGAAGAAGGCTTACTTCCTAGCAACAGGCCTGTTAAGCATCAAAACACAGACATATTCATTAAGGTTTCAGTAACTTTACAGTTCTGGAGGAATCATTTTTCCTGACATGTCACAATAAAAATGAACAATATCAGATTTCAAAATATGATGTACTTTTTTTGTCATTAAAAATCAGTTCTTGACCTTTTTGGGCAGAGGTTGGAAAGCTAATCTTGCATCTTTCTTTAGTGGATCTTGGACAAAACCCACTAGACTATATATTACATCTCTATGATATTCCACTGAAAAACTGTAAATCATCTCTCACTGTGTATCTGCTATACGTGGCTTGGGTTTGTGTCCCAGCCCTGTGGAGACAATCCACCGTAAACTGTAAAGCGAACCAAAAAGAGAGCGCACCAACTTTGCGCATGGCCAGGACACCCTATAACTAAGAGCACTTGCTCGAAACGCGTCAGGGTCGGGCTGCAGCTGTTTTGATGCCTTACCGCCGGCACCACAAGGGGTCCCGGCGGCAGCTTGCAATCGGTCAGTAATCTATTTTATTTGCTTTCTTTCTGTATACATACCCATTGTGTGGAATAAACATCCTAAGGCAATATTGCACTACTGGCCTCCTCTGTTGTTTCTTTCTGAGCTCCTGTGGGAGCCAGGTACATCCGCAGAGTGGTTACCATTTGGGAAGGCTAAGTGCAAACCGTGGGATAGCGAAGGAGGCATTGACCAGATCTGACCAGACCTTTTTGATGAGATGTCTGAAGTCTGATGTCCTTATTATATCATACAAATGCGCAAAAAGGTTGCGTATCTGGTGAGTGCGCAATCTACACTTTAATTGTCTCACCTTATCCACAATCTGTGTCTTTTGGATACCAGAAGATCATTTGAGATCTCGTTCACGCCTGCACTCTGGACTTATGTTTTAGACACAGTGTTTTCTTTCACGTTTATATTGGCCACATATTCTAGTGGCACATACATAGATGCACAGTGTCACTTTATATATTTGTGTGCACTTTCTTACATGTTTATATATGTATTTATCTATTGGTTTTAACAGCGCTGCACGTTTATGTTTTTTATCTGTTTTAGAGGTCTTATATGGTGCATTTTGTGTACAGCTGCTGTAATCTGGGAATTGATAGACTGGAAGGCGCTCACTTACTTTATATGTTTTTACAACTTTGCGCATTACCTCAGTAAACTGTGATTTTATTGAACAAAGAATAAAAACTCACAAACAAAGAAGTATAACAAGCATTAAAGGTCCTCAAAGGAACTTGGGAGAGTAGAACCAGTGCAAGTCACATCACGAGGATAGACTCTCAAAGTGAGGCTGACTGAGCTCATTGTTCAGTCCCATGGTATATATGGTAGGGGGCACTCATATGTAGTTAGCTCTGATGAAGAAGGGACCCCCTTCGAAACGCATCAGCCTCACTTTGACAGTCTACCCTCGTGATGTGACTCGCATCACTACCTCGTATGTAAAAGCGCGGCATAAATTGACGTCCTGTAATAATAATAATAATGTATGCATTTCACAAGAATGATAATGTCTGATAGATAGCCAACATTGTTGGCAATGTCAAGAACAGAGATATTATTTGAAATCCATGAATTGTATCAACCAAATTTCATCTAACTGTAGTATAATCATAGATACATAATGAACTAGATTGAAAAAGACTGACGTCCATCTTGTTAAATGTTTAGTAGCGCCAGCAGTTTTGATCCCGAAGGCAAAACAAAACCTCCTTGGCAAATGCTGCCAATTTTGCCATACTCTGGTAATCAGAACTGTGGATATCATTAGCTATTATTATTATACAGGATTTATATAGCACCAACAGTTTGTGCAGCACTTTACAATATAAAGGGGACAGTACAATTCCAATACAGTTCAATACAGAAGGAACAGGAGGGCCCTGCTCATGGAGCTTACAATCTAAAGGGAGGGGAGGTGATTCAAAAGGTCATAACTGCGGGGGATGATCTGGTGAAGGTGATTCAAGTAGTTCTTAGGTGGAGGTGTGGTAAGCTTCCCTGAATGTGTGGGTTTTCAAAGATCGCCTTAAGGCGGACAGGCTGGGGGCTAACCAGAAATTCTGGGGTAGGGAGTTCCAGAGGATGGGAGAGGTTCTGGAGAAGCCCTGGAGGTGGGCATGGGAGAAGATGACAAGGGAGTTAGAGAGCAAGATGTCTTTGGAGGAGCAGAGCGGATGATTTGGACGATAGCTGCAGTGGAGGGTGGTGATTTGTCTAGGGGCAGTGTTGTGGATGGCTTTGTACGTTCTGGTAGTATTTGGAATTTTATACGTTGGGCTAGAGGAAGCCAGTGAAGGGATTGGCAGAGAGGGGCAGCAGAGTCTGATCGGTTGGTAAGGTGTTTAAGTCTAACAGCAACATTCATAATAGACTGAAGGGGTAATAGCCTGTGTAAAGGTAGGCCAGCGAGGAGGGAGGTGCAGTAATCAAAACGGGATATAACAAAGGCATGGATATGTTTTTTTTTTTTGTGGTGTCGTTAGTCAGGAAGGGGGGAATTCTGGAAATGTTGCAGAGATCGAAGCAGCAGGATTTGCCAGTTATTGGACGTGGGGCCCAAAGGAGAGGTCACAGTCTAGGATTTCTCCTAGAATGTGGGGAGGGACCAATAGTTTTGCTGTTGATCTTAATGGTAAAGTCAAGAGTGGGGGATCGGGGAGGAGCAATTATTACAAGCTTGATTTTAGAAAGATTGAGTTTGAGGAAGTGGTGTGACATCCATACTGATACGTTTCTCAGTAGGTTTGTGATACATGAGGAGACCAAGGTGGTTAGCTGGGTCGTGGAGAGATAGATGTGGGTGTCGTTAGCATAGAGGTGGTATTGGAAGTCACGGGAAATTATCAGTTGACCCAGGGAGGAGGTGTAGAGAGAGAAAAAGAGGGGCCCAAAGACAAAGCTTTGGGGAACCCCAACAGAGCAGAGTCACGGAGGCCAAGGGAGTGGAGTTTACTGAGGAGGAGCGGGTGGCCAACTGTGTCAAAGGCAGCTGGAAAGGCCTAAGAGTATGAGTATGCAGTAATTAGTTGCAATAAATTAATCTATTTGTTTCATGGACTATGCTATTTTTTCCCATACAGTACATCAGACATCAAAGTACTTTTAAGAATATATGAGGTGTGGGCAATTGTTTGTAAAAGATGCATATTACCATTTGAACACTTAAACAAAATAGAGGCAGGGTTCCATATAAAGTTCAAAGAATTTGATTGACACATAAATGGTCCATTACTGCTGGCACTCGGGTTATGACTGCATGGCCATACTTAATTTTTGAATCACAGGAGTGCACTTACTTTTGCACTCCTAAAGCCTGGTGTCACAAAGCTGCTCCAGTTTCTGGAAGGATCTTAACCATATTGTTGGATTCCATCCAGCTGCCCAACTGACAGCTAGCTCTGGCTTTCTGTGAGCAGCGAAGAGCCAAAGCCTCTCCATCTCCAGCCCGACACTCCAGTGAGTGCTGGAGGGGCAGTGCAGAGAGCGATGACTGACAGTCACCGCTCTCTGCTCAGCGCTGAACAGAACCTGAGCGATCAGTGGTAATGTGGTTGCTCACTTCTCAGTTGGCTTAGAGCTGGCGGGGAAAGCTGCAGCATCACACTGATGCTGCAGCATGAAGGTGAGTATGTATATTATTTTTTTTGAAAAACCCTTTAAGCATAGACAATAGTGGTGAGTTGGCCAATTTCTCCCATACTTTTGCAGGATTTGTTCATATGTGTCTGCTCATATTGCGGTGTATAGTGGCTCAGCCGAGTCTCCATCATCAGCTAGGTGTTGTGCCGCCTCTGGGCAGAAGACGTCAGGGTGGCGAGCTATCTAAGGCTCTCCTAGCTGCCTAGGGCCCTTAAGTATAATAATTGCACTCGGCCTTTTGGCTAAGATCAAGTGTAGTATCTGTTCTTATCAGTGTCCAGTAGGGGTGCTCCACGGTCATTCTAGCTTTGCGGGGATGACTGTTTGTATAGTACCCCTGCTGGTATGATGGGAGTCTGGATGGCTATTACGGGGGGAACAGAACCCAGGATGCCCACACGTAGCTGGGGCCTGGTAGTAATTCCCCTTTGGAACGTCAGAAGGACCCAGTACCTCCTGATTTGGATGGATCTACCTTGTCTGGCCAGGGGTCGGGAAGGCAGAGAGTCTGCAAACCAGTGCCCCCTGAGTAGTCGCCTCCGGGGTGCCACTAGTAGCACTTGGGTGTGGGACCCCACTGTGTGAAAATGGCACATGGTCACTTGTTTACAAACCTTTTCTGCACAGCGCCCTTAGGACCAGGCCTTCTGGCTAGGACCAGGGCAATTTTTGCTACAGGCCTCAGGGCCTGGTCTGTGCACTATTTGGCACAACCACTTTTTTATTTTTTATTTATTTAATTTAACACTTCCCACGTTTTGTCACTTTTTCTTTACTTACAGTGAGGTCATTAATTATTGGGACATGAACACAATTCTAACATTTTTTGCTCTATACACCACCACAATGGATTTGAAATGAAACAAACAAGATGTGCTTTAACTGCAGACTGTCAGCTTTAATTTGAGGGTATTTACATCCAAATCAGGTGAACGGTGTAGAAATTACAACAGTTTGCATATGTGCCTCCCACTTGTTAAGGGACCAAAAGTAATGGGACAGAATAATAATCATAAATCAAACTTTCACTTTTTAATACTTGGTTGCAAATCCTTTGCAGTCAATTACAGCCTGAAGTGTGGAACGCATAGACATCACCAGACGCTGGGTTTCATCCCTGGTGATGCTCTGCCAGGCCTCTACTGCAACTGTCTTCAGTTCCTGCTTGTTCTTGGGGCATTTTCCCTTCAGTTTTGTCTTCGGCAAGTGAAATGCATGCTCAATCGGATTCAGGTCAGGTCATTGACTTGGCCATTGCATAACATTCCACTTCTTTCCCTTAAAAAACTCTTTGGTTGCTTTTACAGTATGCTTTGGGTCATTGTCCATCTGCACTGTGAAGCGTCCAATGAGTTCTGAAGCATTTGGCTGAATATGAGCAGATAATATTACCCGAAACACTTCAGAATTCATCCTGCTGCTTTTGTCAGCAGTCATATCATCAATAAATACAAGACAACCAGTTCCATTGGCAGCCATACATGCCCACGCCATGACACTACCACCACCATGCTTCACTGATGAGGTGGTATGCTTAGGATCATGAGCAGTTCCTTTCCTTCTCCATACTCTTCTCTTCCCATCACTCTGGTACAAGTTGATCTTGGTCTCATCTGTCCATAGGATGTTGTTCCAGAACTGTGAAGGCTTTTTTAGATGTCGTTTGGCAAACTCTAATCTGGCCTTCCTGTTTTTGAGGCTCACCAATGGTTTCCATCGTGTGGTGAACCCTCTGTATTTACTCTGGTGAAGTCTTCTCTTGATTGTTGACTTTGACACACATACACCTACCTCCTGGAGAGTGTTCTTGATCTGGCCAACTGTTGTGAAGGGTGTTTTCTTCACCAGGGAAAGAATTCTTCGGTCATCCACCACAGTTGTTTTCCGTGGTCTTCTGGGTCTTTTGGTGTTGCTGAGCTCACCGGTGCGTTCCTTCTTTTTAAGAATGTTCCAAACAGTTGTTTTGGCCACGCCTAATGTTTTTGCTATCTCTCTGATGGGTTTGTTTTGTTTTTTCAGCCTAATGATGGCTTGCTTCACTGATAGTGACAGCTCTTTGGATCTCATCTTGAGAGTTGACAGCAACAGATTCCAAATGCAAATAGCACACTTGAAATGAACTCTGGACCTTTTATCTGCTCATTGTAATTGGGATAATGAGGGAATAACACACACCTGGCCATGGAACAGCTGAGAAGCCAATTGTCCCATTACTTTTGGTCCCTTAACAAGTGGGAGGCACATATGCAAACTGTTGTAATTCCTACACCGTTCACCTGATTTGGATGTAAATACCCTCAAATTAAAGCTGACAGTCTGCAGTTAAAGCACATCTTGTTTGTTTCATTTCAAATCCATTGTGGTGGTGTATAGAGCCAAAAATGTTAGAATTGTGTCCATGTCCCAATATTTATGGACCTGACTGTATGTGTGTGTTTTCCTCACAGGATGGAGGGTGTGGGTCCTCGGGCCTGCCCTGAAGTCTAGGGGGAGGATGTGTGGCCTTTTGGTTCCTTCCTCCCCTGTCCCTAGGGGGTTTTCTCTTCGGGAGAGCCCCCTGACCAAGTACTGGGTGTCTGGCTTTGGCTGGACACAAGGAACGGTGGTCCTCCAGGCCTTTTGGCCAGGAGGACCAAATGGGAACCTTGTCCCTGTCAGGAGCTTCGTGCCCCGGGGGATCAGGGTAGTGGTCCATCCCCTTCGGGGGAAGGACAAAGCACACCCCTAAGTGCAGTTTTTCGTGTGGTGTTTTGCACTTGCACTTTTTTTGTGAACACTTACGGGTTTTTTCGTTATAGTTGTACGTTTGCGGACTTTAAAAAAAAAAAAAAAATTGCACTCGCCTCTCCAAACTAGTATTTAAAGTTAAAGTATAAGACTCCAGGTAACACGGGGAAGGGGAGGGCTGGAGAGCAAGAGAGTCAGGGAGAGAGGGGCACAGAAAAGGGAAGGGAGTATGAAGGAGGGGAGGTGAAGAATGATAGGCAGTTGGTGGTCTTCCATGGGGGGTTCTCAGCACACCTAGGCAGGTCCAAGCTCTCTTTGGGTCATTTCTACCCCATATAGGATATCATTAATTTAAAGAAAATCAAATCTATAAATGTATTTTAAACACATCCAGTACCCCGGTCCGCATTTAACGTAGCTTTTTGTAATACCATGCTCAACAAAACCTTCCGTTGCAATAATTTCAGGAAGTGGAGAGGATGGGGGATGCTTGCAGCTATAACCCCTAGCTAAGCTAGGACAAATGGGTGGTCCACGTTGACTTTTTGCTTCAAGATCTTTAAACTGAGAGATCTCTGGATGGAAATCTCTGACAATTTAGAGAAGATGATGGCTGAGTACCCTTTTATTCAGCTGGTCATCTTTGATCAGTAGTAGAAACTGGTATGATAATTAGGTAGAGTCATCTCGATGCTAAATCTTTGTTAAATATTTTGTTCAGCGTCGAGGAGGGGGTTAAAGTCGGGCTCCAGCTGAACAAACAGAGTCAGGAATGGATAGAATAATATCCTCTTCACACCAGCCAAGGCATGCTCCGAACACCATGTGGGCCTTTGCAACCAACTGGCACGTTTCTCCAGCTGGAAAAGTGGCAGGAAATTTCGGCAGCAGTTTCTGTACTGCGGACAGACTGAATATTTGTGTTCCGCACAGCACAGCGATGGGTTCTTAAAGCACACCTAATGTTAAACCTGGAAGGTAGATAGGGTTGCATTAGTGTCAAAGAGAGCCTTTGTTTTCCATCTTGATGCACCTACTCACCTTCCCGTCACTCCTCTGCTGCTTGTTTGGCCAACGGGAGCAAAGAGATGTACCCAGTGGTTCTGGGTGCGGGGAAGCGGGCCTCACTCCCCCCCCTTCCTTTGGTGATGGGTGCCAGATTGGCCAATCACCAGGCACCAGCACTGCCACTTGTGTCATATCACTTTATTTTTTTGTTATAAATACTTCTCACTTCTGCAAATAATTGAAAAAAGCAGAGCAATTACGGCAAAATTGACGATGTTGTAAAATTAATCCGAAACAGAAATTCTCAATTTGATTATCTACTCCCTTTTTTATTTATTTAGAGGGCATGGGATATTTTTGGTATGCGTAGGGTTTTTTTTGTTTTTGATTTTTATTTTCTTAGTCACTTTTTTTACCTTTTTCACAATTTTTTTTTTTCTGGAAAATAAAAAAGACTTTAGGGCTTCATCTAGATGTGCGAAAATGTGCTACACAATCAAGTAGGTTGCGACGCTATCGCTGGCAAAGAAGGGGTTAAAACAGGCTGTGAGGAGGCGTCACATCGCTTCCTCACTGCCTGTCCGTAGCTTCTGAAGTGCGATCTGAACACTGATGAAAGTGAGTTTAGACCAGGGGGGGGCGAGTGTGTCCCCCAGGGCAGGGGCGTATCTACCGCGAGGCAAGGCGGCAATTTTTAGGGGGGGCGACATCGCTCCCCGGAAGAATGGACCTTTTGGGCAGCAGCAGACAGAGCCATGCAGGGCCACCAGCAGAGGGGTCGCACCTGTACCCTTGCAGTGACCCGGACAGCAGGAGAATCGATGCGGGGGAGGGCAGTTGCAGAGCGATGCTCCTGTACCTCTCCCTCCAGCGAGAGAGGGAAGAGAGAGGAGAGAGAGGGAAGAGGGAGAGAGGAGCGAGAGAGAGGGAAGATGTGTATTTCTGTGTATGTACATGTACCTGTGTGTATGCGTGTCTGTACGTGCCTGTGTGTGTACATGTGTCTCTGTGCGTGTGTGTACATGTTTCTGTGTATGTATGTACTTGTTTGTGTACAGGTGTCTCTGTGTGTGTGTGTGTGTGTTTGTTGGTGGCTAGTAGCTCAGGACTTGAAATTTTAGGCCCTGCGCATATCTAATTCTTCTACTAAGTATTAACAAGGGACCCATTTGGAGCAAGAACAGGTCCAGAATAAGGAAAGGAGCTTCCATATAGCACAGGAGCCATTTTTTTTTGCACCCATCAAAAAAAAACAAAACAAAAAAAAACTCTTTAAAGGCTTAGTCCAACTTTCAGAAAAAAAATTAGAAAATGCAAATATATTTACAGCAAAAAAAAGGGGCATTTTCTGTTTTTTGGCATAGGAGCCTCCAAAACACGATCATTGAATCACGAGTGCAATGCCAGACTCCTGCAGACTTTTCTTCCAGCTTCATGTCTGTACCTCCATATGGTCTTTCAGTTTGGGGGGCTGCAGAAAGTGTCTGTGGACTATGACCGCACTTGTGTTCAGACCATGTGCAAAGACTGGAAGCAAAGGGAAAATCACCCCGCCAGGAAAGGAAGTGGGGGCAGCATCCACAAGTAGTTCCAGACACTAATATGAGATGAGAAGGACGACGCTCAGACCTGTCCCTGGAGTCCCATGTGAATGGAAGATGGAGTGGCCTCGCCCTCCGGGGCTTGTTCAGTTGAGAACCACCAGTCTGCCTGCTGCGGTGGCAGATGGGACTTGTAATTTTTTCATTCACATGTCTCTGACATGAGGTGGCTGTGTGAGCAGAGCCAGGACCGCTTGGCACTATGTTACATATTACACCCTAAATACAGATGTAATCTGCAACATTGTGTAAAAGGGAAAGTTAGCCTTTAATTTTTTCCTCATTGACTTTAATTTATTTTGCCAAAATGGCCAGATTTCACCTAAATCTCCAGATTTTTGCTGACATTTCGGGGAAATGGCAACTCTCAATTTATTCATCTTTGCAGTCTAAAAAAATTACGTAATAATGTGGTAATTATATTTATGCTCAGCCATGTTATCTACACACCTTTTAGAGATCTTATCCATAGAATGCACATTGGTTTCTTTTTAACAATAAATGTGCGTTTTTTTTAGCCTTTTCTGTATAGTTTGCAGATGTGATGTTTAAGTTCTGTCCCCACATTGCTATAAAATGTTACATATTGGATCACCCAACCTGTGCTGGTCTCTTCTGTAAGGCTCACAGTGCAGTGCTTGGTGTACACGGCCGTGCTGCTCGGTGATTTATGGACAGGACCAGCCAGTGCTTTGATTGGGTTGGATTTTTTTCCAGCATAGCTCATGACACCCTTGAAGGTATTTGTTTCCCCCACCTCTTTTATAGATTGTGCCTAAGGGCTCATGTGCACTGCAGCTGATAAACTCACGTTTAGGAGCTGTTCAGCGGTTTTTTCAGCAGCCCCTGAACTCTCCCTAATGTTTCCTATGTGTCCATGTACACATCGTCCTTTACAGGCAGTTGAGTTTACAGTCGTTTTTTTTAACGCAACAAACTTGCGTGCAGACTTCGATTTTATCAGCGTTTCAAAAGCAAAACGCTTGTAAACGCAGCAAATCGCGTTTGCATTTGAAATGTTTTTTAACTCTTCCAGTTCCCAATGCTGTCCAGAGCCTTTTTTCATCATGAAAAATGCATGCAAAGAGTTTTCAAGATGCTCAGATGGACAAAACACTGAACACAGGATGTTCCTACCAAGCTTGTCATACATTGCAATGACCAATTCACACCTCAGACCTCTCCCACCCTTGGAAACAAAAGATATGTTAATGACCATTTTTTGCTTTAAGACATTTGTTGAATCTTCTAAATATTAGCGGGGTCAGATTGACGTTCGTTTTTGAACACAGTGCCGAGAAAATTCAAAGGAGTGGGATGGAAATTTTTTTTTGGAGAACGAGTTAATTTCTTACAGTGAATGTGATTTTTATTTGGGAAAATCTATTCATTCAAAAACTGAATGTTACAAGCAAATGAAATGTTGACGTACTTTCAAACAGAGGATCTACACGGTCTCCTTGGCTTGTAGTAAAACCCCCGGTTCACATATATGCAAGTTTTGCGCGAGCACGAGAGCCCTTTCATTTGAATGGACTCCCGTGCCCCGTGACACACAGGGAAGAAGTCCCTACACTTCTGAAAACGCAGCCCGCACGGGAACCTCAGTTTCCAGTATGGTTGCGTTTTTCAGTGCGGGCGGTGTGCCATTAAAACTAATGGCACCCGCCCACGGGTCCGCATTCCTCTGTGCGGGTGGTGCGGCTGCACGGATGTTCATGCGGATCCGTAGCCGCACCACCCGCACAGATGTGAAACTAGACTAATGTAACAAAAAATGGAAATTAAAGCACTACACCACTGCCATCTGTGCATATACAACTTTATCCCAATAAAAGTCAGGGGGACAATCCAAAGAGTATCCAGTACGTTTTAGGGTCCAAACAATACCCCCTTCATCAGGGCTTGATTGGCAACAATGTGAATGGCCTAGTTTGGCTGCCAAATCAGCTGCTGACAAGGCGTGTCCTTGTAGTCACATTGTAGGAAATCAAATTAAAGTTCACTTCTAGTCCATTCGCATTATTTCCAATTAAGCCCTGATGAAGGGGGGCATTTTTGGACCCCTGAAATACGCTGGTACTTTTTGGATTTGACTTGAAGTTTAAACTGGGCCTCTTAGCAGTGGTGTGGTGCTTCAATCTCCATTTTTGATAGGAGGGAGCACGCCATACATCTTGCAATCCAATTGTACAGTCACTGTCCGAACTTTTTGATTTACCAAAACAATCCAATCAGACAAGCTGTTGCTCTACTTGTTGGTAGGTCTAAAGAAGTTTGTACAGCCAGACGTTAGCATGAATTATTTTACATTCTAAACCTGATCATACTCTAGTACAGTGGTCTCTAAACTGTGGCCCAGGGCAAGATGCGGCCGTTTACTTGCCTTTATCCGGCCTTTGGGGTACTATTTCATCCACTGATACCAACAATGGGGCATAATTCCTCCCCACTGACACCGATGATGGGGCATAATTCCTCCCAACAGCACCAATGATGGGGCACAATTCTTCCTCATGAGACCAGTGATGGGGCTCCATTCCTTCCACTGATATGACACTATTCCTACCACTGACACCAGTAATTGGACACTATTCCTTCCACTGAAACCAATAATGGGACACAGTTCCTCCCACTGATATCAATGATGGGACACTATTCCTTCCATTGACACCAATGATGGGGCATTATTCCTCCCACTGATACCAATAATGTTGCTCTATTCCTCCCACTGATACCAATGATGGGGCTCAATTCCTCCCACTGATACCAATGATGGGGCACTATTCCTCCCACTGATACCAATGATGGGGCACTATTCCTCCACTGATACCAATGATGGGGCACTATTCCTCCCACTGATACTAATGATGGGGCACTATTCCTCCACTGATACCAATGATGGAGCACTATTCCTCCACTGATACCAATGATGGGGCACTATTCCTTCCACTGATACCAATGATAGGGCACTATTCCTCCCATTGATACCAATGATGGGGCACTATTCCTCCCACTGATACCAATGATGGAGCACTATTCCTCCCACTGATACCAATGATGGAGCACTATTCCTCCCACTGATACTAATGATGGAGCACTATTCCTTCCACTGATACCAATGATGGAGCACTATTCCTTCCACTGATACGAATTATGGAGCACTATTCCTCCCACTGATACCAATGATAGGGCTGTATTCCTCCCACTGATACCAATGATGGGGCTCAATTCCTCCCACTGATACTAATGATGAAGCACTATTCCACCCGCTGACACCAATTATGGGACACTATTCCTCCCACTGACACCAATGATGGGGCACTATTCCACCCACTGACACCAATTATGGGACACTATTCCTCCCACTGATACCAGTGATGGGGCACTATTCCTGCCACTGACACCAATTATGGGACACTATTCCTCCCACTGGCACCAATGATGGGGCACTATTCCTCCCACTGACACCAATGATGGGGCACTATTCCTCCCACTGATACCAATGATGGGGCACTATTCCTCCCACTGTTACCAATGATGGGGCACTTTTCCTCCCACTGACACCAATGATGGGGCATTGTTTTTTCCTACTGACGTCGGGACCTTTTCCAATCCCAATGGCCACAGACTGCCCCCCCTAAAGACAGTAAACTAGCCCTTTTTTTAGAAAGTTTGGAGGACCCTGCTCTAGTATATTTTTGAATGAACATTCTTATGAAATTTATCAGTATGTTCAATGATTTGACGAGCATCCTTCAAAAGAACTTCAGAATTTAATTTCCTTTTAACATTCGATTTTGAAAATTAATTAAAAAATTCGGTTAGAAATGAATGTCCATTTGACCCCAGTAAAGATGATCTAATGCAGCACTGCTCAAATACATGCATTTGAATGCAACACGTTTGACTTGAATTTTCGGCAGTGAAAATAGTTCAGAATTGAACCCGCGGCATCTTAGGAAGCCCAAAGTCGGTCATTTGCAGCCTTAGAACAGTGACAGAACAGCCTTGAACTTTTTTTAGCGTTTAGCCATATTTTGAAGTGATTTTTGCACAAAGAAAATAAAATTTTGGCTGAAAAAAAATGCTCCAAATCTCCGGTTTGCCGCGTTTTACCGTGTTTACCAGCATTAGAGCGTTTTAATAGTTAACAGCTCCTCTAGAAACCCATTAGTTCTGGGCCCCTGTCAAAAAACGTTAATTAAGGCCTATGTATGCAGGGACACATAGGATAACCTGCTGGGGGGTTTACTGGCTGTAGAAAAAACCGCCAAAAACAGCTGCTGTAAAAACGTCCCGTGTGCATGAGGCCTAAGATTCACTGCTGGACTCCAGTTTGAAGCAGTGGAGGAGGAGTGTGACAAATAATTTTGTCACCCCCTCACTCTCCGCCCGCATCGCCCACCTGAATGACATATCAGACTGGATATCGCTCCATTTCCTCAAGTTAAACCTGTCCAAAACCGAGCCCCTGGTCTTCCCCCCAGCCCGCGCCCCCCCCCCCATCCTCTCCATCACTACTAGCAACACCACCATCACTCCCACCCCACACGCCAAAGTTCTGGGTGTCACCCTGGACTCAAACCTTTCCTTCCAACCTCATGTCCAATCACTATCAAGGTCATGCAGGCTCCACCTCCGCAACATCTCCAAGTACGTTCCTAACCCCAGACACCACTAAACAACTCGTACACTCCCTCATCATCTCACGCCTGGACTACTGCAACTCCCTCCTCACTGGCCTACCCAAACAAATGCTATCCCCACTCCAATCGATCCTGAACTCAGCGGTGAGACTCATCCACCTCACCAACCGCTCCACATCTGCCACCCCCCTCTGCCAATCCCTTCACTGGCTCCCGATTGCCCAGCGCATCAAATTCAAATGACTAACTCTGACCTACAAAGCCATTCACAACGCCGCCCCAAACTACCTAACCGACCTGATACCCAAATACCACCCTACCCGTACCCTTCGCTCCTCACAGGACCTCCTACTCTCTAGCTCCCTGGTCTCCTCCTCCCATGCCCGACTCCAGGACTTCTCCAGGACTTCCCCCATTCTCTGGAACTCCCTACCCCAATCCATCAGACTGTCACCTACTCTCCTCACCTTCAGACGCACCCTGAAAACCCATCTCTTCAGGGAAGCCTACCCCACCCTCACCTAACAACCGATCTCCTCCACTCCTCCCCCCACAGCCACTTCCTCCTGTACCACTATCCCCTCCCTCCTAGATTGTAAGCTCGAAAGAGCAGGGCCCTCGATCCCCTCATGTATTGTATTGTACTGTATTGTCTCATGTTCTGTCCCCCACTATAATGTACAGCGCTGAGCAAACCCTTTGGCGTTATATAAATACTGTATAATAATAATATAAGTTGTGTGTTGAACATGGAAGTGTTTTTAGTCACTTTTAATATCTTGTTTATTTAAAAGTTATACTTTATAACTGGAGAATGGGAGAAGAAAATTGTAGTTAAAGAGTGTATAGCGCCTACTTTCATTTATGGAACGCCATAATCTACCTTTTGCAAAAATGTAATAAATTCACTTAACGTAGAATTCCAGGAAAACCTTAACTAGTCTTTAAAATGCTCCATACCCCCTCCTGACACCTATGCTGACTATCCTGTGTATTCTTACCTATTCCAGTCTGGTCTCATGATCCAGCTTCCCTGCGTCAGCCACAGGCAGGGGTGTGGATAAGGGGGTACCACCAGTCCTCCTGTATGGGGCCCAGTCAGCTGGGTGATTCGGATGTGGGCAGGGAGGGTGATCGGCGTGCCACGGTGGGGGGCAATTACTGGAACTGATCCCCTGTAAGGCTCTCTCTGCAACAACTGAAAACTGGCTTCTTCTCTCCCTTCCGCCTGCTTTCAACTGTAGCCATACAGGGGATCGGTTCCTGTAATTGCCCCCCCAGGGCACCTATCACCCTCCTTGTGCATCATACATTTCCCCCTGCTGGCCATGCCCCCCTGTGTGTCAGCTTTCCTCCTCTCCTTCCACCCAGCAGCTTCAAGCAATAGGATCCGGAGAGCGGGTGAAGAGTCTAAATATGTCACATTTACCAGCCCGTTCCTTTTCTGAATGAACACAATGAGCTATTGGTTCAGATCACTCACTGTGCTCATTCATTACTGAAGTATAGTAAACTGTGTTGTTGTGTTTTTTGTTTTTTTTTAGGGGGCCCCTGTCAGGTTGGCTGTCTGGGGCCCTGTGGTTTCTAACTGCAGCCCTGCCCACAGGAGAGAGGTGGGAGTGCCGACAACGGATGGGCTATAGGTGACATCACCGCTTCAGGCTTTACCATCCATTGTCAAGCGCTCCCTCCTCCCCCCTGCAGCCGCTGCTGGCTAACACGGGATCAGATGACCGGACTAGGGAGAGCTGAAAAGAGGTGAGTATATACATTTTCCTTTCACAGGTTAGTCAGCGTAGGTGTACGATGGATTTTTAGGACTAGTTAGGTTTAGGCTGCAATTCTACTTTAAGAGAAGTATCTATCCTAGTCACTGTTTTGATAAAATAGTTGTCTTCTCTGTATGTTCTGTATGTGATAGGTCAATTGTACGATGAATTATTCACAGTAGGAATGTACATACCGCGGGAATTGATCATTCAGACGTGTGATCAATGTGGTTGGTATTTATACCTTCCTTTGCCCTTCTGTTCTCTGCGCCGAGAGACTGTTGTACTTGACAGTCCTAGCTGGCAATGATCAAATGAACTCCAGGCAATTGTACACAACAACGGGTCACTAAATGCCATCATAAATCAGAAAAGGCTTAAAAAATTCTGCTGTAGCTTCATATCACTGTTTTGCAGTTGATATCCACTGGAAATGAAAAACATGGGCTGTTAGAGTGGAAATACATTGCATCTGAGCCCCACAAACTGAAAACCCTATTTACTTAGCCCATCCATCCATGCCCCCATGCTTTTTTTTTTTTTTGAAAAATCACATGTAAAAACATCCCTTTTGCACAGTGGTCTCCACACTGCGGTCCTTTGCTAGCCTTTATCCGGCCCTTGGGGCATTATTCCTAACACTGACACCAAAAGTGGGGCATAATTCTCCCAACTGACACCAGCAATGAGACACTAGTCTTCCCACTAATATCAATGATGGGGGTCTATTCCATCCACTAACATCAATGATGGGGCAATATTCCTTCCAGTGATAGCAATGATGGGGCACTACTCCTACTCCTCCTACTGACCACAGGCACTATGCAACTGAACACTACACCTGAGACCTTGTTTGTTCTCACTGATGTTGGCCCTGAGACTGTTTCTACCCCCACTGACCACAATCTGGCCCCCCTAAAGTCTGAAGGACAGTAAACTGGCCCTTTGTTTGGAAATGTTGGACACCCTTGCTATAGCAATGAGACACTATTCTTCCCACTAATATCAATGATGGGGGCCTATTCCATCCACTGACATCAATGATGTACCAATATTCCTTCCAGTGATAGCAATGATGGGGCACTACTCCTACGCCTCCTACTGACCACACACACTATGCAACTGAACACCACACCTGAGACCTTGTTTGTTCTCACTGATGTTGGCCCTGAGACTTTTTCAGCCCCCCCGACCACAATCTGGCCCCCCTTAAAGTCTGAAAGACAGTAAACTGGCCCTTTGTTTGGAAAGTTTGGACACCCTTGCTCTAGCAATGAGACACTATTTTTCCCACTAATATCTATGATGGGGACCTATTCCATCCATTAACATCAATGATGGACCAATATTCCTTCCAGTGATAGCAATGATGGGGCACTACTCCTACTCCTCCTACTGACCACAGGCACCATGCAACTGAACACTACACCTGAGACCTTGTTTATTCTCACTGATGTTGGCCCTGAGACTGTTTCTACCCCCACTGACCACAATCTGGCCCCCCTAAAGTCTGAAGGACAGTAAACTGGCCCTTTGTTTGGAAATTTTGGACACCCTTGCTATAGCAATGAGACACTATTCTTCCCACTAATATCAATGATGGGGGCCTATTCCATCCACTGACATCAATGATGGACCAATATTCCTTCCAGTGATAGCAATGATGGGGCACTACTCCTACTCCTCCTACTGACCACACGCACTATGCAACTGAACACCACAACTGAGACCTTGTTTGTTTTCACTGATGTTGGCCCTGAGACTTTTTCAGCCCCCCCTGACCACAATCTGGCCCCCCCTAAAGTCTGAAGGACAGTAAACTGGCCCTTTGTTTGGAAAGTTTGGACACCCTTGCTCTAGCAATGAGACACTATTCTTCCCACTGATGTTGGGCCTGAGACTTTTTCTACCCCTGCTGACCACAATCTGGCCCACCTAAAGTCTGAAGGACAGTATACTGGCCCTTTGTTTGGAAATGTTGGACACCCTTGCTATAGCAATGAGACACTATTCTTCCCACTAATATCAATGATGGGGGCCTATTCCATCCACTGACATCAATGATAGACCAATATTCCTTCCAGTGATAGCAATGATGGGGCACTACTCCTACTCCTCCTACTGACCACAGGCACTATGCAACTTAACACCACACCTGATACCTTGTTTGTTCTCACTGATGTTGGCCCTGAGACTTTTTCTACCCTGCTGACCACAGTCTGGCCCCCCATAAAGTCTGAAGGACAGTAAACTGGCCCTTTGTTTGGAAAGTTTGGACACCCTTGCTCTAGCAATGAGACACTATTCTTCCCACTAATATCAATGATGGGGGCCTATTCCATCCAGTAACATCAATGATGGACCAATATTCCTTCCAGTGATAGCAATGATGGGGCACTACTCCTACTCCTCCTACTGACCACAGGCACTATGCAACTGAACACCACACCTGAGACCTTGTTTGTTCTCACTGATGTTGGCCCTGTGACTGTTTCTACCCCCACTGACCACAATCTGGCCCCCCTAAAGTCTGAAGGACAGTAAACTGGCCCTTTGTTTGGAAATGTTGGACACCCTTGCTCTAGCAATGAGACACTATTCTTCCCACTGATGTTGGGCCTAAGACTTTTTCTACCCCTGCTGACCACAATCTGGCCCCCCCTAAAGTCTGAAGGACAGTAAACTGGCCCTTTGTTTGGAAAGTTTGGACACCCTTGCTCTAGCAATGAGACACTATTCTTCCCACTAATATCAATGATGGGGGCCTATTCCATCCACTGACATCAATGATGAACCAATGTTTCTTCCAGTGATAGCAATGATGGGGCACTACTCCTACTCCTCCTACTGACCACAGGCACTATGCAACTGAACACTACACCTGAGCCCTTGTTTATTCTCACTGATGTTGGCCCTGAGACTTTTTCTACCCCCGCTGACCACAATCTGGCCCCCCATAAAGTCTTAAGGACAGTAAACTGGCCCTTTGTTTGGAAAGTTTGGACACCCTTGCTCTAGCCGTGGCCATCTTGAGTAAGGGAAGATCCATATAGCATTTACTTCCTGAAATCCATTTTCCCGCAGCTTAAGCATGTTGATGGAAGGGTGTGCTTAGCTGGGAAAGCCCCTCCTGAAGACGCCAGGATTGTATGCCATCATTTTGACCTAGGCCAGAAACCAACTCAAGAAATGTAAAAAAAAAAAAGTTTAAAACAAGTGAATATACAGTGCCTTGAAAAAGTATTCATACCCATTGAAATTTTCCACATTTTGTCATATTACAACCAAAAACTTAAATGTTTTTTTTTTTTTTTTAATCTTTTTATTTTAAACATATAAAAAACATGCAGACAATAGATGCCCACCAGGGGCGTATCTACCGCGAGGCAAACAAGGCGTTTGCCTAGGGTGGCAATTTTTAGGGGGGTGGCACCACCCCCTGGAAGAAGGGACCTTGAGAGCAGCGGCGGGCAGAGCCATGCAGTGCCGCCAGCAGAGGGGTACCTTCGGTACTCTTTCAGTGGCCCGGACAGCAGGAGGATCGATGTGGGGGAGGGCAGTTCCAGAGCGATGCTCCTGTACCTTTCCCTCCAGCAGCTGACGAACCAGGACCAGGGGACAGCCTGGAGCAGGGAGAGGAGAGGATCCGAAGGAGGTGAGCTGTGCTGTGGGATCTCCCTGTCTCCCTCCCTTCACTGACAGATCGTATGGGACTGCACACACCTCCCCCCGCTCCTTCCTGCTGCACGGAGATCAGCAGCACTTGGAGGAGGTGTGTGTGCAGCCCCATACGATGTGAGAAATGGAGAGGGAAGGGGGGGGGAGAGAGAATAAAGAGAGGGGGGGGAGGGAAGAGAGAAAGGGGGAGAAGAGAGAGAGGGAAGAGAGAAAGGGGGAGAAGAGAGAGAGGGAAGAGAGAAAGGGGGAGAAGAGAGAGAGGGAAGAGAGAGAAAAGGGGGGAAGAGATGGGGGGGGGAAGAGAGAGAGAGAGGAGATAGAAGAGAGAGGGAATGAAGCGAGAGAGGGAATGAAGAGAGAGAGAAAGGGTGAAGAGAGAGAGAGGAGATAGAAGAGAGGGGGCGAGAGTGAGGGGAGAGAGGGGGGGGGGAGAGGGAAGAGAGGGAGAGGGAAGAGAGGGGGTGAGAGTGAGGGGAGAGAGAGGGGGGAAGAGAGAGAGAGGGGGGGAGAGGGAAGAGAGAGAGACTCATATATATATATATACATACACACTTATTGACTCTCTCGCTCTCTCATTGGGGGGGGGCGCAAAATTTTTGTGTTGCCCAGGGCAGCACAAAGTCTAAATACATCACTGATGCCCACGCAGGGGCAGGGTCTAAGCCCAACAAATATACAGAGAACAACAACGGTTCAAAACAACCCAAGGGAGAGCAACAAAAATAAGGACCGGGGGGGGGGGGGGGGGGGAACCACTCATAATAGTCAAGGCCTAATCATGTATAGGTCATGGTAGGGGGAGACCATTTTTTCCAATGTAGAGTAATCGTTTTGCGACCATAAAACAACAGGACTATTAATTAGAAAAAAAAATCTTAAATGTATTTTTTGTGGGATTTTATGTGATAGACCAGTGCCACATAATTGTAAAGTGGAAGGAAAATAATAAATGGTTTTAAAAATGTTTTATAAATAAATATGTGAAAAGTGCGCCGCGCATTTGTATTCAGCCCCCTGTGATATACACTGATCAACCATAACATTATGACCACCCACCTAATATTGAGGTCCTCCTTCTGCTGCCAAAACTGACCCGTCAAGGCATGGACACCTTTAAGGTATGCTGTGGTATCTGTCACCAAGCCATCAGTAGCAGATCCTTTATGTGCTGATAAACTCTTTGTTTTAGCTTTTACCTACAGGAAAGGTTATAATAAAGCGCACCTGTAGGTAACATGAATATCTCCTAACCAAGCGCCGTTTAGGAGACATTCACCCTTTTTTTTTTTTTTTTGAGCCGGCTCATGCGCTCTGAAGGAACGCCATACCCTTGCTGTTCCTACAGAGTACAGTGCTGTGGCCTGGGACTCTTGCACAAATGTGTGTGACGTCATCGCGGCTCGGCCCGTCAGACGGCAGGAGCTCGCAAACTGAGAAGGAAGACTTGGTGAAGATGGAAGCCTCTGCAGTGATGACAGCGTGCCGCTGGAGAGCTTTGTTTGAGGCTGGGTTCACACTGATGCGGTGTGGAATTTGTAGCATTTTCTGTGCAAATTCCACACGGCATCAGAATCGTACCCCGTTCATGTGAACCGCTGCGGGTGTGTATGTTAAGTTAACAACACCCCGAAATCGGTCCGCAAATCGTGGTGCGATGTGCAGAATCGGATCGCATAGTTGTGAATACCCGTGCGATCCGATTCTAGTGCGGACCAAAAAAAGGGTCCTTCACTTTTTTGGGTGCGGGTGTGGCGCGATTGGAGCCATACAAAATGTATGGCTCCAATCGCACCGCACACAAATCGCATATGATTTGCACAGGAATGCGGTGTGGTTGCTGTGCGAATCACATGCGATGTACCCATCGCATTAGTGCGAATTCGGCCTGAAGGTAAGTTTTACATGCGATGCGTGCTAGCACAATATAACATTACCTTGCAGGGGAGGTTTTTTTTTTTTTTTCCTTCAGTGTACTACCATTTTAACTCCTGGTGGGACCTCCATGTATTGGACTTGTTTTCGCAGCACATCCCACAGATGCTCAATTGGGTTGAGATCTGGATAATTTGGAGGCCAAGTAAAAAAAAAAATCTAAATTATTATTATACAGGATTTATATATTATTATTATTATTATACAGGATTTATATATTATTATTATTATTATATAGGATTTATATATTATTATTATACAGGATTTATATATTATTATTATACAGGATTTATATATTATTATTATTATACAGGATTTATATATTATTATTATACAGGATTTATATATTATTATTATACAGGATTTATATATTATTATTATTATACAGGATTTATATATTATTATTATACAGTATTTATATATTATTATTATACAGGATTTATATATTATTATTATACAGGATTTATATATTATTATTATTATACAGGATTTATATGGCACCAACAGTTTGCTCAGCGCTTTACAATATAAAGGGAGACAATACAGCAACAATACAGTTCAATACAAGAGGGTTAGGAGGGCCTGATCCTGGGAGCTTACAATCTAAGAGGTTATTATGTTCCTCAAACCATTCTTGATTCATCTGACCGGACCACTTTCTTCCATTGCTCCATGGTTCAGTTCTTATGCTCACGTACCCATTGCAGGCACTTTTGGCTGTGGACACACACGGCCATCCTGCATCCACGCAGCCGCCATACGCAACAAATTATGATGCACTGTGTGTTCTGACACCTTGTCGTAATGTTATGGCTGATTGGTGTAGGACAGGTCCACTTTAATCATGAAGGGTGAGATTCCCAGGTGTCACTATAGTGTTTGACTCCTTTCATCATGCCCTCATCTTCCTAATCCACATGTTTTTTATATCCCCTCTTTGAGAACAAAATGTTCTTTTTTCCTTTTTTTCTTCCCTCCTCCTTTTCCCACAAGTTGCGCATTTCATTGAGAATGAAAACTTCTGCAGACTTCCCGCCATTAACTCCCTCTGAGCCGACGCTTACGTTTAGCTTCGCTTATTTGGCCGATCGAAGCAGCTTAAAATAATTATTGCTGTTTTGTTCTACAGGCTGATTTTTTTTTCTTTTGGCCATCAGAAAAGCACATGCTTCCAAAAATAGGAGGAAATGATTTAATCCTGTTTGTTTTGTTTTGTTTTTTTTTAAATGATACAACAGTTTGTATCACTGATAATAGCTGTGTTCTAATTGGGCAAAAAAAAAAAAGGTTCAGTCTGCCCCAAACGTATATTTCTGTTAAAAACCAACTGAAGTCACAAAAATGGACATTGGGGGAGAATAACTAAAACTGGAGAGTGCAAATTCTGGTGCAGCTGTGCATGGGAGCCAATCAGCTTCTAACTTCAGCTTGTTTAACCTCCCTAGCGGTCTGATTATGTCAGTATTTCTGTGCTCAAAGCGGTACATTTTTTTGCATGGAAATATGTATATTTTTATTGTAGGCCTGTAATTTTTAGGAATAACTCACTGAAATCTGGCCGAACAAGAGTCTAGTAAACATCCCGGGTAGGATAAAATTTGAAACACGAAATCATAAATTATAATTTAATAAATAATCATAAAAAATAATAAATTTAATTCAATAATATAATCAAACCAAAAACACTGAAATTTGAACTAGAGCACCAAGTTCGCACATCACTGAGCAACGTCGCAAAATTGTTTTCAGTGTCTGATGATGAATTTCCCCCACGAATCATTATCACTCAATTCTGCAAGTGGTTCTGATTTACTATCGCTGTTCTCTAGCCGGTCTAAAACCGATTTTGACCTAAAGGGACGCTTTTTGGACGCCATGGACGTTTCTCAGTTTCAAGGCAGAAAGAAGAGTAAAAATGCAGACGGGACAGGACAAAGCACTCGGGACAAAATGTATGTGAAATGGTTTGATACAGGAATGTTATACTATGAGATTTTAGTGAATGTCACTTTTTGACATTTTTAAATTTCCCGCCGTTCCGTCCCCCGTACGTTCCGACGTCGCAGGGAACGGAACCCAGAAGACGAATGCCGACATCGGCCAGAGGTCACTGCAGAGGGGACATCGTGGGAGCGAAGGACAAGGTAAGTGCAGAAGAGATCCCGGAGCAACGATGCATGGTAAGCCTGAGTGTAGCTCGGGGTTACCGCTTGTGGTGCTGAAAATTAACCCCCAGCTACACTCAGGAATACCTCCAGGGGGGTTAATTAAACTATGACAATAAAACCTGGAAGCTGATTGGTTTCTATGCAGAGCTGCACCAGATTTTGCACTCTCCAGCTTTAGTAAATCTCCCCCATTGCATTAACAACCTCCCGTTGTGTAGTCCTGTATCTACCTTGAAGCTGTTACTTGCTGGGTCCTAATACAATTGTGCAATGCCATAGGCACCATGGTTTGGCCACGGTGACTAGTAATCTCTTTCTGTCGCTACAAGTTGAAGTAGCTTTTACTCGTCTCTGCCCCCATTGCCACACCAGCTTGTATATTGGGATACCAAGGGGATACTTTGGCCGGAGGGAGTTCTATCCCCTTGTAAAAGCACAGTCCAGTCTTGCACTGTTTAGGACAGGGGTGTCAAACTCCCATTTCATCACGGTCTGTATCAGCATTATGGTTGCCCTCAAAGGGTTGGTTGTATCTGTAATACTAGAGCACCCCACCCCCTATACATCAGATGTCAAGAATCCCCATCCTCCCCAACATCACCGTGCACCCCCTTTGGGGGCAGAGCTGGAAAGCAGAAATTGCAGGGTCTGGAGGAGGACCAGAGGAGGAGTGGAGTCAGTTAACAGAGTCGGCTGCATGCTGAGACCAGGGGAGGCAGAGACGAGGGGGGTACCGTAGCTGCAGGAGAGGTACAAGGGCCATATGAAATGGCCTGGAGGCCGGATTCGGCCCGCAGGCTTTGTGTTTGACACCTGTGATTGAGGAGATATTCCCACAGCATGCAGCCGGCAATGTCACTGGTGAATGCACTCTAATAATACGGCATACCCAAGCCATACTTGCAGAGCTCCGTTTTGGGGCTCCTGCGCGCATGTGCAGGAGTGATGTCATTGTGGCCCCAGCCATTAATACAGCCGGAGTCCGCAAACCCGGAAGGAAGATGGATGCACCCAGGAGCCATGACAGTGCTGCACTGGAGGGCTCCTTGTCCAGGTAAGTCCATAATAATGTGCTAGTATGCGATGCATACTTATACATTAGGACCTAAACCTGCAGGAGCCCAATTTTTTTATTTTTTGGAGGCGGTTTCCTACCGCTTTAAATTCTTTATCTCCACAGCAAATATTACAAAACATACTTTCGCTTACAGGTGGAACAAATCATAATAGGAAATTCCAAAACAAAGGTACATTAGGAACAATGATGCAAAGATCAGGATTACAATATGACATACTGTATGTATCACACTTGAAAGACATCAAGCTGGTCACCTTTTTAAGTGCTTTATATGTTCCTAAAAAATTATTTCATGCTCTCCCTGCTTTGTAGCATTTAGCCGGGGCTGTGGAGGAATGTTTAATGTACATTGACCCTGCCTGTACTGTGTTTGCATTTCTTCATTATCAGTTGCCAACTAGATTTGAACACTGTCTGTCCTAAGGGCTCATGGACACTGCGGCTGATAAACTCACGTTTAGGAGCTGTTCAGCGTTTTTTTCAGCAGCCCCTGAACTCTCCCTAATGTTTTCCTATGTGTCCATGTACACATCTTCATTTACAGGCATTTGAGTTTACAGTCGTTTTTTGAATGCAGTCGATTTTATCAGCGTTGCAGTAGATTTTTATCAGCTTATTTGCGTTTGCGTTTGAAATTTTTTTCTGACTCTTCCAGTTCCCGATGCTGTCCAGAGCCTTTTTTCATCATGAAAAATGCATGCAAAGCGTTTTGAAGGTACTCAGATGGACAAAACACTGAACACAGGATGTTCCTACCAAGCTTGTCACACATTGTAATGACCAATTCACACCTCAGACCTCTCCCACCCTTGGAAACAAAAGATATGTTAATGACCATTCACACCTCAAATTCCTCATGATGACCCCCTGCCAGGTGACCTTAATGACTCCCTCCACCAGACACCTTTCCCACCCTTGGAAACAAAAGAAATGTTAATGAGCAACTCACACCTAAGCTAATCTCAACACATACTGCTGTCTTTGCTTCTACTCTCTGTATTTCTCTGAAACAGTCTGAAATAGTTAATAATTTACCACTTTTCAGTGCATTCTGGGCATTTGGGAGGTTCTCCTGTGCTTACCTTTAAAAAACGCTTCTATATGCAAACGTGGCTAAACAGACGTTTTTTAACCTACATTTTCCAGTAGTCAGTTTCCATCGTTCAGAAACGTCCCGTGTACATGGGGCCACAGTCACTGGAACTGACGAACCGAAGTCCCGCCTCTACACACTTGTGTTAAAAAACGCTTCTAAACGCACATAAACGTGTTATGCAAACGCTGCTAAACAGACGTTTTTTAACCTACGTTTTCCAGCAGTTTCCATCGTTCAGAAGTGTCCCGTGTACATGGGGCCTAACAAAGGTTTAAAAATATATAGCTCAGGCTGTATGGCATAGGTGTCAAACTGGCGGCCCTCCAGCTGTTGCCAACATGAGGCATTGCAAGATTGACAGTTGCAAGTATGACTCCCAAAGGCAGAGGCATGATGGGACTTGTAGTTTTGCCTTAGCTGGAAGGCCACCCCTGCTGTATGGGGACAAAGACACCGTGAGACTGTCCAGAAATTCTTAGGATCATTAGAATTCTTTTTATTATTATTTATTTATTTATTTTTGTTATGTATCCTGTGCAAATGGGAACACTTAACAAACAAATAGTGAAGTTTTGTGAAATTTGACTGCAAGAGTTGAAGTACGCTCTACGTCAGGACAGTCTTGTTACAACAGGAATGGTTGGTATGGACAATATAATGATGGCACTTATAGATGGAGATACTACAACACATGCTATCATCGATTTTGGTTTTTCGCGGCATGCCAAGGGTTAATCGGTTGCATCAATGTACACAAGGCAGCCAGGCAGAATGCAGTGGGCAGGTGTTGTTTTAAGCTATTTTGGGGTTTCAGATCCCGATGGGTCATAGCCAGGCTTACCTCACCGCCATCACTGCATCCGTGGGAAAGTTTACACAACTCCAATCTTCTCAATAGTCCAGCAGGCCCTCTGGAGAGCTCGCTCACTGACAGCGTGCTCACAGCGCTCTCTCCCACCCGCCACTGCCAAAGACCGCATTCATGGCGTCCCGTGCATGTGCTGGGATCGATGAGGTCAGTGTCAGTCCTTTCATTAAAAAGCACATAAAAATATGTTAAATCTCCAGCCTACCCTGTCAGTGCGGATGATTCATTTTTTGGTGGTGAATAATTTTTACAATTCCCAGTTGCCTTCCACCTCCATTCTCACAGCTTGACCTGTTGTTGTAAACGCTGATGCTTCCTGTCATTACTTTTAAAGGAGACCTGTGCTAAGAGCTGGAGAAGTAACCAGTGCTGATCCCTCTTTGTGAAAATGCTAGGAGCTTGATATTCTGATCCAGTGGCTTCAATCATTTTAGTTACTTATCTGGAACTAATATGTAGATTGTAGAATATGCTCCTTCACTTGCTCCATGCTTGTTTAAAGCCCATCTCCTGGCAAATATATTTGCTCTATTCATTGCTTCCACCCACTAATCGATTAAAGTGCAACAGCAGTCAATACTTTTTTTTTTTGGTTTTGGACAGTATGGAGAACGCTTAAAAAGTAGTCTCACTTCAGTTTTTATTAATGTATGCTGCTCCCTGAGGGACAATGTACATGTAGTACTTTGTCCTGTAGGCCGGTGCAGTCTATACTCCGCTCTGTAAGTGATACAAGTCTTTAGCAGCAATGTAGATGGGCAAGGTTCCTCTATGACTTCCTGCCATCATCAGTGACAACTGTCTGATTGGATGCTGGGGCTTTGACTGACCTCGGCAGCCATCTTGGGTGAGGGCAGTGCTTATTTAAGACACTGGCTCTTAATGTGGGCACAGTTTGCAGGTGGCTAGTGTAGGGACAGGTTCCCAGTCTGTCAAGGAAAGCATATAGAGTTAGGGAGAGGTTCCGGAGGAGTAGGGATAATGCAGGAACCATGCTATCCACTGCCTTAGGAAGCCACACAGTTGGATGTAGACCGGTCATGCCACATTCATGTTTTCATTGCAACAGCTGTCAGCATCATCTCCAGCTAACAGACCACTGCTACAGGTTCTGTAAGTGGCTCAGGACGGTTGTGTATAATTGCCGCGACTAGTTGTACCTTGTTGGAACTTTCTGCAGTACACAGTTCATGTTATCTTGACCTCTAGTGTAGGGACAGGTTCCCAGTCATGTTTCTTTGACCTCGACCGCTAGTGTAGGGACAGATTCCCAGTCACGTTACCTCAATCTCTAGTGTGGGACAGGTTCCCAGTCTGTCAGGGAAAGTATATGGAGTTAGGGAGAGGATCTGGAGGAGTAGGGACAATGCAGGAACCATGCTATCCTCTGCCTTAGGAAGCCATCCAGTTGGGTGTGGACTGACCATGCCACGTTCCAGACCACTGCTACAGGTTCTGTAAGTGGCTCAGGATGGTTGTATTTAACCGCTGCGACTAGTTGTACCTTGTTGGAACTTTCTGCAGTACACAGTTCATGTTATCTTGACCTCTAGGGTAGGGACAGGTTCTCAGTCATGTTTCTTCGACCTCGACCGCTAGTGTAGGGACAGGTTCCCAGTCACGTTACCTCAAACTCTAGTGTGGGACAGGTTCCCAGTCTGTCAGGGAAAGTATATGGAGTTAGGGAGAGGATCTAGAGGAGTAGGGACAATGCAGGAACCATGCTATCCTCTGCCTTAGGAAGCCATCCAGTTGGGTGTGGACCGGCGATGCCACGCTCCAGACCACTGTACAGGTTCTGTAAGTGGCTCTGGACGGTTGTGTATAACCGCCGCGACTAGTTGTACGTTGTTGGAACTTTCTGCAGTACACAGTTTATGTTATCTTGACCTCTAGTGTAGGGACAGGTTCCCAGTCATGTTTCTTCGACCTCAACCGCTAGTGTAGGGACAGGTTCCCAGTCACGTTACCTCAATCTCTAGTGTGGGACAGGTTCCCAGTCTGTCAGGGAAAGTATATGGAACTAGGGAGAGGTTCTGGAGGAATAGGGACAATGCAGGAACCATGCTATCCTCTGCCTTAGGAAGCCACCCAGTTGGGTGTGGCCCGGCCATGCCACATTCCAGACCACTGTACAGGTTCTGTAAGTGGCTCTGGATGGTTGAGTATAACCACCTTGGCTAGTTGTACCTTGTTGGAACTTTCTGCAGTACACATTTCATGTTATCTTGACCTCTAGGGTAGGGACAGGTTCTCAGTCATGTTTCTTCGACCTCGACCGCTAGTGTAGGGACAGGTTCCCAGTCACGTTACTTCAATTTCTAGTGTAAGGACAGGTTCCCAGTCACGTTACTTCAATGTCTAGTGTAGAGACAGGTTCCCAGTCTGTCAGGGAAAGTATATTGTGTTCAGCAGCCTGAATGTGCAGTGGCCACTTAAGGAACAGGGGTGTAAATGAGCTGATTTGGAATATCATAGTGTCTTTGCAGTTAGTACTAAGGCCTTGCAGTGCTGGGGTCCTGAATTCATTTTGCCGCCATTCATTCTGTTTACATTGATTTTATATTCCATCTCATGCGTGTGGGTTGCTTGCCATTGTTCTGGTTTGCGTGGTGAAAACATACAGTTAGTGTAAAACATGTTCTATCCAGTGTGGAATCACAGATAAGATCATGCCAAATAGTGGAATGTTTGACTTTAAACTGGTGTTTTGTGTATCATGTGATAATGAATTTTTGTTATAGGGGCACCTTATAATCTAAGAGATATTGCACTGAAGACTAATTAATTGTGCTTCTTTTTTCTTTTTTTCAGGGACCTTTCTAATAACAACATTGAAACCTTGGACCAAGGACTTTTTGAACAATTGCATAATCTAACAGAAATGTAAGTGCATTTACTAAATCTTTTGAATATTGGTGAATGGTGATGTCCAGTTTGTGTTCTGGACTGATAGAGAAGGAATGAACATATAGGTTAGGTGTGACTAGAGAAGCAGCAGAGGGTAGTTACTTTTGGGGCCATGAAGTCAAGTTGCCCAAGCATGACTTCTTCTCCATGTGATGTCTTAGTTCCTGCAACCTTTGTGTGCTCAAAATGTAAGGGTTGTGGTGGAGACAGTCAAGGGGGTCGATCCAGACATTCCCTTGATAGTCTTCAGCTCTTCTTTTAGGCAATACAAAGCGTTCCTTTGCCAGAACATTCTGGAATTGGCCTTCTCTCTGAATATGTCTGGTACAAAGGAGCAACCTGGGGGAGGTCTGTATAAATTGCCCACATCACCTCAACTGGCCCATTTCATTCTGAAGGAAGAGGAGATCTGCTTTCGAATGGGGAGCTTATTATCTCAGTAATTTTCCTGCTTTCCTACTTAACCATTTCAATACCGGGCAATTTTACACTTTCCTGCCCAGTTTATTTTTCAGGTTTCAGCCCTCTCACACTTTGAATGACAATTGCGCGGTCATACAACATTGTACCCAAACTAAAATTTTATCATTTTCTTCACACAACTAGAGCTTTCTTTTGGTGGTATTTAATCACTGGAGTTTTTATTTTTTGCTAAATTAACAAAAAAAGACCAAAAAGTTTGAAAAAAAACACATTTTTCTTTGTTTCTGTTATAAAAGTTTACAAATAAATAATTGTATTTCATAAATTTAGGCCAAGATGTATTCTGCTACATGTCTTTGGTGAAAATAACCCAAATTAGGATGTATTATTTAGTTTGTAGGAAAGTTATAGAATTCGCAAACTATGGTATAGATCTGAAAATTGATCAATCCTGAAGTACTGACAGCCAATCTAATTTCTTGAGGTCCAAGAAAGTCAGAATAGTACAGATATCCCCAAATGACCCCTAGTAGACAGAAAATATTTTTTTCATATTTTACTATGACCAAAGTAGTGCAATGTTACCATAGTAACATTGTACTACTTTGGGGAAGTGATCAGTATTTTTTTTTTTTTTTTTTTTTTTACACAATTTGCTTATAGCAAAGAATTACTTTGCTATAAGCAAGCATTTACCTGAATGACATCGATTCATTCAGGTTTTTTTTTTTTTTTTGTGCTTTGCTGTGATTTGGCCACAGCTAATCACATGACATGTGCATGTGACCTGCTGTGACCATTCACAGCTAGGCACTAGTATACAACTGTCATGTGACGGTCACATGGTACCGACAACGTGGGCCGGTACTCAGATCTGTCATCGGCCGTGTCCAAGGTACACGGCCGGTGACAGATCGCGCCGCTACGTGGCTCTGCAACGCACGAACTGTGCATGTGCGGGAGGACGCCAAATGGCGTATACCCCGGAAATCTGCAGCATTTTTGCAGCCGCCAAACGGCTATAGGCCAGGCGGCTAATGGTTAAAAAGGTTTACCTGAACAAAAACCTCACTAGTCATTATTGTACAGTATCTCCCACTCAGCAATTCAGTTGGGTTGTTCTAATATATGGGTTTTAAATATTTGGAAGAGCTCATACCCCGGGTTGAAGAATAGCTGTACAAATGGGTTCATTTTGTACAAATAACATTTTTTACAGATTGGTAGTTTTAGCATTTTTGAATTATTGGAAAACAGTAAGCTGGAAATTCCCTTTCATCTGGGTTTAGATCCACTGTAGAGAGACTGTTCAGATGCTTCTGATAGTGACAGGCTAGCTGCTGTGCAAGTTTGGAGTCTGAGTTGTGGAAACTGCGTAGACTGTACAAGCTGTTAATTGATTGGATCCTTTGGGGCTCGTTGCAGAAACCTTAGTGACAATCCATGGTCCTGTGACTGCCGTCTATCATGGCTCCCTCGCTGGGTGGCTGAGAGCGGGATTCGCGTTGTGCAGGCGGATTCTACCGTTTGTGATCGGCCTCACGTGGCTTCTGGCCAGCAGCTCTTTAATGTCTCTTTCTCCAAATCTCTGTGCGGTAAGTATATACTGACGTAAGGGGCTGCGGAGAAGTTTTTGTTTTTTCTAAATATCAATTTGTAATTGTCATTGCTTAGGGTGGAATTTTGGGTCTCCTTGATCAAAGTGTAAAGAATTGTTTGAGTTGGCCAAAGGGGTGGACTGACAACTCATGGGGCCCCCGGGCAATAGGGGATCATGGGGCCCCTGTGTCCTTGCCCAAACTCAAAAAAACCTATGAAAAAGGTACCAGGGGCATCTCATGGGGCCCCCTACTGACCCCGGGCCCTCGGGCAGTGCCCGAGTTTTCAAATGGTCAGTCCGCCCCTGGACTTGGCCATACTTACTAGTCAGCTTTTTCCTTGTGTTTTCTTAAATGACACTTGCCAAAGGAAAAGGAGCATCCATTTGGGTGGTATAAGCAGCACAGACTGAGGCAATTCTTTCAAATCATGCTCACAAATACGACATTGTGTGATCTTGGGTGGGGAGTCCTGATTTTCAAGACATTTGTCCCTTTTCTGGTCTACTGGCTGAGAAGAATGGGTGGTGAGGAAAGAAGTATTTTAGTGGTGCGCAGGAAAGGACAGCGCTGACCACAGTATGTGGATTTCAGCTTTTAGGAAATGTAAATTAGCACAAGCAATCTTTGAGAAAGTTTATATATTTAAACCTTATTGTAACAAGTAAGGATTTTAGGATTCCAGATGTGGCGTGCGTTGCTCTTCAAAGGGAACTGAGCCCAGTTTACTTTCATTTAATCATATCTCTATCCATGAGTGGTGGATTGTTGATTTTTTTTTTTTTTTTTTTTTTAATAATTAAAGTGATATTAAAGGCTAATTCTAGCTATTCTTAAAAATGTCCTCCCTTCCCCCTACCTCTCCTTCATAACCTGTATAAAAAAATATCTGTGTATTTACCTTTTTTTATTTAATCTGCTTCAGTCCGGTCATGGGATCCTGCAGCTCCCTTGCGTAATAGAGCACTGAACAGCAGCTGTGGATTCCTGGAGCCATGACATCACCCATAGGCTCCTATGGTCCAGACGTTGTCAGCTCTCCATCCTCTTAAGGGGGGGGATCTGCTCGCTCACAAAGGGGAACCAGAGCTGCAGGATCACTTGACCCGACTGAGCGGATTAAAAATAGGTAAGGTCGCAGATTTTTTTTTTTTTTTTACAGGTTAGGCAAGGTAGGAGGAGGAGGGGGAGGTACCATTTTTAAAGTGGAACTACACTGCATGTGAGCAAAGCACACCAAAAACACAACTTAATTCATTTTTAATATTCAAAGCAAATTCACCCATCCATCCACGTCTCCATGCTTTATTTTGCTGAGAAATCACTTTGAAAAACACCCTGCTAGCATTTCTGGCTGTGGTCATCTTGAGTAAGGGCAGATTATTCATGTAGCATTTACTTCCTGGAATCCATCTGCCTTTGAGCTGAGAAAACCCCTCCTTCCCTCCTAAAGGCACCTGGGATGTATGTTGTCAATTTCCTAGCCATGGAAACCAGGAAGTAAGTGAAGAAATGTAACAAAAAAAAAGTTAAAATAATTATATAAATATAATAACTTCTGTAAATATAATATACTTTCCTATCTATTTACTAATTCTAGCCGTATAAGGATTAAAAATAGCCAATGTTGATTAACAGTGTGAAGTTCCGCTTTAAGAATAATTGTAGTTAGGGTTTTCTTCGACTTGAAATCATTTGTACAATTTGATATTGTATCTAATTTCATTTATCTTTCTTTCTATTCTTTTCCTTCCTTCATTCCTTCATTTATTTATGCTAATCTATGTGCCTAGCTAGTTTTTTTGTCGGTTTACCCCTTGCAAATTATGTACCTATCTAGTCTTTCTATAGAATATAGAAAACAAAAGTGGAGATGTTGTCTATAGGCAGCCAATTAGATTTGATTTTATGGAAACATTAAAGAAGAATTCTTATTTTTGCTTCTGCATGGTATCTTGCTGTAGTGTTCCACAAAAGAGATCAGTGTATCTGTCCATCTGGATCTATGTCTATTCACGTGTCTATTTGATGTAACTTATATATCTTTCCAGTTAAACTATTGTATTATTTCTATATTTTCTGATATTTTAGGATCTGATCTGATCTATTGTCCACCCAGTCCATCAACTGACAATGAATCTGTGTTGATCTTCGTGCCCATCACCTTGACTCATGTTAGTAATAAGACATGCAGTGCCCAATGCTATGCTGAGCTCTACAACTACTGGGCTCTAGACTCCAAACATGGCTGCCTGTGTGGTGATATCTTGCCAACAAATACCTTTCTTCGATGTCGGGAGGTTTGTGACACCCCATCCCTTCTGTCTGGCTGTGGTCTCACCATTATCCAGGATGTCTCCAAGACAGAGTCTCTCACCTTTCTGCATGCCTCCAGTGATGTGTACAGACTCTGGGAAGCTGTGCACCTTCGGGTCGAGTCACCGGTCCCTGTCACTCCTCTGTTCTGGAATTTGGGGAACCAAGGATTCAACACCAGCGAGATGAGCATCACCCACAGATATGCCCAGCCGGGGGTGTACAATGTGACGGTGGCCCTGAGGTTCGGCAACAGAGATGTCCACTTATATGAAGAGCTCAGGGTGGTGGGCATTCCGGAAGAGGTAAAGCTTCTGTGCCCATCCCTGGTCAGGACCAATGAAACCGTGGATGTCCGTGTGATGACTAAAGGAGGAACAGACGTGGAAGTTCAGTATATTGTAACCTCACAGGATGACTTGGCAAGTAAGTTGGCAGATGCTGATTAAACGACCTTTACGGGCTGAAAGCACATTTTTTTGTATGTGATTTTATAGGTCGCTTCCAGGGTGGATTTGATTTAAATCAAACTGATTTAAATCACGATTTAAATCACTAGTCAGTAAGGCTTGATTTAAATCCTAGTTTTCTACATAAAGACTAATTCTTGCTGGTATAACTTTAATATACAAGTAGATGAAGATTTTTAGAATAACAACTTTTCATATTAGTTTTTTTATCCCCAGTTTAATAGGTTAATCATTCATATTTGGACAACTTTTCTGTTGTACTTAGGAAGGAGAAAAATCATTACCTTAATAATAACAATTTAAATAGATTTATTCAACTGAAACAATAACATTCCAGCATATGTGATTTGCTTAAACAAACATCCATGTTTGTTAACTAATTTGGCTAAACAGAATATATATATTTTAAGAAACTTAGACTGTCAGCCCCTTCCTCCTCACACTTCGTTTCACTTTCTTCTTGTGCAGATCTATTCCACTCCAAACAATCAGAAAATTATTGTTTCTATTCTATTCACTGAACTTCTTGAAATTTAGCACTGAAGGGGTTGATTCTGTATTCATAGGTTTGTAGAAGTTAGGATGAAGGTCTTTTTCTTAACTCTGTTCATGTTATAACATTTTTGCTGTGAAGAAGAGGCATGTGATCTCCGCTGAGTCAAATTCAGTTTTGAGAACTGCAAAAGTAAACCAAGCATCTGTGATAATATCTTGTAGGCAGAGAAACTGCCCAATAATCTTACAAAAACCTCTGGAAGAGCATGACATTGTGAATGGATTCATGGAATTTATTTACCAAAAAAATTAAACATATACAGCCTTATTCTACATAATTAAAAAAACTAATTTTTATTTCATGATGGAATAACCTTTGGATGGTAATATATTTTCCTCAAAAAGCATTTTATTCAAAAAAATCCAATTTAAATAAAAAAAATCCGATTTAAATAAAAAAAATCCGATTTAAATCAAAAAAATCTGATTTAAATAAACAAAATCAGATTTTTTGGATTTTTTTAAAAAAATCATTGATTTTTATCCACCCTGGTCGCTTCCTCTCAGTTCATTCCCAGGACTGATTAGGGGGTATATAGGGTCTCTAGCAGACTGTTGCTGTCCTTGGTTATGCTTCCATATGGTATAACCCACAAATGCAGCCATGTACAGCAGACCACAACTAATTCAAATGCGCAATGGCACATCAGTCAACGATCATCATGTTCCAGCTGATACTTCAATATTACAATTCAAATAAAAAGCAAGCTTCTATTGCAGTTATGTACATCCTTCTGTTGAAGGGAGGTATTGTTAAGATTTCTCATTTTATTTTTTCACTGACTCAATGCAAGTATGCAGATGTACATTTTCTGACTTTGCTCATGGCAGTGATTCAGAAAAGACTGAAACCAGTAGATCAACAAAACAGCCAGGCAACCAGGATTTTAGAAAGAAAGTTGTCAGTGGCAACCCTGTCATGACAGGTTTTCTTTACATTTGTTGCAATCCACTTTTCACTGTCATTGTAGGCCACTAACATGGTGTCTCTTTTCTTCTCCTGAAGTGTCTCCTGTGTGTCCCCCGGGAAGTGTGGTGTACCCTATCAGTAGCCATTGTTACCAGCTGATATCAGAGAAGGCTGAATGGTTCGAGGCCCAGAAGACGTGCCAGGAGCGGGGGAATGGTGAAATGGCAGTTGTCAGCAGTTTGGAGTTACAGAGTTTTTTGAAGGCTCATGTTACCAGGTATTTTAACCTGTGGCAGACATAATCTATTTCAGACAGGTAGTTTCCTGAGCTGGGACTTGGGGAGAGTACACTGACATAGGGGTTGATTTACTAAAACTGAAGACTGCAGAATCTGGTGCAGCTCTGCTTAGAAACCAATCGGCTTCCAGAATTTCTTTGTCAAAGTTTAATTGAACAAGCTGAAGTTAGAAGCTGATTGGCTCCCATGCACAGCTGCATCAGATTTTGCACTCTCCAGTTTTAGTGAATCAACCCCATTGACTTACACATTGCAGCTATCTCTTGATCAGGGTTCCTCCGGATGTTACTAGGGTTTCTTGAGCAGTGGCAGGCTGACCTCCAGCCTGATGGTGCCTGTGTAGTTCTAGCACTAACATCAGTTGGCATAGCCAGTGACGTTGGACCTGTGTTCATTAATGTTAGTGACATTCTTTCCACTGACAACCAATTTAGGGAACGTTCTTGCCACTTGCCATCAGTGTAAGGGGGCCCCTTCTTTCAGTGATCAACAGTGCAAAGGGCATACTTCCACTCTCCCTGCTGAATGTTAGAGGGCACATTTTTCACTGACCACCAATGTAAGGGGGCATTTCACCACTGGTTATCATTGTAAAGGGGTACTTTTACACATCCCATCAATTTAAGGAGATCCTTCTACACCATTAACAGTGGGCTTTTCTCCACTGACCATCAATGTCTGGGGAAGGGGCCTCTTCTCCACTGACCATCAATGTCTGGGGAAGGGGCCTCTTCTCCACTGACCACCAATGTCTCGGGATCCTTTTCCACTCACCACCCTTTCCCAATGGCCTACAGTGTAAGGAGTTACCTTACCACTGTCCTTCACATATTAAGGGGCACTTCACCACTGGCCACCAGTGTAAAAGGAAACTACAATTTCTGCACTTCTTTTCTGGACTTGTTTCTTTTTATTATTGTTACTAAATGTAATTTTGTCCTGTGGAGCATGTTTTTTTTTTTTAAGATGTTTGTAGGTTTCTAGTTTTATAAAAAAAAAAAAGAGTATAGTGCATACAATTATACATCTTTTGTAAGAAAAGTATAAATATATACTCTAAAACACAGGGCTACTTAATTGACCAACAATTCTGATAACAGATGTCAAACCACATTGTGAAGTGAAGTCCTGTGTGCTCCTTGAACCAGCTGAAGTCAGCTTTCTGAAGTTAGTATACAGTCCAAACATGTCTATTTTAACTCTAGATAGAGTAGGGGAAGGTCCGAACCTCTGTCATAGAGAGATTTATCATCACTTCCCATTCCAGTGACAATTGTCAGTGCAACAGAAATTAGGTAATTTCAGAATGTGATGGCATAGACTAGGAGTATTGAATTAAATTCATGGAGGTCCGGTCGTTAGAATTTTCATCCAGCAGAGGTACATGTCTCACGTTTGTGCAATGACTCTTTTTTTCACATCACAGCCCCACCCCTTTATGTTACAGTTTTCCCTTTACATTAGTGTCATCAGTCCTTCCTTTTAATCACAGTCCCTCCTTTACACCACAGCGCCCCATTTTACATTGCAGAACCCCTCTTTCCAATACAGCCCCCATTTACATTAGAGCGCCCCCCTTTACATCACAGCACCCCCGCATTATATCAGAGCACCCCCTCTTTACAATACAGCCCCTTCTTTACTTTACAGTGCCTATTTTGCATCACAAGTCCCCCCCCCTTTGCATCCAAGTCCCCCCATTTTATATCACAGCCCCCCATTACATCACAGTGCCTCCTTTACTTAAATGTCCTTTGTCCCCTTTCACATCACAGCCTCCCCACTTTACATTAAAGACATCCACCCTTTATATAAGTATCCTCAGCCCCCCTTCCTTGCATTCCATTGCCTTTCACAGTACCCCCTTGTTCGAATCCCAGTCCCCTTCATAGCCCAAATTGCTTGCACCTCAGTCCCCTTTACAGACACCCCTCCTTTCACCCCAGTCCCCTGTGTTCTCCCCCCCAGTTCCTTTCACAGCTGCCCTCTTTGTATCCCAGTACCCCTCACAGCCCCCTTCCTTGCACCCCAGTCTCCTTTACAGCCCCCCCCCCTTACTTGCATCTCAGTCCCTTTCACAGCCCCCCTCCTTGTATCCCAGTACCTCTCACAGCCCCCCTCCTTGTATCCCAGTACCTCTCACAGCCCCCCTCCTTGTATCCCAGTACCTCTCACAGCCCCCTTCCTTGCACCACAGTCCACTTTACAACCCCCTGTACTTGCATCTCAGTCACTTTCACAGCCCCCCTCTTTGTATCCCAGTACCCTTTACAGCCCCCCTTTACTTGCATCTCAGTCCCCCTCACAGTTTCCCTCCTTGTATACCAGTCCCCTTTACAGCCCCCCCTTTACTTGCATCTCAGTCCCCCCCTTCTTGGCACACCAGTCCACTTCACCGCCCCCCTTCCTTCCTTGCAATCCATTCTCCTTTATATGAATGCCTACTCCCTTATATTACATTTCCTTCTGCCAAACACAACAAACTCCAAGCTCTCCGATCCTACCTTACACCGGTACAAAGCAGAAGGCAGGAGGCTCGGCATATACGGACAGAGGGTGGGACATGCTTTTCATGTTAACAGGCAGGTAATTGGTTGCTTTTACCACCCCACATCCTAGCAACCAACCACTGGCTTAGTAACTTGAAAAGCACATCCCACACACCCCACCCTCTGTCCGGAGATGCCTTGCCGCCTGCCCTCTACCTGTTATAGGATTAATGTTCTGGTGGTGGCAGGGGAGGGATACCCAGGCTGCTAAATGGCGAAGCTTCTGTCCGGATAGAACTGTCATTCGGTCTGTTTTCAGACCGCAGTCCGCCATTTAGTGATGCCTGGCATAGGCAAACCCCATTGAGATGTTTTCCTTCACTTTCTGTTCTAGTAACAAAGGTCAAGATTTTTCTAACCCTTCCCCACTCTTCTCACAGAACGTAAAGCTGATAAATATTGTCTAAACACAAGGGGCATGTAGTGTATACTTGTATGGAATCTTGCTGTGCTTTGTGTAATTTTTTCAGATCTGTGTAGTAATCCAATGTGAAACTATACCATTGTGCAGGAACTTCCTGTAATAAAGACCGGTCACTGCTGCTCTTTGTCCTTGTGCAGGGTGACCGGTCTTTTATTCATCCCCTCCTATAGAGCAGTTGTCTTCATCCAGGGTCCCTTCTAGGTTCTACAGGGCTTCCTTTGCAAAATTACTAGAAATTGCTCCAAAACTGATCAACAGGCCAGTGGGTAGATCAGCCTGCCTTTTTTTTTTTGCTACACAAAGCCACAGTTATTCATCGTGAGGCATTGCAACCTTGGGCACCATGTGGACCAGCTGCTGGCATCCTTACAACGGATGACATTGTAGGCTGATTAGGAGGATTTCAGGCGCCTGAGGACGTCATTGTTTGCCCCTCTCCATCAGCACTGGGGTCACAATAACTGAATGAGGTTGAAAAATACAAGAGAAAAATGGGAATACTTGTCAGGACCAGTGTACGAAGGTGAACGGATAAAATTCAAAACATTAACAATAACATATAAAGCCATTTGTAACTCTGCCCCAAATTACATCACTAATCTTGTCTCCAAATATCACCCAAACCGTCCTCTCTGCTCCTCCCATGACTTCCTGCTCTCTAGCTCCCTTGTCTCCTCCTCCCATGCTCGTCTCCAGGACTTCTCCAGAGCTTCCCCCATCCTCTGGAACTCTCTACCACAATTTATCAGACTATCGCCTACTCTGCTCACTTTTAGGCGATCTCTGAAAACCTATCTCTTCAGGGAAGCCTATCCTGCCCTCAGGTAATAATGGAATCTTCTATTCCTCCTACCAGTCCATCCCCCACAGTTATTACCTTTTGTACCAAAAGCCCTTCTCTCTAAGATTGTAAGCTCCCAGGATCAGGGCCCTCCTGTCCCTCTTGTATTGAACTGTATTGTTGCTGTATTGTCTCCCTTTATGTTGTAAAGCGCTGAGCAAACTGTTGGCGCGATATAAATCTTGTATAATAATAATCATAATAATAATAATATTTGCTTTGAAAGACTAAATCACTTCTAATGTTGGGTGTCCTACATGTGTGGATGTTGCTGCACTATGTAAAACTATTAGTTTAGTTTTTTTAAATTTCAGAATTGGGTGCCTTGAGATTGTGCAGAATTTTAAAGGGCGCCTTGACTAAAGAAAGTTTGAGAACCCCATAGTAGATGGTGGAGCTGCTGGCATCCAATAGTTCTGCTCTCTGCACAGGCTATGTACAGCACAGTGATAATGTTGCTACTAATATATGGGTTTGCAAGGGCATTTGCTGCACACAAAGTCGATTTATATCTATTTTCAAGGAAAATATTTAAATTATTATACAGGATTTATATATTATTATTATACAGGATTTATATAGCGCCAACAGTTTGCTCAGCGCTTTACAATATAACAGGAGACAATACAGCAACAATACAGTTCAATACAAGAGGGATTGGAGGGCTCTGATCCTGGGAGCTTACAATCTAAGAATAAACATTTTGCCTGGATTAAAGCTTTAAAAAAACAAACCAAGGTTTTGGTGGCAGTTCCACTTTAATAGAATAGCTCTGGGCTTATATGCTACACCAGCCTTTCTCAACTAGGGTGCCTTGACGTTTCTTCAGGGGTGCCTTGGCAAAATGTCTAAAAGATGCCCAAAACTTCTATGCAAGCCAGCGGGTGGAAGACGCCTGACTTTTAATTACTTAAAGCCACAGGTTTTCATTGTGCACCATTACAACCTTCTAGTCAATGGCGTCCTGACAACCAACGACATCAGTTGACAAGGAGGTTGTCAGCTGCCTGCACAGCATCCTAGTTTGACCCTCCCCCGCCCCTCTCCATCAGTACTGTGGTCACATTAGCTCAGTAGTGAAGAAAAACTGAGGGAGAAGAAAAACACCAGAATACTAGTCAGTACCAGTGTGCAAAAGTGTATTTGATTTGGAATAAATAAATCACCTCTAATGTTGGGTGTCCTACATGTGTGGATGTTGCTGCGTTATATAAAACTATTAGAATAGGTTTTTAAATTTTAGAATGGGGTGCCTCAAGACTGTCCATAATTTTAGAGCGTGCCTTGACTGAAAAAAGGTTGAGAAACACTGTGCTACACTTGATTAAAGAGACACTGTCACTTCGCCCATACAGAATAAAGTGACAGTGACTCTGCAAAATGGTCCCCGCCCACCTTACCGCTTCTCCGCAGTCATCATTGAAAGGGCCGGTGTTGCCGACCAGGGGGAGGCATCATGTGACAGTGCTTAAATCTCGCAATTGGTTGCTAGACCCAAGGATGATCACAGGGGATAAGGTCACATGTTATTTCATACCCAGAAGTACCAGGTATGGTTGTCAGCTGGAAGGAGCAGCGGAGGGAGTGCTGGTAAGGAAAGTATAGCAGTGTCTCTTTAAAAAGAATGAAGGTGCAGGGTCTAACTTCCTTGCTTGCATTGTTTACAGCATATTGCCTGCTATGGAATTGCTTTAACTCATGAGTTGGAGCTTACGTCACATAATTGATTATTCCGATTAGTGATTAAACAGAGCATGTAAGAGTAAATCTAGTTCTAAGATTTTAATGTCATTAGTCGCACAATTTAAATCAATTTTAGTTGACCGCAGTCTTCCGGCTCTACTTTAATTTCAGTCCCAGCACGCACTTCCATCTCCTGATCACTGTGCTTAAAACGGAGTTCCACTCCTGTAAAAAAGTAAAAGTCAGCAGCTACAAAAACTGTAGCTGCTGACTTTTAAAAAACATCCACTTACCTGTCCCTCGGTCCCGTGGTGTGTCCCCCGCAGCTCGTTTCACCGGCTATCCTGTATTCCAGGAGGCCGGCATCTTCAGTGTGGGCACCCGGCTGTGATAGCTTGCGGCTTCACAGCCGGGTACCCACTGTGCATGCGCGGGCAGCACTGCACTTCATGAATGGTCCTGTAGTCTTCTGGGACCTGCCACATGTCCCAAAAGACTACAGTAAGGGAGGAAGGACACCTTCCGCTTCCGGTCGCCTAGGCGATTGGACTGGAAGTGGGAGCGGGTACCTGTCAAATTCAGGTATCCACTGCCCCCAGCCCCCCAAAGGTGCCAATCCTTAATAGGGAGCGGGGGAGCAGTCCTTAAAGCAGGACTTCCCCTTTTGGGTGGAGCTCCACTTTAATGTCATTAGTCGCATAAATTAAATCAATTTTAGATAACCGCAGTCTTCCGCCTCTTCTTTAATTTCAGTCCCAGCATGCACATCCATCTCCTGATCACTGTGCTTAAGAACCATAAGCACCCTTCGTTTGAATCCCTTTTTGATATTCGGTACACTCCAGTCAGAAGTAAAATTTAACACAAGAAACACTTTACTCCTGCGCTAGGAAAGGACTCAGTAGACCCAATAGGGATGTTCAGGAATTTTCTGGAATATGCACTGCTTGCTGCCCTCAACAGACCGGGGTGGTCTGAATACACTGGATGCAAATGGAGAAACAGAAAAAGGGCGCACCAACCTAGTGCATTATCATTTAAAATAATTTATTGAAGAAACAAACTAAAGTAAGTATCATACTTAAAATAGACATAAAAACACAGGCATGTCAAACTGAACAAGATGTACGATCCAAACAACATCTGAGTCCATACGATGGAACCCTGGATGACCAACCGGCTAACACGTTTCGAGGACACAACCTCTTCCTCAGAGCCAACCCAGTTGGTTATCCAGGGTTCCATCGTATGGACTCAGATGTTGTTTGGATCATACATCTTGTTCAGTTTGACATGCCTGTGTTTTTTTTTTGTCTATTGTAAGTATGATACTTACTTTGTTTCTTCAATAAATATTTTAAACGATCATGCACTAGATCGGTGCACCCTTTTTCTGTTTCTCCATTTGCCTCTAGAAGTAAAATTTAAAGCTAATTTATTTCTTCAATTTTGGATTCAAAATCTTTCTTTTGTGATGGAGTATGTCTTTAACATATTATGACTTTTGCTGAACTAGCACTGCTTGTGAACAGAACTGCTTCAACATACTAGGCTTCATCAGTGCAGGACAGGCTCCGTTCACTTCCAGACATGCCATTTGCCCAGAAGCCCCTTTCCAGGAGCTGTGGGAGGTTCATCTATGTGCAGCTCTGGGCCTCATGCTTGATGAAGTCCTGGGTTTTGCAGATTATTTGCTCAGTCTCCAGAGCGGGAGGCAATGTGCGATTTCCTCCCTAGCAGCCAGCCAGCCAGCTCCTGGCACAGGCTCCAATATACACATTTCCCTACAGCAGCTGTGCGCAGCCCTCTTCCAGCTCCTCTGCGAGGCCCCAAAGGCAACTCGTTTCAGCCGGTCTGTCCTTGGCAGCGGAGAATGCTGGGAGAAGAGACACATGTGCAGCCTGGAGTAAGACGCTCTTCTCCAAGCCAACTGCTCAAAGAGCTGGACTGCTAGTTCTCACTATCCTAAACGAATGACCAGATAGTAAGAAAGTATACAGAGACAGAACTTAGTTACATTCTACATATTTCATTTCCTATTAGAGATGAAAGTGTCGCTCTGCCTTTCTGGCAAATCATTGGGTGGTGGTGCAAAATAATCGACTTTAAAAGATCACTGCATAGCCAGCATGGCTGTAACACCTGTTTGTGTGACTTGTGAGCCAAACTTAATTATATCAAATGGATCGCCAACATTAAACACATAACTTCAACTGTGCACATAAAATAATAATAATAATATACCTTTAAATGTTGCGCTCCTTAATAACACAATATCAAAATATTATATCCTTCCTATAATGTGACACCCCTTAAATATATGATAAGGGATCAATATTCATAAGTGACCAGGTTATATAAAAAAATATATTATAACATAAAACCAATTTTATATATATAATAATAGTCCCATCAATCAAATATAGTCCAATATTTGTGACAAAGTGATTATCAATCTTCAATTTGTGACTTTCAGTGAATCCTCCAATTTGTAAAGATGTATGCTCACCTCCTTTAATGCCTACAATTAGGCTATACACACTTGTGGTTCCCCTTCCTTGGCTGTAACACCTGTCATATGGCCAAATGTATGTGGACACCCCTCAGAAATATTGAGTTCAGATGTTTCCATCGAAGGGTATTGTTAATGCTACAAGATAAGAACCAACAGAGAGTGCAATAATTACTTCAATAAAGATATAAATCACTAATCTGATGCACTCATAGGATTTGAAAATCATTTTGGACAACTTTTCATTTGAGTGCTACATCAGTGTTCTTCCGGATTAACTTTGGTTATGATTTTTCTCGGCTAGGAGCGAATCCAAAGTTTAGAGATTTGTTGGCTCCCATTAGATTTGACAGAAATTTTCCTTCCTTGTCCTTCGATGTTTTTCTACAAGAGACCTGTTGTTGAATCATCCTCTTTAAAGCGGAGTTCCAGCCGTTTAATTGTTTTTTTTCTAAAGGCACCCACGTGAGAGTGGCAGCCAGGGGTGGACTGACCATTTGGAAACTCGGGCACTGCCCGAGGGCCCAGGGTCAGTAGGGGGCCCCATGAGATGCCCCTGGTACTTTTTATAGGCTTTTTTGGGTGTGCTTTGAGTGTGTTCAAGGACAGGGGCCCCATGATCCCCTATTGCCCGGGGGCCCCATGAGCTGTCAGTCCTCCCCTGGTGGCAGCTTAGGCAATGCATGCTGAGATCACCTGTACTTGTAATCCTTTGCTTTCCGTATAAAAAATACATTTACTTACTGCACCCTCATATTGTGAACGCTGTCATCTTAAGTGTGGGCACCTGAAGCCCGGTCAGACATTCTTCCGGGAAATTGTGCAGCTGGCTACCCAGCATGCACTTCCCATTTTCACTCCTGCGCATTGTGAAGAAGGAGCGATCTCGCACCTGCGGTGTGTGAAGATGGAGCGTTCTCGCACCCGCGCGGTGTGAAGAAGGAGCGATCTCGCACCCACGCGGTGTGAAGAAGGAGCGATCTCGCACCCACGCGGTGTGAAGGAGCGATCTTGCATCTGCGCAGTGTGAAGAAGGAGCTATCTCGCACCTACACAGTGTGAAGAAGGAGCTATCTCGCACCTGCGCAGTGTGAAGAAGGAGCGATCTCGCACCGACGCGGTGTGAAGAAGGAGCGATCTCGCACCCACGCGGTGTGAAGAAGGAGCGATCTCGCACCCACGCGGTGTGAAGGAGCGATCTCGCATCTGCGCAGTGTGAAGAAGGAGCGATCCCGCACCTGCGCAGTGTGAAGAAGGAGCGATCCCGCACCTGCGCAGTGTGAAGAAGGAGCGATCCCGCACCTGCGCAGTGTGAAGAAGGAGCGATCTCGCACCTGGCAGTGTGAAGAAGGAGCGATCTCGCACCTGCACAGTGTGAAGAAGGAGCGATCTCGCACCTGCGCGGTGTGAAGAAGGAGCGATCTCGCACCCGCGCGGTGTGAAAAAGGAGCGATCTCGCACCCGCGCGGTGTGAAAAAGGAGCGTTCTCGCACCCGCGCGGTGTGAAGAAGGAGCGTTCTCGCACCCGCGCGGTGTGAAGAAGGAGCGATCTCGCACCCGCGCGGTGTGAAGAAGGAGCGAAAACAGCCTGTGAAGAGGGAGACCATTGTCTCTCAAGGGGAAAAAAAAAAAGGCTGGAACTCCGCTTTAACTCCTGATAATCCAACAAACCTTCTGTAAAGGTCATCTTTTGACCAGCTTAAAGCGGAGTTCCACCTAAAAAATAAAATAAAAGTCAGCAGCTACAAAAACTGTGGCTGCTGACTTAAAATACAGACACTTACCTGTCCCTCGGTCCAGCGATATCCTCACCACTGCTGCTTTCTCTGTCTGTCTTCTCTCCCCGATGCCGGCATCTTCGGTGTGGGCACCTGACCGTGACAGCTTGCGGCTTCACAGCCGGGTGCCCACTGCGCATGCGCGAGAAGCGCTGCGCTTTGTAAATGGCCCCGTAGTCTTCTGGGTCCTGTCACATGTCTCAGAAGACTACAGGGAGGGAGGGGGGAGGACATCTTCCGCTTCCAATCGCCTAGGTGATCGCAGCAGAAGTGGGAGCAGTCAAATTTGGGTACCCGCTCCCCCAAGGTGCCAATCCTTAATGGGGAGCGGGATCCTACCCTGAATTGCATTGTCATTGCAGTTCACTCGCTACCTGGAAGTGTGGCCAAGATTAAGCAAGGATGTCATCTGCTTCCATCTGGTGGGTCCATCACTCCCTTCTATGGAAATCCATCACAAGGTTTTTTTTCCCTGCTCACTGCCCTGCAACTGGCCATGGAGGACTACTGGTTTCTGAAATAATTTCCTGGGCTTACTATGTACTTGGCGACTCTTGATCATCTGAGTTTCCTGGACTTTACACAAAGGATTGTCGCTAGATGACAGATAAGCGATCTTGATTTTTATTTTATTTTTGTGACTGCATCTGATTAGTGATTTTTATCTATATTAAAGAAACGTATTGCACTAGATTGGTGTGCTCTCTATTGGTTCTCATCATTATTCACAATATTGGAGGTAGTTTCCAGGCCATCTTTAGAGAGCTGCAATATGTGATTCCTTAAAGAGGACTTTATTTTCCTTGGATCCATATCTGCCATTTTGGCTGCTCATTCTAAATTGAGGTTGGAACTGTTTTTGTGCACTTGACTCTTTAGATTGGTAATGCTCCCCTATATACTGTAGCTAAAACACATTTTTGGGGCAGCACAGTGGCTAAATGGTCAGTACTTCCGTCTGGCAGTACTTGGGTCATTGGTTTGAATCCCAACCGTGGCACCACCTGCCTGGAGTTTGCATGTTCTCCTTGTGCCTGCGTGGCTTTCCTCCGGGTACTCCGGTTTCCTCCCACACTCCAAAGACATGCTGGTAGGTTAATTGACTCCGGTCTAAATTGTCCCTAGTATGTGTATGTATGAATGTGAGTTAGGGACCTTAGATTGTACGCCCCTTGAGACTTAGGGACTGATGTGAATGTACAATATATATGTAAAGCGCTGCGTAAATTGACAGCACTATATAAGTACCTGAAATAATAATAAATAATTTTTGCACTTCCAACCTTATGGGAACAGCTTGCAGAAGGCCCTTTTCTGTTCCAGCATGACTGTGCCCAAGTGTACAACGCCAGCTCTTTACAGACATGTTTTGATGGGTTTGGTGTGGAGGAACTTGAGTGTCCTGTACAGGGCCCTGACCTCAACCCTACTGAACACCACTGGGATGAATTAAAATGGCATTTGTGAGCTAGATCTTCCCATCCAACATCAGTACCTGACCTCACAAATCCTCTTTTGGCTGACTGGGCACAGATTCCCACAGACAATGTTCAGGATCTTGTGGAAAGCCTTCCTGGAAGAGTGGAAGTTGTTATAGTTGCAAAGGGGAGCCAACTCCATTTTAATGGATTTGTAATGGGATGTTCAACAAGCTTATATCTTATAGAGAGAAAACAGGTGGCGCACACACCTAGTGCATTATCCAAGGTTTATTGTAGGAGTGAAAGAATAATAAAAACATACTCACAGACGAAGCATGTATCTAAAAAGCATAGAAAAATGACGATGGCCACAACGGCAGGCAAGGTTGGGAGCACACTCCCACACCATCCCACTCAGGCATCAACAGCAAGGCTCCTACTTTCCATTCATCATACATCTGCATCAGAGGGTGGTCATCAGCACCCCTGAAGCATTTCCTTTGGTTGTCGCTGTCCTGGTACCCTTGGCTTCCCTTTTGGCTGTGCATATCCTGAGGCGCTGGAGAGTACATACGATATCAAGCTTATATCTTATGGATGTGATGTTTAGATACCCTTTTGGCCATATAGCGTAGTGTTGATTAGTTAGCTTGCTGTCTTAAGTGTTCCTCCAGGTGTGTAGCCATTGCGAATAATCCCAATAAAGTGTCTAAATATGTGCATTTCCAATTTTTGTGAACTCCATCTAACGGCCATAATGTGGTATTTACCTGATTGCAGCAATGGAGGAAAATACTGCATTATGGCCCCTAGATGAAGTTGATGCTTATAGGAAATACACATTCCAGACACATTATGGAGATTATTTGTGACAGCTGCGTGAAATATGAAACAGACATTTTTTATTTTTTAAAAACAGAACCCTTAGTATACTGTGCTTAGAGAAACATTGCAGGCATTGCTATAGACAGAGTGGTAAGTTAATGATTATCACTCTTGCCTTGGAGTACCAATGTCATGGGTATAGTTTCCAACAGAGACAATGTTTTGAATTTGTTTTCCACCCTGTGTTTGTTTAAGACTCTCACCAGATGCTTCACGTTCCTTACTCGGCTCAGAACATATTAATAATTTAAATGGCTTTTGTCCAAATTGAAATACATGAAGACAGCAAATGTAACATTTCCCTTTGGATACAATATCACAAGATCTTCTACACGCCTAAGGGATAAAATACATAATAAATACTATTCAAAACTGTAGTTATTTTCTTGTTGAAAGCTTTATTAGCAGCCTTAGGCCCCTTTTACACGGCAGGTCCGATCAGAACCATCAGTCAATTTGTCAGGCGGACCTGATTGGGTGGTCCATTCACCCCTATGGACAGGCGGGTGTAAATGTACTTGTGTTAATTTTACTCCCGCCTACCTCCGTGTCCGATCTGGCCTTCTAGAAAAAAAACGTATGGGGATCCATCTTCGTACAGAGGGAACTATCTGTTTGTTTCATTGCAGGGAGAAGGAAAAAACTGATTTTTAATAAAAAGCAGCACATATTACACACATTAACCCTTGATTACCTCGAGAGTTAACCCCTTCCCAGCCAGCCAGTGTCATTAGTTCAGCGACAGTGTATAGTATTATCACTGATTACTGTATTAGTGTCACTGGTGATGTAAATGTCAGTCAGTTAGTATAGCTCCCAGCCAGCCTCATTTAGTGTCAGATTTCCCGCCGCACAGTCCCACTATAAGTCACTGATCATCATCATTACTAGTATAAAAAAAAATTATTACAAATTCCAGTATATATACCATAGTCTGTAAATGCTATAACTTTCACACAAACCAATCAATATATACTTACTGGGATTTTTTTTTTGTACCAAAGACGTGTAGTAGAATACATTTTGGCCTAAATTTATTATTAAAATACATAGTTAGTCTGGCTGAAAAAAGACAAAAGTCCATCCAGTTCAACCGTAGAAAAAAAAAAGTTATAATCCTATACCCACAGTTGATCCAGAGGATGGCAAAGAAAACAAACCCAGCAAAGCATGATACAATTTGCTCCTGCTGGGAAAAAAATTTTCCTTCCTGAACCCACGAGAGGCAATCGGATATTCCCTGGATCAACTTTACCTATAAATGTTATATCCAGTTATATTCTGTGTATCCAAGAAAGAATCCAGGACTTTTTTGAAGCAATCCACTGAGCTGGCCAGAACCAACTCTTGAGGGAGTCTATTCCACATTTTCACAGCTTTCTCTATGAAGAAACCTTTCCGTGTTTGGAGATTAAATTTCCTTTCCCCCAAATCTAAAATTAAAATTAAAAGTTTTTTATTGAATATGTTTTATAGCAGAAGGTAAATATATGCTGTTTTTTTTTTTTTTTTTTAATATTCTGTCTTTTTATAATAAAAAATAAACCCAGCGGTGATCAAATACCACCAATAGAAAGCTCTATTTGTGTGAAAAAAATGATATATATTTAGTTTGGTTGCAGTGTTGCATGACCACGCAGTAAATGCTAAATAGCAAAAAATTGCCTGGTCATGAAGGGGAGGTAAATCCTTTCGGAGCTCAAGTGGATAAATTGAGTGGACATGGACCTGTCACCTGCCCGCTCAGCTCTGATCAGGGGATCTGTGAGTAGATGAGCTGCAACGAGTATTTGGAAGACCAAAACGGAGCAAATAAGAGAAGTTTATTGTTGGGTTTTAGATATTTTATTATTTATTTCAGGTACTTATATAGTGCTATCAGTTTACACAGCGCTTTACATATATATTGTACATTCACATCAGTCCCTAACCCCCAAGGGGCGTACAATCTAAGGTCCCTAACCCTCAAGGGGCGTACAATCTAAGGTCCCTAACCCTCAAGGGGTGTACAATCTAAGGTCCCTAACCCTCAAGGGGCGTACAATCTAAGGTCCCTAACTTACATTCATACATACACATACTAGGGACAATTTAGACAGGATCCAGTTCACCTACCGGCATGTCTTTGGAGTGTGGGAGGAAACCAGAGTACCCGGAGGAAACCCACGCAGGCACAGGGAGAACATGCAAACTCCAGGCAGATGGTGCCGTGGTTGGGATTTGAACCAACGGCCCTAGTACTGCCAGGCGGAAGTGCTAACCATTTAGCCACAGAGCCCGTATAGTCCATTGTAGTCAGCAGTGGTTTTACAGTGGTTCTATTTGGAACGGCAGCCACTTGTCATGTCATTTTGAGTTTTGCTGATTCTGTACAGACTCTGGCCATTCAGAAAATAAAAATCTTGACATCCACAGAGGTTTAGCATGCAGGTTAGCCATCTGCACATGATGAATGCCAAGATAAAAGATTGGACAAGACAACAGGTAGAATTGATCCCCCGGGCCCATTTAACTGCAAAATTGTAATGTTTGTCTGCAGTGTACCTTTTAAATGAACATACATTTTGCTTTATTTGTATGTGTGGCTTACATAAGATTATATCAGCAGTGCTGAGGTCATTGACACTTGTGTCATTCCCATCCTTGTAAAACTAATCCTGCCTTTATCCCTTTCGACTTTTCAGTGGTTTGGAGGTGTGGATCGGATTCAATGACAGCCGGAGCTCCGAATCCCTCCCCGCGGGGAAACGCTTTGATTTGGAGAGCTGCCAGAATTGGCTCCCTGGCCAGCCAGAGCCATCCCAGGCCGATCGCTGTGTGAGGATGGGGCCCAATGGTGTGTGTAACACCGACCTGTGCAGTGCCACACACAACTACGTCTGTGAATACAAGCCGCAGGGTATGCACTGTGAACGAATGATGGAAAAAAATAGTTCAGAATGTACATTGGTTTCTTTTTCTATCTATAAAGTATAGCTAAACCCAAGGACAATATATATTGCAACTTTTCAGTCCTTGTGATGAGGTGTGTTGAGTGCACCCTCTTGCCCTGACATTCGGAAAAAGGAACTAAAGCGGAACGTCACCCTAAAAGGGAAGTTCCGCTTTATGTCTCCCCTCCTCTTACAATTTTGGTACATTCACCCCTATGGACCGGTTGGTTTAAATGTACTTGTGGTCGTTTACACTCGCCTACCTATGTGTCCAATCCGGCCTGCTAAAAAAAAAAAAACCTAATGGGATCAATCCTCTTCCATTTAGGCAGATCAGATTGGAGGGTAGTACGGTGTAAACAGACGGTTACTCCTGGCTGGCCATAGAGCAGAGCAGGCTCTGTCTGTATCCGCTCTGCATAAGCACTTGCCGCCCACCTGCCCGCGGGTGGGTGGTTCGTACAGCCACAATCTTGTAGTGGCTTCCTGGTTTATGGCACGTGCACCCCCCAACCCTGACACCTTCTGTGATTGGACACAGCGGGATTTTGACAACAGGTTTCAGCCAATGATTCAGGCCCTGCTGATCAGCTGTGTCGAATCACAGCCCAGAGCCCTGTGTTGACAAACAACAACTATCTTCTGTGAACTACAAAACACCTTCTCCCTGTATAATAGAGATGAGGAGATGTTTGTAGCCCGATCAGGAGTACAGTCTGAGGTGACAACATTGCTCCTCCATAGATATAGTGTAGTAAGTGAGAGTTGTCACCCTACTACAGGAAGCGTGTTATTTTCAGGATTATCATAAAATACATAACCAGTGCAGCGCAATATAATAAAATGCTAATATTGCATGAAAAAAATATTATAGTAGCAAAGTACATATAACAAAGTCCATATGTAGAACCAGACCACCAGCACAGATGGACAGATCACGATGTGTCATACATGTGACAAAGTATTCATTCAGGTGTCAAAGGTGCTTGATCCCGTCAACATATATAATTGTGGCTGCTCACCTTATGGATATGACCCCTGAACTAACAGGATGTTCATGTAATGCTTTTCCCATCAAGGGTATAAACTTGAAAAGGCGATGCCTCTGGTTCGGGTAAACAGTTCCTCAGATGCATCAAAGTGAACCGAATGTATGAAATCAAAAGAGACAAATAGTGATCTCTGCTAAAATGTATAAAATTGTGCACTTAGAAATCTGGTATTTATATAAAAGTGCACAGAACAGCACTCAAGAAACAGACCACATGTGTAAAAAGGCAAGATAGCCAGGGGTGATGTCAGCGAGCGTGATTCCTCCTCCTGTACGCGTTACGTCCTGGGCGAGACGTGTCCCTCTATTGAATTCATACATTTGGTACTTTGATGCATCTGAGGAACCATTTGTCCGGACCAGTGGCATTGCCTTTTTAAAATATATTCCCTTGATGGGAAAAGCGTTATAGGGGTCATATCCATAAGGTGAGCAGCCACGATTATATATGTTGAGGGGATCAAGCACCTTTAACATCTGAATGACTACTTTGTCACATGTATGACACATCGTGATCTGTCCATCTTTGCTGGTGGTCTGGTTCTATATATGGACTTTGTTATATGTGCTTTGCTACTATAATATTTTTTCATGCAATATTAGCATTTTATTATATTGCGCTGGTTATGTGTTTTATGATAAGCTTTGAAGTATTGTGAAATTTGCCTTTAAGTGTTCAGCTTGTAATTTTTATGGTTGAGAAAATTTGTTTTGATTGCGCTGATTTGTTTTTTTATAATTATATTATTTCCAGATTACCAAGTGAACATAAAGGAGATAAAAGCCCGTAAAAAAGAAAAATATGATTTAAAGAACACTTTTTAGTCTGTCGTCTTCACTTCTTTTTCTCAAGTTGCTTTATCACTTCATTGTAACAAACTAGACAGAATGCACAGAAAATGGGAAACTTTATTCTGCAGTTGATGGTGTTTTATGTGGAATTGTTGGGCAAGAAGTCATCTGTGTGCTGTAGAGTAATGCTGCCCTTTCATTTTTATTTTCCCAGCTGTTTCACTGAATGCAGAATACTTTGTGGTGGGAATGTCGGAGTTTGACAGGAATTGGCCTTTACAAAATTTAACAAGAGTGGAGAGTGTTCTGTCATCTGGGGAGGTGGAGGTAAGTGTGCAATAGGTAAGCTTACCTGTTTGCAGTACAGGTACAGTAGTGTGCAAGTTATAGACAGGTGTAAAGAAATGCTGAAAAGTAAGAAAGCTTTCAAAAATATATATTTAAATTTTTTATTTCTATCAATTTACAAAATGCAAAGTGAGCGAATCTAAATCAAATCAATATTTGATGTGATTACACTTTGACTTCAAACCAGCATCAATTCATCAAGCTCCTTTGAAGAAGCACAAACAAACGGGCAACGTTGAGGACCGTAGACACAATGGTCGACCAAGGAAAGTTAATGTAGCAGAAGAAAAACAGACACATCATTCTTGCTTCCCTTCGACATCAGAAGATGTCCAGCGGTGCCAACAGCACAGAACTGGTGGAAACCAGTGGGACCCAGGTATACCCATCTACTGTCCAGAGACGTCTGGCCAGAGGTGGACTTCATTGAAGAATTGCTGCCAAAAAGCATGCCTCCAACGTGGTGTAATGCCTTTGAAATGTGCTGGCCTTGGGCCCTTGGTTTCAGTAAAGCATCACTGCCCATATGCCAGAAGCATGGGGAATGACATAACGTCATTCCCTAGGCTAACGGAATCTTACAGAGTCACAAGATTTAGCTAGAATTAGGCCGCTTGTATTAGATAAGACTTGTTTGTGCAGTTCTGTTACTTTATTACTTTATCTAACCCCCCCCCCCCCAGCTGGCAGGCTTATTGCCATAAGATTTAAACATCTTGAACTTAGAGAAAACTTAGATGGTAGTATGTAGATAAGAGTTTGACCATGTGTATATTAGGCCCGCTAGATGGCATGATAGTGATAAGTGACTGGGTGTGACTCTGCTACCTCACAGAACCTTTCAGTGTTATCTGAAAAAGAGCATCTTGGAGCAGGTGATGCACTGCCCAATCTGGGATTGTGGCCAGAGGCACTGAGCGGGGATATTTAAGCGAGGCCTGGAGACGATGTGATCAGACGCCATTCCACGTGTGAGGGGAAAATCTGACGCTGCGATTATTGCCGAAGCTGCATGGACTCATCGGTCAGTCGAGCTCCGGGCTTCTCCACAATCTCCTGTGCACTGTGGCTCAATGAGGTCTCTTCCTTCCCTTCATCAAAAGATGTTTATTATAATAAAAGTGGAGCTTTTGACAGTGCAAGAACACTGCGATTGGATTCTGTTTTTTCTTGGGGTGCTGAGTGAATGCTGCATGACGTGCCAGGGCAGTTTTACACTTGGTAGTGTGTCCCTCACAAGCTTAGAAACTATGGTGTGAGTGCTGGTTTTGGTTGTTCCTGTGCAGTGTCTGACTTGCTCTTGTTTTTTGTTTCCAGCCTTGCATTACACGTGGAAACACGGCTAAGTGACTGCTATGCATAGGAACTGGGGTACAGAAAAATGGCAGCAGGTGCTCTGGACTGATGAGTCAAAATTTAAAATATTTATAGCAGGAGGCAGTTTGTTAAAGGGCTGGAGAGCTGTACAATAATGAGTGTCTGCAGGCAACAGTAAAGCATGGTGGAGGTTCCTTGCAAGTTTGGGGCTTCATTTCTGCAAATGGAGTTGGAGATTTGGTCAGGATCAATGGTGTCCTCAATGCTGAGAAATACAAGTAGATACTTATCTATCATGCCGTACCATCAGGGAGGTTTGTGATTTGGCCCAATTGTATTCTGCAGCAGGACAACGACCCCAAACATACAGCCAATTTCATTAAGAACTATCTTAAGCGTAAGGAAGAACAAGAAGTCATGGAAGTGATGGTTTGGCCCCCACAGAGAGCACTGATCTCTTCATCATGGAGTCTGTCTGGGATTACATGAATAGACAGAAGGATTTGAGGCAGCTGACATCCACAGAAGATCTGTGGTTAGTTCTCCAAAAACAACCTACCTCTGGAGTTCCTTCAAAACTGTGTGCAAGTGTACCTAGAAGAATTGATGCCGTTCTGAAGGCAAAGGGTGATCACACCAAATATTGATTTGATTTGGATTTCTCTTCTGTTCATTTACTTTCCATTTTGTAACGGATAAAAATAAATTAATACTAAATTAAACACTTCCATTTCTGAAAGCATTCTTAGTTTACAGCATTTTTCACAACTTTTGCACATTACTATATATCCATCCTGCTTTAGCAAGGTTGATCAAGAAGAAGACAAATTACTGCTCATATTAAAAGAGAAAAAAAAAACAAATCAGTTGTCTGTCTAGGCCCCTGGTGCCCAATCTGTGGAGGCACATGCAGCCCTTTGATTCTTGGTTGATTCTTGATTGAGCAGCTCTCACAACCCAGCATACAATAGTGGGATCTCTAGCTTGTAAAGCGGCTGTATTGGTAGTTATCTCTAACAGCCTCATGTAGTATTTCCCTATTCTCTTACCACTGTCTTCTCCATCATATCTCCAGTCTCCCATCACACTTTAACAGTCTCTGGCAGGCTTCTATAGCACTACATATACTGAATATTATGTGAAGTGAAGCGAAAAGAAAGAGCGCACCAACCTTGCGCATTACCTCAGTAAATCTGTGATTTTGTTAAATAAATAATATATACCGTATTTGCCGGCGTATAAGACGACTGGGCGTATAAGACGACCCCCCTACTTTTCCTGCTAAAATGTAGTGTTTGGGCTATACTCGCCGTATAAGACTACCCCTCTTCCAATGCACACCAGTGGGAGGAATAGTGCCCCATCATTGGTGTCAGTGGGAGGAATAGTGCCCCATCATTGGTATCAGTGGAAGGAATAGTGCCCCATCATTGGTATCAGTGGGAGGAATAGTGCCCCATCATTGGTATCAGTGGGAGGAATAGTGCCCCATCATTGATGTCAGTGGGAGGAATAGTGCCCCATCATTGGTATTAGTGGCAGGAATAGTGCCCCATCATTGGCATTAGTGGCAGGAATAGTGCCCTATCATTAGTATCAGTGGAGGAATAGTGCTCCATCATTGGTGTCAGTGGGAGGAATAGTGCCCCATCATTGGTATCAGTGGCAGGAATAGTGCCCCATCATTGGTATCAGTGGGAGGAATAGTGCCCCATCATTGGTATCAGTGGGAGGAATAGTGCCCCATTATTGGTGTCAGTGGCAGGAATGGTGCCCCATCATTGGTATCAGTGGCAGGAATAGTGCCCCATCATTGGTGTCAGTGGGAGGAATAGTGCCCCATCATTGATGTCAGTGGGAGGAATGGTGTCCCATCATTGGTGTCAGTGAGGGGTGGAATAGTGCCCCATCATTGGTGTCAGTGGGGGGTGGAATAGTGCCCCATCGTTGGTGTCAGTGGGGGGGGGGGGAATAGTGCCCCATCGTTGGTGTCAGTGGGAGGGAGGAATAGTGCCCCATCGTTGGTGTCAGTGGGAGGAATAGTGCCCCATCGTTGGTATCAGTGGGAGGAATAGTGCCCCATCATTGGTATCAGTGACACCAATGATGGGGCACTATTCCTCCCACTGAGACTTGCTGACCCTGTTCTCGTATGGTGCTGCTGCAGCCAGCATATGTGGTTGCAGCAGCACCTCTACACAGAACACTTACCTGCTGCTCCGGCACTCAATTTTCGCGGGGCCGCTCGGCTCCGCCCCCTCGCCGGTGATTGGCCGCCTGTGTGCCTTTCCTGAGCTACAGTTCTGGCGGCCAATCACCGGTGAGGAGGCGGAGCCGAGCAGCCGCACGAACATCCAGTGGCCGAACTGAAGGAGACGCCGCGCTTCCTGGACCGGATCGTCTTGGGACTGGATCCAGGTAAAAGACATCAGCCCCTGCAAACCCCTGTACTTAATGCCGCAGCCCCCCTAACATGTGTACCGGCGTATAAGACGACCCCCGACTTTTGAGAAGATTTTCAAGGGTCAAAAAGTCGTCTTATACGCCGGCAAATACGGTATATATATACTCACAAACAAGGAAGTAAAACAAGCATTACAGATCCTCAAAGGAACTAGGGAGTGTAGAGCCAGTGTGAGTCACGTCACAAGGGTAGACTCTCAAAGTGAACTGACGCGTTTCGAAGGGGGACCCTTCTTCATCAGAGCTAACTACATCATGAGTGCCCCCTACCATATATATACCATGGGACTAAATGAGGGCCCCTCCATCTGGGAGACGTTTTGCAGACCTTTGCAGTCATTAATGAATAAAGGTTGGTAAGACACTTTATTCATATGCATACCACTTTATAGTTCCCTGTACATCTGGGCTGCATAGCATAGAAATGTGGGTAATTGTTCATTCACGTACCACTCTCTGGCAGATAGAAAGCCCTGCACTCCTCCAATTAACCGTACATTCATGTAATTCAGCATACCCCTTGCAGCCATAGGCCAAAGCATCAACAGGTGCTATGGTGAAATTACAGATGGCGCCATCAAGCATACAGTCCAAGCAATAAGGTATCAAGAGCAGACCATAGTAGACAGTTAAAAACAGGACATTTATTTGCCACCGGCAAACAGAAACATTTTGGGGCCACTGAGGACTACTCCATCTTCTATTGACTTATGCCCTGTGTCCTAGTTGGTCCTGAAAGCTGACCAACCACATCACATGGAGAAAGTGAAGGCTTTCAGTTTTCTCCTGGCAGGAGAGAAGAATGATGATTCACACATGACTCTGCACATCTCCAGCTCTTTTTGTTTTGTTTCCTAGGTGTTGGTTTTCCCTGGTTTGCGCTTTTCACAGGAAGTATACATATCTGCTCTGGAGTTTGTAACCGAGGAAGTGCAAGAGCCTGTGCAGCTGAGGTTCCAGGTGTATTCACAGAGCAGAGAACAGGGTAAGAATTGTTCATTTTAATTGTTGATTTGTTAATGTTCTAAAAGACAGATTAAGTCATTTACCTATTTTGCAATTTTCTCTTGCTTCCCATGTCCCATGCAATGTCTGACCAGGCATGCGGAAGCTCTTAGTTCCTATGGCAGGTAACAAACAAGAAAAATTATTTATAAAAAATTCTGTGCTATGGTGTGTATATATAGAAACTAATTATAAAGGTATCAATGGAACCTAATCAGCCACCTTAATATTGCTGGTAACAATACATCAACAAAATAAAACGTAAAAAAGCAACACTACATGTAACAATAGGTATAAATAGATATACATAAAATAAAAAGTCCAATTGGGATGCGAAATGAAATAGACGACTCTGTACTGACATGACAATATGGTGAATATTCCAATTCTGGTCAAGAGGATGAGAAAAACTTCACCACCACCAACATCCAAAACATACTGCCTCTTACCAGATCAAATTGACCCCCAAATAAGGATAGGTCAAAATGCGCAATACAGATTCCAAACGCATGCTATGGACCTGAGCACTTTAAGACATCAAAGGATCAGGTTGGCCCCCAGTAATGAATGGGTAAACTCCCATAGAGTATGCCAAAGCTGGTTGTGATCCGACCAATATTAGGACTCCAAGCTCAAAGTCAAAGCAATGAATGAAAACAGCATGTCACCATAAAAGTGGATGATAAGTTTCAAACCAATAAAATGGCCGTCTGGCTCCTCCCTGGTAACACACAAAGCACACCATCTTTTGGACTGGCCATACACTGTGCGAATATCATCTGTTTCCAGATAAACCGGATGAAATTCGCTCAGTGTGTGGTCCTGATGGCCCTGCTTTGTTAGATTAAGTTGGTTGTTAAATCAGCTTTTGTTGAAGGAGACTGCTGGAAAATGTTTAGCCGAACAGTGGCTGCATTCAATCAGGTGCAACCGCTGTCCAAGTATTTTGGCAGTTGGCGGGGGGGCGGCAGAAGATTGTATATTTCAAGGAACAGAGCAGTCATCAGCAACTGCATTTTAGCGCATTGCAACGTCATTGTCCTACACGAAAAATAGATCTTTAAAATCATGTTTATATCTGTCTGTGTAACTGTCGTATATTTCCCACGCTTCTTTTCTGGTGAAAATGCTAACACTGTGGCATAAGTGAAAAGAAGAAGCCAGAGCACCATATGACCGTAAAAAGCTGACGGGCTTTCCCCACTCTATCCAACCAAAAAAAAAAAAATTTTTTTTTTTTTTACAAACGATTTTATTTTGTTTTTTGTCAAGAAAAATATGAGTGGACATTAGTCAGATAGTAAATGCCTGTAAGTTCTCCAGACTTCACATTTTCTGTCAAATAAGTGCATCTTATCCAGTAAGGTGTAATGAATTCTCTCCATGAGCATCACTACATCAATTCTATTCAGAACTGTGGCCAATGGTACCGTGAGGCACTTCCAATGTAGGGCTATAGCCCATAGGGCAGATATACAGATGGTATGGATTAGCCTCATAATCTCAGTTCGAACTCCCGGGATATGAGCTCCTAGTTGGCAAGACTGCAAAGACAGATGCCACGGGGCCTCTGCCACAGCGGAGGCCACATCTGAGACATCTTGTGCCATAGCAATGAGAGGCTTGGGCAGTCCCAAAATATATGCACCAAGGTACCAGTAAGGCCGCAGCCCCGGAAGCAAAGGTGGGACATCCCTGGAAACATGATATGTAATCTAGATGGGGTATAATACCATCTGGTTAATATTTTGAGGGCAGTTTCCTGGACAGAAAGAGATCTAGAGCTCTTACATCAAAAAAAAATTTTTTGATGGGCCTTTTAAGCTAAATTCCAGCTATGGCAATTTTTACATTTAGTTATATTGTTCAGCTTAAACCAATTTAAGTATGTCTGCACTATACTGAACAACTGAAAATCACTATATTTAGGCACCACTACTCCAGTGGTCTCCACTAGCTTCCAAGTCCTGTGTTTACAGGGCTTTTTTTCAGCAGGTACGTGGGGGAACGCAGTTCTTGCACCTCCAGCACTGAATGTATGTAATGGCAAGAGGTGCTGGGGTGTGCTGAAGAGACTATTGATGCTGGTTGCTGAGGGATCTATTGTTGCTGGAGATGTCTAGGAGGGATCTGTTGTTGAGGAAGGCATCTGTCTTTGCTGGCTGCTGGAGGGTCTTTTGATGCTGGCTACTGGGAGATCTGTTGTTGCTGGCAAGGGTCTATTGTTACTGAGGGCAATTTATTGTTACTGGATGGGGTCTGTTGTTGCAGGGGGAGTCTGCTGTTGCTGGAGAGGGGGGGGGGGGTCTTCTATTGTTGCTGGCTACAGGGGATTTCTTTTACACAGCAAAAATCAGATCTTCATATAGAAGGAGAGTATATCCATCCAAGCTGGACATTCATTTTGCACAGTGGGATATAATTATCGTTTATCCAGAGACTTTTTGACTTTTTGATTATTATTTATTCATTTAATATTTTTTATTATTTCTTATATATTTTTTATTTATCACTTTTCATCCACTTTTTAATTTCATTTATCAAATTACATGTTTCTCACTGAGGGAAAATGTGCACACTGTCATAAGGATTGCACATTTTGTGATGTAATAATATGATATGCACTATTTTATATAATTAATTACGTTTAATATTAATTCATTTATTTTCACAAATTTCAATCATGATACACCATTTATTCTTATATTTTATTTATTTATAAGCACATAGCACTTTTGACTTATTCGTTTTGTGGATATTAGAGCGCGGTTAACATTTAAATAAATTTTTTATAAACGCACATCAGAAGAGAGTGGGCTTACTAACCAGCGATCTAGTACTTATACCTTCATAATATACCTCAGTGGCTCGCAAGCTAATTTGTTTGTAAGGATTTCTTTTAACTACTCTTCTTATTATCATTACCAAATTACATAAAAATTACATAGCACCACAAAAGGCTTGGTTCTGTGTTCTGTACTGGGAGGGTGGTATGGGTGGAAACAAGGGACAGTGCTCGGAGGTGGGTAGGGGCGGAGACAAGGAGTGATTTAGAGGGGGGGGGGGGTACCTGTACTTATTTTCTCAGAAAAAAAAGCCCTGCGCGCTGAGCAGCTGCTTTAGTGAACACAGGAGGTTGCCTATTCTGTACTGGCACCATTCAGAAATCATTTAGCATTTTCTCAGTGAATGCACAGTGCAGGGTCGAGATCATGATGCCACCACCCTGCCTCTCCACCTTGTCCAGTCAGAGAATGGTTTGCATTTATTGAAACAATGCAAAGTGTTCTCTGAATGGCACCCCTGTACACTGAACGACCTCCTGCATTCACATTGCAGCAGAGCACAGGACTCATAAGCCAATGGAGATCACTGGAGCAGAGGTGTCTACTACAGTGAATTCCAGCTTCTAGAGGGATCCCACAGGTATGTACATAGTTACATTGGTTCAAGCTGGACTAATGTAACTATGTAAAAAATATTTATACCTGGCATTCGTTTTAAAATTCCTCATCTTTCTTCTAGGGCTTGTTCACACCATTTCCATTGAGCTGTGTTTTTCTGCACACAACCATATACAGTCAGGTCCATAAATATTGGGACATCGACACAATTCTAACATTTTTGACTCTATACACCACCACAATGGATTTGAAATGAAACAAACAAGATGTGCTTTAACTGCAGACTGTCAGCTTTAATTTGAGGGTATTTACATCCAAATCAGGTGAACGGTGTAGGAATTTCAACAGTTTGCACTTGTTAAGGGACCAAAAGTAATGAGACAGTTGGCTTCTCAGCTGTTCCATGGCCAGGTGTGTGTTATTCCCTCATTATCCCAATTAAAATGAGCAGATAAATGGTCCAGAGTTCATTTCAAGTGTGCTATTTGCATTTGGAATCTGTTGCTGTCAACTCTCAAGATGAGATCCAAAGAGCTGTCACTATCAGTGAAGCAAGCCATCATTAGGCTGAAAAAACAAAACAAACCCATCAGAGAGATAGCAAAAACATTAGGCGTGGCCAAAACAACTGTTTGGAACATTCTTAAAAAGAAGGAACGCACCGGTGAGCTCAGCAACACCAAAAGACCCGGAAGACCACGGAAAACAACTGTGGTGGATGACCGAAGAATTCTTTCCCTAGTGAAGAAAACACCCTTCACAACAGTTGGCCAGATCAAGAACACTCTCCAGGAGGTAGGTGTATGTGTGTCAAAGTCAACAATCAAGAGAAGACTTCACCAGAGTGAATACAGAGGGTTCACCACAAGATGGAAACCATTGGTGAGCCTGAAAAACAGGAAGGCCAGATTAGAGTTTGCCAAACGACATCTAAAAAAGCCTTCACAGTTCTGGAACAACATCCTATGGACAGATGAGACCAAGATCAACTTGTACCAGAGTGATGGGAAGAGAAGAGTATGGAGAAGGAAAGGAACTGCTCATGATCCTAAGCATACAACCTCATCAGTGAAGCATGGTGGTGGTAGTGTCATGGCGTGGGCATGTATGGCTGCCAATGGAACTGGTTCTCTTGTATTTATGGATGATGTGACTGCTGACAAAAGCAGCAGGATGAATTCTGAAGTGTTTTGGGCAATATTATCTGCTCATATTCAGCTAAATGCTTCAGAACTCATTGGACGCCGCTTCACAGTGCAGATGGACAATGACCCAAAGCATACTGCAAAAGCAACCAAAGAGTTTTTAAGGGAAAGAAGTGGAATGTTATGCAATGGCCAAGTCAATCACCTGACCTGAATCCGAATGAGCATGCATTTCACTTGCTGAAGACAAAACTGAAGGGAAAATGCCCCAAGAACAAGCAGGAACTGAAGACAGTTGCAGTAGAGGCCTGGCAGAGCATCACCAGGGATGAAACCCAGCGTCTGGTGATGTCTATGCGTTCCAGACTTCAGGCTGTAATTGACTGCAAAGGATTTGCAACCAAGTATTAAAAAAGTGAAAGTTTGATTTATGATTATTATTCTGTCCCATTACTTTTGGTCCCTTAACAAGTGGGAGGCATATATGCAAACTGTTGTAATTCCTACACCGTTCACCTGATTTGGATGTAAATACCCTCAAATTAAAGCTGACAGTCTGCAGTTAAAGCACATCTTGTTTGTTTCATTTCAAATCCATTGTGGTGGTGTATAGAGTCAAAAATGTTAGAATTGTGTCGCTGTCCCAATATTTATGGACCTGACTGTATGTATGATGTGAACTGGGCACATGGAAAACAATTATTCAGCTCAACGGACATAGGGGTTGATTTACTAAAAGCAAATAGACTGTACACTTTGCAGTTGCCCTCTGCAAGAGCATTTGCTCTAGAGCAGTGGTTCTCAACCTGTGGGTCACGACTCCTTTCGGGGTCGAACGACCTTTCCACAGGAGTCGCCTAAGACCATCGGAAAACACATATTTCCGATGTGTAAAGAGAAGCTACTGTGTAGAAAGCAGCTGCTGTTGTTGAAAGCAGCTACTCTGTTAAAAGCAGCTATGTTGAAAGAAGCAGTATTGGAGGTAAAAATGACACTTCATGAATTATAATTACTGGGTAAATAATTTTATGGTTGGGGGTCAACACAACACAAAGAACTGTATTAAAGGATTGCGGCATTAGGAAGGTTGAGACCACTGGTCTAGAGCTTAGTAAATGAGCAGAAGCTCTGCTGACTTCCATCATCCAATCATGTGCAAGCAAAAATGCAGTTTTTTTTTTTTTTTTTAATTTCCTTGCATGTGATTGGGTGTTCTTTGCAAAGTGAATCTTTACCTCATTTACAAAGCTCTGGAGCAACTGCTCAAAGTGCACAGTCTATTTGCCTTCAGTAAATCAACCCCGTTGTGTGACCAAGCCCTTATACTTCTTTTGACCATGAGTTAAAAAAAAAAAAGAAAGAAAAAAAAAACTGAAAATGAAATATTTTTTTTCTCTCTTGGCCACATTTCTCTTCAAAAAACACATTTATAAGATCCTAGTTGAATTGGAGGGAGCTGGGTCACCGTCGTTCTTGGAGGGTTGGGAAAGAGAATTGGGTATAAATATGAGTGATCACCAGAAGGGGAAAATTTAAGTTAATGCGCGGGGTGACGAACACGAATATAGTTGAGATGAATTATAAATGTTTGTCTAGATGGTATTGTACACTGAGTGTGGCACATAAACAGAGAGAAGAAGTATCACCCTTATGTTGGAGAGGATGTGGGGCAATCGGGACAATGGCTCATATATGGTGGGAATGCCCAAAAATTCAGTTATATTGGCAGGAGATAATTTATCATATATAGGAGATTTGGGGGACATCTATCCAGAAGGATCCATGGGTATGTCTTTTCTATAGAACAGAGTTGTCGGTAAAACAATATAAAAACAGTTTATTATATCATCTGATTGGTGCAGCAAAGGGTTTAATTCCTAGGTTTTGGAAGGCCCAGGATCCACCAACAATGAGGGATTGGATAGACAGAGTAGAATATGTTAGTAGGATGGAGGAACTTCGTTTCATGGAGAAAGATGAAATGGAAAAGTTTAGAAAGATTTGGGGTAAATGGTATGAGTTTAGAACTTCAGAAAAATACTTAAAAATGAAAGGTCCCCCGATAGTAGTACCAGAGAATTTAAATGGTCTATATAGATCTATATAAATGACTAGATTAATAGGTGGGGAAAGAGAGGATAAGATGAGATTGGACAGGGGTGGGTATGGGGATAAAGTTTATATGTATGATGTAAAAAGATTTATGATGGTTTCGTAAGGTATTTTTTTCTTAAAAGAAAATTTAATAAAAGATATAATGAAAAAAAAAACACCTTCTACACACAATGGTGACACCTTCCCATTCCTCCAGGCCCATAAAGGTTTTCATTGTCAGGTCTACAATGGCTCCAAATTAGAGGTCAATCCTGAAATCCAGAAAGTTTCTCCATATCCAGACAGAGAGGTGATCTCATCCTGTATAGACCAGCTGTACATTTTCCTTTTCACACCGCGTCATTTTCCAGTTGCACATTTGTCTCTTTCCACTTCTGCACCTGCGTCAGATGGGTGGGTGATAAACCTGCTGGCTCAGATACTGGTTGAATATTTAAGATAAAGCCTACATACGAGCAGCCTTACCCCGACACAAACTTGGTAGAGAATGTGAAAAAGTTGTCCAAGGTATGCGGTTGCCGTGGAGATGGTGTAAAAACATAAAAATATTTCCCTGTGTTTGGAATAAAGCTAATTATTTGAATTTTTCAAGAACGCTTCAGGGAAAACACTGGGACTTTGTTAAGGAGGACACGCCGTGCAGTATGGATATTTACACCATGTTGGGGTATATAAAGCACTAAAAAGCATTCCTTCCTACAAAAAAAAACTTATGTGCAGGAGACGCCATGTCACATCGGTGATTCTGATGCTGGCAACATGTAGCCAATGACAAGATCGCTAAAAATAAGTGACCGGATCACTAAAAATACACAGAAAATACCTGGAAATGGCCGGATGAGAAAAATATTTCTCTCTTGCTGATGGAAATGGTGCAAGTTGCAAGTAGGGATCAAACATCTAGATTGTAAGCTCCCAGTATCAGGCCCTCCTATCCCTCTTGTATTGAACTGTATTGTTGCTGTACTGTCTCCCACTATAATGTAAAGCGCTGAGCAAACTGTTGGCGCTATATAAATCCTGTATAATAATAACTATTATTATTATTATACAGGATTTATATAGCGCCAACAGTTTGTGCAGCGCTTTACAATATAAGGGAGACAGTACAATTACAATACATTTCAGTACAGAAGGAATAGGAGGGCCCGGCTCGTGGAGCTTACACTCTAAAGGAAGGGGGAGGTGATACGAAAGGTGATAGCTGCGGGGGATGATCTGGTGGAGGTGATTCAAGTACAGTTCTTAGGTGGTGGTGGGGTAGGCTTCCCTGAAGAAGTGAGTTTTCAAAGATTGCCTAAAGGCAGACAGGGTGGGGGCTGACCGGACATGCTGTGGTAGGGAGTTCCAGAGGATGGGAGAGGCTCTGGAGAAGTCCTGGAGGCGAGCGTGGGAGGAGGTGATGAGGGAGCTAGAGAGGAGGATATCATGGGAGGAGCGGAGTGGGCGATTTGGGCAGTATCTGTGGATGAGGTTGCTGATGTAGCTAGGGGCAGTGTTGTGGATGGCTTTATAATAATAATAATAACACAAGTCCAAACCCACCTGAGCTATCTCGCCATGAAGCTGTCAAAGCTGACAACTAATTATAGGCGGTGGAGACATTCCCTGCCCCACAGGCACCCATGTGCATGTGGCGTATATACGTCCAGCGCTGGGGCGGGGAATGCCTCTGTTGCCGATGATTGGCTGTCGGCTCTGATAGCTACCCAGTAGGATAGCTCAGGTGGGTTCAGACCATGTCTAAGTTCAGCTTGCTCATTCAGCCAGTGAGGGAGTGACACATGAAAGGAGGTGAGAATTTCTCTACCCTCTTTAAAGTAGATCTGACAAAACTTTAGGAGATTTCCCTTCACTTCCTGTCCCATAACCAAAAGAGGAAGTGAGAGACAATCCTTCCAATATGAGGGAATCCTTGGTTGTTACCAGAACTAGTGTAACCCTTTATAGCGTTCTTGAGAATTTGCCATCACCTGGATCACTAGTGTGCCTCCAGATCATACAAAATCTTTGGTCGTCTTGCATGAACCCCACGTTGCATGAGCCCCAGAGTGGCTCGATGATATTAAGATCAGGAGACTGTGATGGCCAGTCCAGAGCCTTCAACTTTTTCTGCTGTAACCACTGGAGGGTCAGGTTGGCCTTGTGCTTAGGGTCATTGTCGTGCTGGAAAGTCCAAGAGCATTCCTTGTGCAGCTTTGCAGAAGAATGCAAACTGTTTGCCAGTATTTTCTGATAAAATGCTGCCTTCGTTTTGCCATCAATTTTCACAAGGTTCCCCATGCCTTAAGAGTTCACACACCCCAAAAACATCAGTGAGCCACCACCATGCTTCACAGTGGGGATTGTATTCTTGTCACTAAAGGCCTTGTCGGCCCCTCTCCAAACACATTGCTTATAGTTGTGAAAATAAAGCTCTATTTTGGTCTTGTCACTCCATATTACAGTGTGCCAGAAACAGTGAGGTGTGTCAAGGTGTAGGTGGGCATATTATAACCGGGCTTTTTTGTGGCATTGGTGCAGTAAAGATTTCTTTCCTGATAACTCGACCATGCAGCTCATTTTTGTTCAAGTATCATTGTTTTGTGCTCCTTGAAACAACCACACATCTTTTACCTGTGGGTTTTTCTTTGTACCCCAAACAATTCTTCTGGCAGTTGTGGATGCAGTCTTTCTTGGTCTACCTGATTTTAGCTTGGTATGAAAAGATCCCCAATTTTCAATTTCTTAATAGGGGATTGAACAGTGCTAATGGACATATTCAAGACTTTTAATATCTTCCTATATCTTTTTCCATCTTTAAAGCATCTCTCAAGTTTTATTACCTTGTTATGCAGATCTTTTAACAGTTCTTTTCTGCTCTCTATGGCTCAGTATCTAGCCTGCTCTGTGCATCCACATGAGAGCTAACAAACACATTGGCTATTTATCCTGTTCGCATATATGCGGCCTCTCAGCAGGTGGGCCTTGACACCAAGATGGCGCATATATGTGTATCAGAATTTAAACAAAGCTGTGCCGAGAGCTCGCACCCTACGTGTTCCTGACACAGTTACCGGTGCCTAACAGCTTTCCAATCAGGTGACCACTGTGACCACTTTCAGTATCAACGCTGTCTCTGCTGCATTGGGATTCCAAGCAGTGTTGTCAGCCCTTCCTAGTTCTCCTCTGCGGAACTACAGAACACCTCCTCTCTTTTAACTTCATATCTGCATAGCATAAAAGGGATCATGCGACTTTCTCTCTTTACTCCCAGGATGCAGTGTTCATGCCTAAGTGGCAAATCACTAAGATTGAACACTGTAACAAGGGGGGGCATTAAATCTGTGTTTAAGGCTTCAACATTGACCCCATGCGGCGCTTACACTGGGATAAGATCCATGGCACTGGCAGGTGAGCAAAGCAAGCGGGGAGCCAAGCGAAGGTGTGTGGGGGTGACCTTTCCAGAGTCACTTTGCCCAGTTATAATCACTAAATAAAACTGCACTCTAACATATTCTTAAGGTTTTCTTTTTTTTCTTCATTTACTATGGGATGTAAATATGTTGAATTTTTTTGCTTCTCCCTTCTGATCGCTGTGGTTTATTAATGTTGGGTTTTTTTTTGGTCAGACTGTCCAGCTCAAAGCACAAGCTCCCCACCAAGCAGGCAGCCAATAAATGAGAGTCTCCCTGCCTACGAGGAAGAGCCATATTCCTCCAATTACACCAACAGCAGTATACCATTGGAGAGCGGCTATCTCCCGTCCAACGAATCTAAAGACGCCATCTTCTCATCAATGGCCCAGTCCAACAGAAGCCTTCCAAACTTCACCTTATTAAAGGAATATCTCTTCACAATCCCTGCTGGAAATGCCACACAGTATTTGGTAATCTTATGTCATTTTCCTATTTGAGAAAACATTTTTAGGAAGCCTAGACTGTGAGAAATATGGGGGTTGCCACTAGTATCCTCCTTTGGAAAAGGTTTTTTTTTTTTCGGCTGGCTGTCTCTGACTGAAGTAGTTAACTGGTGATCAGGATCTGTAAAGTCACAACGCATGATTTGTCCAGAGTCTTACATACACTAGTAGATTTGTGAATGAACGCTGATACGTGAATTCAGATGAAAATTCTCGGTTCTAGTCAGCCATTTACACAATGTACTTCCAAACTGTTTTTGCTTTTAGCATTCAGTTTTGGGGTGAATGAACTTTCCTGAACAAACATTCACTGTTAGAAACGTATTCAACTGAGAAACATTTTCTATCCTGTTCCCTCGAATTTCCCACCAAAGCAGTCAAAAATGACCAGTGATTTGACCCAACTGGCCGTTAGAAAATTGAACAAACATTCTTAAAACGAAAAATTTTGAACAAAATTCTACTAGTGTATGGCCATCATTAGAGTATTGAATCCACTGAATCAGCATACCAGCCAAACAACTGGCATTTTCTTAAGGAGATCCGCAATGATAGGTCTTCTTTAAAGATTTATTCCAGCCATTTGTTTTAGTTTTGGATAGTTAGCAAGAGTTAAAAAATTTTAAATTGGGGAGATTTATCTTCACTACCTGTCCCTGTAACACTTGTACAAGGAATGAAATAGGTGGTTTTGAATGGGACAGGAAGGCACAGGCAGCAGTTTATACACGTCAGAAGTTCTAATCCCCCACTCTACTAAAAATGTGGTTCCGTATTGGTTCCCCTTGGAGACATTAAACATCACTTATGAATGGGAATAAGGCAAAATCACCCCATTAGGAACACAATCTAATAAAAAGATACTCAAAATCTTATGCAAAACTCTAAATCCTTAATGCAAAAGAAAATAAACTGTTTCAGCTGGAGTTAGTCTTTACATTACCATGTGTATTGCCTATCAAACAAACCCTTCTTCATGCCTTTTTCATCCCAGTACTCCAGCTTCCGAGAAAGCTGGTCTCTACTTAATACATGGACTTCTCCAAGGTGGCCCCAGACCCCATATAAGTGGACATATCGGGGTTTATTTACTAAAGCTGGAGAGTCCAAAATCAGACTCCCTTCTGCATAGAAACCAATCAGCTTCCAGGTTTCATTGCCAAAGCTTCATTGAACAAGCTGAGGTTAGAAGCTGATTGGTTTCTATGCAGAAGGGAGTCTGATTTTGGACTCTCCAGCTTTAGTAAATAAACCCCATCTAGTCTGCTGGTTGATGGAACATGCTCCCTTCTAGCTAACCCTAGAGTTTACAAGTTGTTACGCATGCCTTTCCTGTCCATACATTCTTAGTTTTTCCATGTACCAACCACAGTGAGAATCTGAATCAGCAGTGCACATATGAATTGAATTTTGAAAGGCCCTTCACCATGCATTACAAAAGTCTTGATGTTCATGCTTGTACTCATCTGTAAACTTTCACTCTCCATTTTTTAGGCAACGTTTGAAGATGTGAGTGTTCAAATGCTCCCCGATTACCTTATTGTTCTACAACATGATGCCCCCAACAAAAGGTTTCTGCAGTGCCACTCCTCCACTTCATACCATGTTTTCTACCAATCAGATTGGGCTACATGTATTCCCGGGCACGTCCTAGGAGAAGCAGTTGTCAATGACACATCATGTTCATTAAGAGTTGTTGGTACCACCAAAGAATTTGCCTCAGTTTTTACCAATCGGCTAAGTCCTGGTTTGTGGCCTCCTGGGAAATATACAGTCAGAGCAAACTTTAGCAACGAATTGTACAAAGCTACGGAGTCTTACAGCTTTAGTGTGGTATCACCGGTTTCTGGTCTGAGTGTCATCTATCCAACACCACAAGACGAGATCTACTACATTCCCAGTGACAACCCCGTTGTAATTCTTAGGATTCTCTCTGGCTCTGATGCCACCTCTTTGTGGGCTGGCAATAACCAGACGTGGAGCTTTAGTCGAACATGTCCTCCAAAAATTTTCAGTGTATCCACGGAATGTACCTTAGATAAAAGAGACATTTCATATTCTGAAGTCAATCTGCTCGGACTGGGGAGAGGAGTTGTGGAAGTTTCAATAACTGCACAAAACGAGATAAGCTCACAAAATATAACATTTTTAGTGAAGATGGAAGACCCGATCAGAGGACTGAGCACAAGTCCTTACCCTCAAGCCAGAGTGCTGCTCAATACTCGTGTGGTAAGTTGAACTTTATGTATATATATATATATATATATATATATATATATATATATATATACAAGAAAATATGTATCTGAACAGACCTTTAACCCTCGAGAGCTTGTAGAGCACATTCAAAAATAAAAGGTGTAAGTTATTTTCTGTTTGTAATGCAGTTCTGCACAGACAATTTTATCAAGTCTTATTTTTTGCTCTATGAGTCTCTGCTTTTTACATTTGCTGGAAAAGTATGCCTGAAATATTGTTGTTGAACCCAAATAGGTAGTAAATAACCCTCTATGTGCTACAAACCCCTCTCTTTTGGCTGGTCTTGGGGACACACCAGGTTGCATGCATAGACTATTATGCTTTTTTGCTGGTGCTGTCACTCGTAATACCTGACAAAGGATTCCCAGAGCCATTTTGGATAGCACAGCACTGGTTATCTGCCTAAGAGCTGATTCACGCATGTGCGGTGTGGATTGAAGCTCAGGTTTCACAGCTAATTTATACAGTAGTTGTTCAGCGGTTCATGTCAGGTTTTTACATCAGGTTCAGGACAGGATTAGCTCATGATCTTATCCTGTTCACACATATGTGGTTTAGGAACGGTTCCCATAGAAGTCAATAGCCTGTAATCCGCACCTGAACCTGAAGGCACTGCTCAGAAATTGCACTGAATCTGCACAGCCAGTGCTCCAGACATATGTGAACCATAGGTTGCCATTTTATTTCACATGTGATGAGGATTGGATGCAGTTCAAACCATACGTGAACCAGCACTAAATGCACTCTGCTTCTCATTGAAAATTTAGCTAGATCTGTAAAAGGAGGGGTAAGGAGGATAGGTCATTGCCGTATGCAGATATATACTTCTGACCTCTGTTCCCTAACTGCATACTTGTTCCAGGACTGTGACATAGCATTAATGCCAGAGGGTTAGCAGAACAATCAGGCAACTAGCTAGGAACTAGGGAGTGCTGGTGAAGGGAGTATCAGTGGGTTGACAGGACCCCTTTAGCCAAACACTGTGATATTGCCCTGAGTGGGCAAGGTGACAATGTCCCTTTAAGGTGCAAACACCAATGACAAAGGATTCCCAGAGCAGTATAGGATAGCTAAAGGGAGAGCACAGCACTAGTTATCTGCTTAAATTCATTATTCATTGAAATTCTAGCTATGGCTGTAAAAGGAGGTGGAAGCGGAAGAAGTTTTTGCTGTTTGCAGATATGGACTTCTGACCATTTTTTGGCTTTCCCTAAGTGCATTCTTGTTCCAGGATTGTGAAATAAAGAGCATTAAAGCCAAAGGGCCCTCATAACAATCAGCCAACTATTTTTTTTATTTATTTATTATAGGTACTTGTATAGCGCTGTCAATTTACGCAGCACTTTACATATATATTGTACATTCACATCAGTCCCTAACCCTCAAGGGGCGTACAATCTAAGGTCCCTAACTCACATTCATACATACACATACTAGGGCCAATGTAGACAGGAGCCAATTCACCTACCAGCATGTCTTTGGAGGAAACCGGAGTACCCAGAGGAAACCCACACAGGCACATGGAGAACATGCAAACTCCAGGCAGGTGGTGCTGTGGTTGGGATTTGAACCAACGACCCTAATACTGCCAGGCGGACGTAGCCGCTGTGCTGCCCATACTAGCTAAGGACTAGGGAACGCTGGCAAGGTATCAGTGGGTTGAGGGGACCCCTTTAGACAAACATTGTCATTTTGCCCTAAGTGGGCAAGGTGACCGTGTCGCTTTAAGGAACACACCAATGACAATGCTTTGTAACTAGTCACTTTTTAAATAAAAAACGTCAGTTTTGGAGTGGAAGGGTTTTGCTACGGGTGCCATAATGCCTAATTTTCCAGTTCTGCAGGCTATTATCTTATATAATTAGCTGACGTAATCACAGCATGCCTAAAGATAGATGGTGCAGAAACCGCAGCCAGTGACTCACTGCCAAGTCGACTATGCAATTTTTTTTTTTTCCCCCCTCTCTTCTATCCGGTTTCCCATCTTGCTCCCTCCATGTGGCGCCCGTATGTCAGGATGCAACGGCAGTTACTGTTGATTCTGCCAGAAGCGAACATGTCAGATTTTTGTTAAAAATGAAGCATGACAACCTACAAAAAACAAACCCAGTGCTAGGCCTATAAACCACCGTAAACGTATAAACATACAGAAAGCTTATTTGGCTCCCAGGCCATAGCTTGCATGTGTTGGGATGTAGGAGCAGAGCATACAAGGTTGTTTTGTCTTGAAATGGTGCAGAAAGGAACATTGTGTTATGATCTGGTACAAGTTAGACCCGTGTGTACAGGAGATCCATTCATGCCTTGATTACTATTGTTCTTTATGACACCTAAATCTGTCAACAGCGATCCTGTATCTTCCATATTTGTTTTTTACTAAATATTATAGTAGAGTCCAGGGGCAGACTGACAACTCATGGGGCCCCCGGGCAATAGGGGATCATGGGGCCCCTGGGTCCTTGCCAAAACTCAAAAGCCTATGAAAAAGGTACCAGGGGCATCTCATGGGGCCCCCTACTGACCCCGGGCCCTCGGGCAATGCCCGAGTTTCCAAATGGTCAGTCCGCCCCTGGTAGAGTCCCACAGACCAGGGGCGGACTGACAACTCATTAGGCCCCCGGACAATAGGGGATCATGGGGCCCCTGTGTCCTTGCCAAAACTCAAAAAAGCCTATGAAAAAGGTACCAGGGGCATCTCATGGGGTCCCCTACAGACCCCGGGCCCTCGGGCAGTGCCCGAGTTTCCAAATGGTCAGTCCGCCCCTGCCACAGACCTTTTTAAAAGTGAGCCCTTAAGCTGGCTATACACGAATTGATTTTTGAACGAACATTCTTCTGAATATCCATTTAGGCTCCGCATGGTTTTACCCCCTTCATGACCAGGCCATTTTTTTTGCTATTCGGCACTGTGCTGCTTGAACTGGCAATTGCACGGTCATGCAATGCTGTACCCAGATTAAATTTATATAATTTTTTTTCACACAAATATTAATAATTTTTCTTGCTGGTATTTTATCACCACTTGGTTTTTTATGTTTTATTATATAAGAAAAAACTATTTTTTTTACTTTCTGCTATATCCAAGAAATATATTTAACCCCTTCCTGCCGGTGCCTCCCGGCCCTTTTAGAGTTTCAGACGCTGGGAGGCGGGGCGTGGTTTAGGGATCATGTGACCGCCGTGACGCGTCTTCACGGCGGTCACATGATCGGGAAAGGTCCCGATCGAAAGAGCAGACCAGGACCTTTCCGTGAGTACCGGACATGTGTGCTGGGAGCGCGCTCTCAGCACATATGTTTTTTGTTACATGAACGCAAATGTGCGTCCGTTCGGCGTCTAGGCCCAGACGCCGGAAGGCTGCACATTTGTGTGTGGCCGGCGTGAAGGGGTTAAAAATCAAATTTCTTCTTAAATTTAGGTCAAAATGTATTTTGCTTCATGTCTTTGGTAAAAAAAAAAATCCCAATAAGTGTATATAACTGGTTTAGAGTGGAAGTTATAGCGTCTGCAAATTATAGGATATATACTGGAATTTGTGTTTATTTTTGTATTTCAATGGTTTTTATTAACTTTTGTAAACAATTTAACAAGAAGAAATAGAGCAAAACACACGCCCACGCAGGGGCTATCAATGGTACATAAAAAAAATAAAAAGATCAGTATTGTAACATTGCAAGAGGCACGCCCACGTAGGGGCTATAAAAGGCACATAAAATAAGAATTTGTATTTATTTTTATACTAGTAATGGCGGTGATCAGCGACTTATAGTGGGATTGACAGTGTAGCGGGCAATCTGACACTTTGTGGGAACTGACTAACTGCCACTGACATCACATCACTAAAATAAAACATGTACATAACTATTCACAGCCTTTGCTCAATACTTTGTTGAAGCCCCTTTAGCACCAATTACAGCCTCAAGTCATTTTGAGTATGATGCTACAAGCTTGGCACACCTATTTTTGGGCACTTTCTCCCATTCTTATTTGCAGTACCTCTCAAGCGTCTTCAGGTTGGATGAGGAGTGCAGGTGCACAGCCATTTTCAGATCTCTCCAGAGATGTTCAATCGGGTTCAAGTCTGAGATCTGGCGTGGCCACTCCATGACATTCACAGAGTTGGCCCGTAGCCACTTATTTGTTATGTGGGCTGTGTGCTTAGGGTCGTTGTCCTGTTGAAAGATGAACCGTCGCCCCATTCTAAGATCCAGAGCGCTCTGGAACAGGTTTTCATCAAGGATGTCTCTGTACATTGCTGCATTCATCTTTCCTTCAATCCTGACTAGTCTCCCAGTTCCTGCCGCTGAAAAACATCCCCACAGCATGATGCTGCCACCACCATGCTTCACTGTAGGAATGGTGTTGGCCAGGTGATGAGTGTTGACTGGTTTCCTCCAGACATGACGCTTGGCATTCAGGCCAACGAGTTCAATCTTTGTTTCATCAGACCAGAGAGCTTTGTTTCTCATGGTTTGAGAGTCCCTCAGGTGCCTTTTGGCAAACTCCAGGTTGGCTGCCGTTTGCCTTTTACTGTGGAGTGGCTTCCGTCTGGCCACTCTACCATACAGGCCTGATTGGTGGAGTGCTACAGAGATGGTTGTTCTTCTGGAAGGTTCTCCTCTTTCCACAAAGAAATGCTTGAGCTCCAGAGTGACCATCGGGTGCTTGGTTACCTCCCTGGCTAAGGCCCTTCTCCTTCGATCGCTCATGGTGGCTAGGAGGCCCGCTCTAGGAAGATTCCTGGTGGTTCCAAACTTCCTCCGTTTATGGATGATGGAGGCCACTGTGCTCATTGGGACCTTCAGTGCTGCAGAAATTTTTCTGTACCCTTCCCTAGATCTGTGCCTTGATACAATATTGTCTCAGAGGTCTACGGACAATTCCTTGGACCTCATGGTTTGGTTTGTGCTCTGACATGCACTGTTAACTGTGGGACCTTATATAGACAGGTTTATGCCTTTCCTAATCATGTCCAGTCAACTGAATTTCCCACAGGTGGACTCCAATCAAGTTGTGGAAACATCTCAAGGATGATCAGCGGGAACAGGATGCACCAGATCTCAGTTTTGAGTGTCATGGCAAAAGGCTTTGAATACTTACGTACATGAGTTTTTTTTTTATTTTATTTTTAATAAATTGCAAAGATTTCAAAACAAACTTATTTCACGTTGTCTTTATGGGGTATTGTTTGTAGAATGTTGAGGAAAAAAATTAATTTAATCCATTGTGGAATAAGGCTGTAACATAACAAAATGTGTCAAAAGTTAAGCTCTTTAGATTTTAGATATAAAGTAGCACTGGAGGTTAATTGATAGAAAACATCAACTTCATCATTTAAGGAATAACAAGCAAACTGCATTGTTTAACTTTCTATATGAATACTTGGTGATCCAACCAGTAAGTAGGCCTTCCTTCAACAGGTGACAAGGTTAAATATCTAGTATCGGATTCTCTGCAGCGTTTACACCTTGTACAGCTGTGTCCTTATGTAAGCCCTGTGTCAATATAGCATTCTTCCTCGATTCGGGTAGTGCGGGTCACATATACATCGGAGATTCTGGAGGAGGTGACCTTGTTATCCATTTATCTTGGATCCCTAACAAAGGATTCACAAAGCTCTCATCAAGCTTTCTCTAAGCCTTTAGAGTACCCTTTGTTCCAAGTGAAAGAGTATTAAAAACATAAATATTAAAGCTGAACTTTAGTCAAATACAAAGACATCAATGAATGAATGTAATAAATCATTAAGGCTCGATTCACACCTGCATGTTCTGGGAATGCATGCGTAAATGAGCGTTTCTGCACACGTTCCTGAAACATGCATTATGCTTGCGTTGCCATTAATTGCTACCCCAAACGAGGCTAGCAAAAGCCAGTTTTTTCATGCACCAAATTGTTCAATGCTCGCCGGTTGAAAAAGGCACAGGAGTTTCTTTTAAGACAGCCCATTCAAGTGAGTGGGTTGCCCTATGATGTCGCACCAAAAACGCACCAAAAAAAGCATTGTAAATAGTGCAAAACATAGGGACCTAAAGGGAATCTGTTACTTTGCCCATTCTTGGCAGGTTCCCCCACCTTCACCCACCAGTACTATTGTTTTCTGTGCTTCCCCAGTGCTTCATGTAGGAACACCTGGAACTTGAGGTATGGAGGAGCAATGCAATTTTTTTTCTTACCTCCCAGGATTCATGTCACAATGGTGAGAAGGGAGATTAGGCATGGGCCTGAGGGGACTATGATCAGGCCTAAACCCAGTTAAGTGGTGAGAGGGTGAATGTTCATGGGTCTGAGGGGACAATGGCTGAGCCTGAGCACTATCACATAGTTGGAGAGGAGAATATGTGTGGACCTGAGGGGACAGTGGCCAGGTCTGAACACTGTCAAGAGGTCAGAGAGGAGAATATGCATGGGCCTGAGGAGACATTGGCCAGGCCAGAACACTGTCACATAGTGGGTGAGGAGAATATGTACTGTATGGGCTTGGGGGAACAATGGCCAGGCCTGAGCACTGCCATATGGTGGGAGTGGAGAATGTGCATGGATCTGAGGGGACAATGGCCAGGCCTGAACCCTGTCACAGGTTGAGAGGAGAGAATATGCATGGGTCTGAGGGGACAATGGCCAGGCCTGAATACTTTCACATGGTGGGAGAGCAGAATATTTACTGTATGGGCTTGAGGGCACAATGGCCAGTCCTAAACACAGTTTTGGGCTGGGAGAATATGTGTGGGCCTGAGGGCACAATAACAAGGTCGGAACACTGTCATGTGGTGGTAGAGGAGAATATTATGCATGGACTTGAGAGGACAATGGCCACGCCTGAACACTGTCACAGGCTGGAAGAGGAGACTATGCATGGACCTGAGGGAAGAATGGCCAGGCCTGAACACTTACACATGGTGGGAGAAGGGAATATTTACTGTATGGGCTTGAGGTGACGATGGTCAGGCCTGAACACGGTTACGGGCTGGAAGAATATGCATGGGCCTGTGGGGACAATGGCCCGGGCTTGCTCACTGCCATATGGTCAGAGAGGAGAATATCTATGGATATGAAGGGACAATGGTCGAGCCTGAAAAATGTCATGGGTTGGGAGGAGAGAATATGCATGGACCTGAGGGGACAATGCCCCGGGCCTGAACACTGTCATATGGTGAGAGAGGAGAATATCCATGGATCTGAGGGGACAATGGCCCGGGCCTGAACACTGTCAAGTGTTGGGAGAGGAGAATATCCATGGATCTGAGGGGACAATGGCTTGGCCTGAACACCGTCAAATGGTGGGAGAGGAGAATATCCATGGATCTGAGGGGACAATGGCTGGGCCGGAACACCGTCATATGGTGAGAGAGGAGAATATCCATGGATCTGAGGGGACAATGGCTGGGGCAGAACACTGTCAAATTGTGGAAGAGGAGAATATCCATGGATCTGAGGGGACAATGGCTGGGCCGGAACACTGTCATATGGTGAGAGAGGAGAATATCCATGGATCTGAGGGGACAATGGCTGGGGCGGAACACTGTCATATGGTGAGAGAGGAGAATATCCATTGATCTGAGGGGACATTGGCTGGGGCGGAACACTGTCACGAGTTGGAAGGAGAGAATATGCATGGGTCTGGGGGGACAATGGCCAGGCCTGAACACTGCATGTGATGGAAGGGGAGAATATGCATGGTCCTGAGGAGGCATTGACCAGGCCTAAATATCATTACATGGTGGGAACGGTTTAGAGACCTACATGGAGCTTGCACAAGGACTACATGGAGCAGCAGGGGAGTACAGCGAAGGTGAATATCAAGAGGTGAGGGGTGGCATCTGTAGAGCAGCACTCAGACTGAGAGAGGGTGAGACAGCACTATAGATCAATCTTGTGTGTTCCTTGCAAATATGCTGAACAGAGGAGAGAGCAGAGAGATGATCACTCAGTCTGCCTCTGCTCCTTCACTGTCCAGTCAGCAGTCGGTAGCCAGAAAAGCATCATCGCCTTGTTCCTTAAATGTAACGGAGAAAATAATGTCTTCCTGGCTGACATCTGAGAACTGGATAGAAATGGAAATTTTTGGCAGCTTTCATATAAGTATTACATCTGTGTGTTTAGATGTTTGCCTGGAGTTCAGCTTTAATAGGAAATGCTTCCTGTCCCTTCAAGCTGTTAGCAGGCTCCCAGCAAGCTTCAAGCAGTGCTGAATCTTTGTGAAAGGCTGCCAAAGCCTGATATCAGCTTGTTTGAAGTGAGCGCCAACCTTCTCATTAAGATATTTGTTGTTGAACAGACACAGATTAGAGCTAAAAGGCCCTTACATACTTCAAGAAATCGGCACAGAGTTTGGTGAAAGCATTGTAAATTCGGTCTGTGCTCACTGCTCTATAGACTGGATACAGGTATCACAGGCTAAACTTCTCTATAAAACCTGAAACTGATTTGCTTTTATTTTGCCGTCTCTGGTTCTCCCTTCTGCCCTCATCATCATGCTAATGAAATAGTTAAATAAACCCTTTCGGTTTTCATTACATACTTTATTTTTGATGGCATTACTGGATCCCTGTGCTTTTCTCTGCATTGCAGGCAGATCATGGCTGTTTGGATGGCTGAAGTGCTCGCTGTCTTTTCCTACATGTACATCACTGGCATGGTGCCTGAGTGCCAGGGTCACTGACGTATGTGCAGGAGTGACATCATCCTGCAACGGCCAATGAAGAGGGCAGAAGACCGGCCCCCACCAGAAGACGCTGGTGTAGGCGAGGGATGGAGTGTTGTAGTGGCCATTTGATTTATATTGTGACCGATATAAATTTCACTAGTTTTTTTTTTTTTTTTTGGTTTACGATTTTTGCTCGGTTCCATCACATTGTCTTTATTATTCTCTTTGTAGAATAATGTCGCTTCTGTGGAATCGGGATCAGACGTGATATTTAAATGGACTGTGGACGACCGCTCGTCTTTTACATATTACAACACCGTCTTCAATGTGATCTATCAGTCTGCCGCTGTGTACAAGCTCACAGTAAGTGATGGGGGGTTTTTGGACATTTTGGGGGAGATTTACTAAAACTGAAAGGTGCAAAATCTGGTGCAGCTCTGCACAGAAACCCGTCAGCTTCCGGGTTTTATTGTCAAAGCTTAAAGCGGAGCTCCACCCAGAAGGGAAAGTTCCTCTTTAAGGACTGCTGCCCCGCTCCTCATTAAGGATTGGCACCTTTGGGGGGTGGGGGGGGAGGAGCAGGTACCCGAATTCAACAGGTACCCACTCCCATTTCTGCTGCGATTGCCTAGGCGATCGGAAGCGTAAGGTGTCCTCCCTTCTGGGACACGTGACAGGTCCCAGAAGACTACAGGACCATTCATGAAGCGCAGTGCTACTCGCACATGCTCAGTGGGTACCCGGCTGTGAAGCCGCAAGATATCACAGCCAGGTGCCCACACTGAAGATGCCGGCCTCCTGGAACACTGGACGGGCGGTGAAACGGGCTGCGGGGGACACACCGAGGGACAGGTAAGTGGCTGCTTTGTAAAAGTCAGCAGCTACAGTTTTTGTAGCTGCTGACTTTTATTTTTTGACAGAGTGAGTGGAACTCCGCTTTACAGAGGAGCTCCAATCGGTTTTTGTGAATTAAAAGTCAGCAGCTACAAAAACTGTAAGTGCTGACTTGTAATAAACAGATATTTACCTGTACCAGGACAGTGTAGTATTTAGGTTTTGTGCTGCCCTAGGCAACACAAAAATCAGCGCACCCCCCCTGCAGAGAGAGCCTTCCACTACCACTGCCCCCCATACACCAGCCACCATTCGCCACGGCAAGACAGAAAAAAACACTTGCCTTCCTAGCTCTGCACATCCCCCAGGAACAAGAGTCGGGCTGTGCATACACCATCATGAAACCCACAGCCTCTCTCGGAACCCACCAGGTGACCATACCTCGTGTGTCCCTTCTTCCATCCCTTCTTCCGAGGGGCAGTGATGCCCCCCCTGAAAAATGCTGCCCTAGGCAAATGCCTTGTTTGCCTTGTGGTAAATACACCCCTGTACCAGGATCCAGCACTGTCCTCACACAGGAGGCGCCAGGGACCATCTTCAGTCCTCGACGCCGGCATCTTAACTGTGGGCACCCAGCTGTGACAGCTTGCGGCTTCACAACTAAGTGCCCACTCTGCATGTGTGGCGTGTCCCAGAAGGCTACAGGTAGGAATGGGGGAAGGAGAACTTCCGCTCAGATCACCTAGGTCAGGGGTAGGCAACCTGCGGCTCTCCAGCTCTTGCAGGACTACAAGTTCCATCATGCCTCTGCAAGTCATAGCTGTAAATGTCAGTTTTGTAATGTTGCAATTCCTCATGAGAAATGTAGTTCCACAACAGCTAGAGAGCTGCAGGTTGCCTACCCCTGGCCTAGGTGATCCAAGAGGGAGTGGGTACCTGTTAAAACCAGGTACTCGCTCACCCCCCCCCCCCCAAGATAATGGCAAATGTCAAAGAGGTGCAGGGGAGGACCCCTTAAAGCGGAACTTCCCTTTATGGGTGGAGTTCTGCTTTAATTCAACAATATATCTGTCCTAGTTCCTAATGTAACCTGCTTGTTTTCCACAGTTGACAGCTTCAAACCATGTCAGCAATGCCTCGGTCAGTTACAACGTGACTGTGGAAAAGATGAACCCAATGCGCGACCTTATGATCTCCAGCATCCCAGATATCGTTACCCAGAATGTTTCATTACAGTTCTCTGCAAGCATACTTATCGACTCGGCTGTGGAAGTCACATTTCGGTGAGTATGGCTCAGCCTTGTTCTAATAAATCATTTTATACATTTTTTTTTTTTTTGCTTGACACTGACGTAACACAAATATGCGGCCTCACGGAACTGGGCTTTTTTCCGTGAGGCCGCATATTTGCGTACCTGTCTTTGTGCTCGCCGCGCTCCCAGCACAAAGACCCCGGTGTCACTGAGAGCCCCGGGTTCCATTCTAACGATCAGGACCCGGGACTCCTGATTCCGGGTCACATGATCGCTGTGATAGCTTCTGATTGGCTATCACAGTCATCAGTCACTGTACAGCCCGGCCCCCTTATTTTTTTTCTCTCTCTATGAATGGAGGAGAGAGACACATTGTATCTCTCTAACTCCTGGCATAGAGAGAAAAAAAAATGTTTGTAAGAAAAAAAAAAATATATAAATTGTATTGATACATTGTATCTCTCTAATTCCTGGCATAGAGAGAAAAAAAAATGTTTGTAAGATAAAAAATATATAAATTGTATTGATACATTGTATTTCTCTAACTCCTGGCATAGAGAGGAAAAAAAATGTAAGAAAAAAAAAAAATATATATATATATAAATTGTATTGATACATTGTATCTCTCTAACTCCTGGCATAGAGAGGAAAAAAAATGTAAGAAAAAAAAAAAATATATATATATAAATTGTATTGATACATTGTATCTCTCTAACTCCTGGCATAGAGAGAAAAAAAAATGTTTGTAATAAAAAAAATATAAATTGTATTGATACATTGTATCTCTCTAACTCCTGGCATAGAGAGAAAAAAAAATGTTTGTAAGAAAACAAATATTAAAAAATATATAAATGATAAATATTAAAAAATAAAATAAAAAGTAAAGAAAAAATACCTAGATTAAGGTTTGATCTAGTTCAGTGCCAGGGTTGGTGTTTGGGTCAAGGTCAGGGTCAGGATTTAAAAAAAAAATTGGTTGTCAGTGTGTTTTAGGTAAAAATAAAAAGACAAAATCAAAATGCGCACTATTGTTTCTGGGCTGTACTACGGGTACAAACAACAAATAACACACATATATGGTATCGCTGCGATCCTCAAGAGCTTGAGATATTATTTTGGGTTGTTCTTTGGTGGTAGATTATGGTAGTAACCAGAAACAAACAGCTAAATAAAAAAAAAGATTTTTTTTTTACTATTTTGGGCCAGTTTTCCTTTGATAATAAAAAAAAAAAAACAGGAGATATTCATTACTATTTACCACCAAATGAAAGCCCAATTTGTCCTGAAATAAAACACGTCATAATTCATCTGGATGTACAAAGTAGTTGTGATGATCTGTACGGTTTTACTAACTCGTGTTAAATTTTGCAGATTTGTGCTTAGGCTTTTAGATTTGTTTTACCCTTAGGTGTGAAGGGGATAAAGTGTTACTAAACCCAACACCCTGCAGATAAAACAAATAGAAAAATGTAATTGAATAAATGGCGTTACACCATGTTGTTCAGATCCTCTTTGTTCTAGTCAACTTTCTGTATTGTACAAAGCACTTTATTCCCCTGCTCACTCATCAACTACCACCCAGGGGCAGACTGACAACTCATGGGGCCCCCGGGCATTAGGGGATCATGGGGCCCCTATGTCCTTGCCCAAACTCAAAAAAGCCTATGAAAAAGGTACCAGGGGCATCTCATGGGGCCCCCTACTGACCCCGGGCCCTCGGGCAGTGCCCGAGTTTCCAAATGGTCAGTCCGCCCCTGCTACCACCAACACTATTATTAGAAATGATTTTCATAATAATATCACATCCCTTGCCATGTATATGCAGAGAACACTCTGTGGACACCACAGACTCTACTCAATTTTTTGAGCCTTGTATATATACCATAGTTTCTGGACTCTATAACTTTCCTACAGACTAAATAATATATCCTAATTTTGGTTATTCTCACCAAAGAAATGTATCAGAATACATTTTTACCTAAATTTATGAAAAAAGGTTATTTATTTGCAAAATTTTATGACAGAAACAATGAGAGATGTTTTTTTTTTTTCAAAAGTTTCGTTTTTTTTGTTTTGTTTTTAGCAAAAAATTTAAAAAACTCAGTGGTAATCAAATATCACCAAAATAAAGCTCTATTTGTGTGAAAAAAAGATAAAATATTTTTTATGGGTACAGTGTTGCATGACCGCGCAATTGCCATTCAAAGTGCGACAAGCTGAAAATTGGCCTGGGTAGGAAGGAGGTAAAAGTGCCTGGTATTGAAATGGTTAAAAAATTTTAATTCTATTCAAGTATAGAAGATATATAAATTCCTTCTATTGCTTCTCCAAGTTCATTTCTTCTATTGCTCCTCTTCCAGTCTCCTCTAAATCTCTAAAATTCCTTTTTTTCTTTATGCTGCGATCCGATTTCCTGTTAGAGGGTGTCAGTGTTCGTTCTCCATGGTCTCATTGTATGTAGGAAGATAGCCACCCTCTCTTGTTCACTTCCGAGATGGACTGTGGACTATGGGATTTGTAATGTGCAGATATGACCACAACTAATGTGCACTGCTCGTTACAAACAAAGGAAAGAGAGGGGAAAAAGGAGAGGTTTGGGAACCTGGATTGGACATTACAAGGAGGCAGAAAAACACATTAAATAATGCACTTTCGGTGTGCTAATGAGAAAAGTTGCAGTGTCTGCATCACTTTAGAAGTATTTTAGATTTGAGAAGTGTCTCACCCAAACTGAAGATCAGTGTTGCAGGGGTGTGCCTAAAATTTGACATGTATCTTGTGCAGACTTCTGGGCAGATCAGTGAGCCAATCACATAAGCAGGAATTGACATTTTTGGAGGCGTCCTGTGCATTAACAATGCACAGAACACCTCCAAGATATCATATTACCTTTGAATTTTACACAACATTACAGTGACTGCAGATTGAAAGGGAAAGATCTTCTTTTTTTTTTTCTTTTATTATTTAACTTTTTATTTCATAATTATACAAACAACATTAAAACATATACCATCTTCCGAAATACACTTTTCTCATATGTTCCCTAAATAAATACCTTCTATAACCCCCCAATCTCCCACCTACCCATCCCCACCCACCCCACCTACATTGTCTCAGTCTTTCTTTATCTGTATCCATTTCTCCATAAATTGTTATTCCGGCCAATTTCATCATGATTCTTAGGCTACCTCCTTTACTTTAATTAGTTCTGTATAAGTTTCTGAGGTTTTAAAATTTAACCAAACACTCCATATTCTTTTAAACATTCCCATCTTATCCTCTTCTAAACATCTCAGTTCTTCCATTCTGACAATATCTTCCACCCTATCTATCCAATCCAACACCCCCGGAACCTCTGCTGCTAACCAAAATTTTGGTATCAAACCCTATATACTTCCAACTTGGGCTCAGAATAATAGAATAAGCATGTCAGTGGATCTCCTTAGATATTTACCCCACATATTTCCTGGATATAATGAGCTATTTCCCTCCAATAAACCTGTATCCTCGGGCAACACCACTAGATGTGCTCTATATTACCCTTTTCTCCACATCCTCTCCAGCACCATGGGAAGCTAGGGAAAGATCATTTTAACCCCCCTGGTGGTATTCCTGAGTGTAGCTCGGGGTAAAGTTTCAGTACCAAAAGCGGTAACCCCCCCGAGCTACACTCGGGCTTACCATGCGGCGTTGCACAGGGATTCCCTACAGCGCTTACCTTGTCCTTCGCTCCCGCGATGCGTCCCCTGCAGCGTCCCCGGCCATCTCCTCCGGCCGATGCCGGCATCTGGCTTCCGTGTTCCGGTCCCTATGACGTCGGGACGTACGGGCGCCGGAATCGGCGGCAAATTTGAAAATTTAAAAAAAATGTAATTTTTTATCAAATCATTTCACATACATTTTGTCCTTACTGCTTTGTCCTGCGCCCTGCCTGCATTTTGACTGTTCTTTCTGCCTGGAAACTTAGAAAAGTCCATGGCGTCCAAAAAGCGTCCCTTTAGGTCAAAATCGGTTTTAGACCAGCTAGAGAACAGCGATAGTAAATTAGAACCACTTGCAGAATTGAGTGATAATGATTCGTGGGGGAAATTCGTCATCAGACACTGAAAACGATTTTGCGACTTTGCTCAGTGATGTGCAAACTTGGCGCTCTATTTCAAATTTCAGTGTTTTTGGTTTGATTATATTATTGAATTAAATGTATTATTATTATATTATTTTTTATGAGTATTTATTAAGTAAGTAATTACTAAGAATTGCAGGCCTACAATACATAACACCAAATTTCCATGCAAAAAAATGGTACCGCTTTTGGTACAAAATTCTTGACATAATCATACCGCCAGGGAGGTTAATTACAGTAAAGTTATTGAAAATACTAAATTAAAAAAGAAAAATCGGGATTATACTTACCTGATCTACGCAGTGGAATAGCCTTTTCCAAAATATTGTGACAAAAAAATTACAACTTCCAAAAACTCGCCATGCCTCCTACTAAATATCTCGGACTTTCAATAACAATGCACAGAACACCTCCAGGTTATCATATTACCTTTACAGGACATTATACTTACTTGCTCTGTGCAGTGGTATAGCACAGAGCAGCCTTGACCTGAACCTTCTTAGGTCCCTTGCCAGCACCCTGGCTCCTCCTGCTTTTGTGAATTCCTTCATAGCAAGCTGCTTGCCATAGGGGCACTCGCGTGGGCTCGCTCCCAAGCCCAGCTGTTTGCATCTATAGACACAGACAGCACATCTTGACCCCACCCCTCACTCCCTTGTTACTGGCTTTGATTGACAGCAGCGAAAGCCAATGGCTAAGGTAAGCCTGCAAGACTGGGAAGTGAGGGAAGGGAGAGAGAGCCGCCACAGATTGGCACAGTGCTGGATCGAGTGAGAGCTCTGGTAAGTATAAAGGGGGTAAGGGGACGATACACATACTGGAACATTTTGTATCTTAATGGAAGGAATGCATTAAAGGTAAAATATATTTAGGCTTTATAACCACTTTAAATTCCAACATGGCTTGTGTACAATTGTATATGCTATATTATTATTTTTATTTACTATATTTTTTCCCATAAAAGTGGAGCTGCCCTTTCAGTAAAGCATTTGTGGTAAACAATCTCCACCTTTATCGTTGAAAACAAGGCTACACACCATTGATATCACCTTCTTTGAAAATATTAGGTTCCTATCCCCCCCCCTCCAATGTATTTCACCTGTATGGGTTTAGTCATAGAGATCTTGTTTCTTTCTAGGCCCAGTGTTTACAGTAGTTGTGTTCTGTATGAGATTCTTAGTCTTTGTATGGCTTCTTTTTCAGATGGACATTTGGAGATGGCACGCCGCAGCTTGAGTATAATGTTCGGCCTCCTTATAACCAGTCAGTCTCTGTTCCTGACCTGCCCATGCATATGGTAGTTGCTGAGAGTAGTGTCACCCACACCTACCAGGAAACGGGTAAGAAATTGAACTCTTTACCATGCTCAACAGGAAGTCAAGGAGAGGGCATTATGTGTCACTGGCTTCCCATTGCCCAACGGATAAAATTCAAAACATTAACAATAACATATAAAGCCATTTATAACTCTGCCCCAACTTACATCACTAACCTTGTCTCCAGATATCACCCAAACTGTCCTCTCCGCTCCTCGCACGACCTCCTGCTCTCTAGCTCCCTTGTCGCCTCCTCCGATGCTCATCTTCAGGACTTCTCCAGAGCTTCTCCCATCCTCTGGAACTCTCTACCCCAATCTATCAGACTATCGCCTACTCTGCTCACTTTTAGGCAATCTCTGCAAACCTATCTCTTCAGGAAAGCCTATCCTGCCCTCAGTTAATAATGGAATCTTCTATTCCTCCTACCAGTCCATCCCCCACAGTTATTACCTTTTGTACCACCAGCCCCTCACTCTTAGATTGTAAGCTCCAAGGATCAGGGCCCTCCTATCCCTCTTGTATTGAACTGTATCGTTGCTGTATTGTCTCCCGTTATATTGTAATGCGCTGAGGAAACTGTTGGCGCTATATAAATCCTGTATAATAATATATAAATCCTGTATAATAATATTTTTTAATCAGAGATCAGTGGCTTGGAAGTCTGTTCTACTTTAGTTGAGGAGAAGTTTGCCATTTTGTGATCCCTGTTCACAATCTTTCAGTAAATCTAGTTATGTGGACATTTGAAAGCCTAATGACACAAATATGTTGTATATTTGCCTTGGTTGTATGTACGGCTGAGTTACACTTTCGTCTACAACTGCCCAGACTGTGGATAGAGCGTATTTAGAAGTAAATCAGTCTGGGGAACGTGATCCAGTCTAGCAGATTATTATAGCTAAAGAGGACCCAACCTCCCCTGTTCATTTTACACAGTTTTCACCAGAACCTGAATTCCCATTGGAAGATTATTCCTCTACCCTTCTTTTCTGGTGAAAACTCAATTTTCTGTCTTTTTTCTCACATTTAGCCCTGGTGTTAGTGGTCACCAGAACAGAGTAAATCTCCCTTAGAAATTGAAAAAAAAAAAGGTTTTATATTTATATATGCTATTATGGTAAAATAGACATCTACAATATGTGCTTAAAGTGTCACTAAACCCACATTCTTAAAAACTCAAATGCTGTATTACATGCTGTTCATACTCACTCAGTCACTGGGGGATTTGTTTTCTGTAGTCTGCAAAAAACCTGGTTGATCCTGCTGGTCTCTGTCTCCCCTTCTGTCCATGTCCCCAAAGCAGTTGGGGATTTTTCAAAGCAGTGTTGGCATCTAGTGCACATGCTCAGTTTTCAGTGAGATACTATGCTGAGCATTTCCTCTCTATCACACATAGGGCAGCCCATGTGAGTATAGAGTCATACATGTGGGCATATACACAGTGGTAAATGACAGCCCAGTCCCTCTCTCCTGCATGCCCACTAACCAGCTGAACAATATGGGGGTGGGACATTAAATCTTGATGGATGGAGTCTTCACTTCCCTGTTTTTCTAAGACATGGGCTAGAGGGGAATGACACAGCCTGTGACTGGCAGAAATCCGCCCACACCATGTTATTGTAAAAAAAAAAAAAAAAAAAAAGATTTCAAATATATATTTGTAAGATGATCTAAAACAGTTTGTTGGTATTAATTATTTATTTTAACTCAGTATTCCAAAGGATACTTTTTATTTTGAACATGTGTCCAGCAGCAGAGGAATAGAAGCTCCTCCTCCTTATGTTTCCCTGCTGACAGGCTGGGCAAAAGCTGGATCATGTGACAGCTGTATTTCAATTAGAAAAAAGGTGCTTCGTTTTTTTGGGGTGTTTTTTATTAAAATAATTACAGTGCCATCATCCATTTGCAGAAAGAGAAAGAACTATGTAAATAGTGTGTGTTTAGTATCCATTTAACCTTAATTTACCCTAAAGTGTATATGTGGTCAAAATCGAAATTTATATATTCATTTTCACATTGCATTTCAATTATTTATAGCCTACTTTTATTAGTCTAAACAAATCTTGAAGTTTGCTAACTTTGTGAAGAGCCCTTGGAGTTGGCACTGCTGTGTCACACATCTCACAGTACCTACCTTCTGAACTACAGAGGTAATGGGAGGAGGTTCAGGAGTCAATACAGGAATCACAGTTTGCAGGTAGAAAGGTACCATTGCATATGTAATAGTATATTAACCGACTTAAATACACTCAAAATCCATAAAAGAAAGTAAAAGGAAAAAATTTTTTGTCCAAAATCTCAAGCACAATGTCCAAAAATAAAGTCCATATCTTGATAGATAAGTGTTCACTAATCCAAAGTGAAAATGAATGCCAGAAGTTCTTCATATACCTCAAAAAAGAAGAAAAAATCCATGGCATATGTATTCCTTGAAAATGGAAAGCGAACCAAAATAATAAGAATAAGAGACGTTGCAAAGCATGCAGGTAATCTAGGAAGTTGTGAAAAGAGATGGAGCACTAATATTGGATTGTCACTAACGACTATTGTTTGTATTGCTATTACAATGCTGATATTTTGAAATGAACGTGCATGCCGAGACGATGGAACTCCTGTAACTTACCCATGTCATTTTGTTGTATATCCTTCAGGTGCCTATAATGTGTCGCTAGTCGTGTTCAACAAGTATGAAAATATGTCGAAACTGATCTCGCTGCAAGTTCAGAGCATCTTGACCAACTTAACTATTGAAACTGATGCTGATGTATTGGTCAGTGGCAGGATGATCAGTTTTCAAGCATCAGCTGAACCCTCTCCATTTGGAGTCATCTACTCATGGGACTTAGGTGACTGTACTTACTACCACAACAGCAGCAAACCAGTTGTGAATCATACGTATGATAACACCGGATCCTTCAATGTCAGTATCTGGGCAATGAATGATATCAGTGAAATAAGGGTTGTGAAGACTTTTTATGTCTATGAAGAAATTACTGGTTTAGTTGTCACATCAGATGAGCCTACTGAAAGAGGTTTGCAGACGTTCATTAATGCTTCAGTGGAAAGCGGAGATGCTATTACATGGAGATTTGATATGGGAGATGTTTCTATCCTAGAGGGTAATGAGCCTATGGTAAACTATACATACTCCAAAGATGGTAACTATACTGTTAATGTCACTGCACGGAACCCGGTGAACTCCATCTCTGAGATCCTCCAAGTGCGGGTGTATGTCTTACAAATTCTTAAGATAGAGCCTTCTGCTTGCATTTTGGGAAATTCAAATGTCACTCTGACCGCTCATGTTACAGGAGATTACCAGACTTACACCTTTAACTGGACATTTGATAATGGTACTTCAAGCATCACTGTATATGGAGTTCCATCTGTGCAGTATGACTTTTCAAACAGCGGAATTTTCCCTCTTTCCCTAATTCTCTCAAGCCAGGTCAACAAGGCTTACTATTATACCAATATCTGTGTAGAACCTGAGATAGTCAATGTTACATTACACCCGGCTCTACAGAATGTAAGTTTAGGTAATGAAAGTTCATTTAAAGTGATTGTCTTTCCTCTCTACCAGTACAGATATAATTGGGACTTTGGGACCAATGGCTCAAAGTATAATGGTGGAACAGAAATTAGTTTCATGTATAAAGTCCCTGGAGTATATCAGGTCACAGTGTCTGTGTTCAACAATGTTTCTTTTCACAATGGAACGGCACTTGTAGATGTCCAAGAGCCCATCGGAGCATTAGATATCAAGCACAATGGAAGTGAGGTTTTAGCACTAGATCAAGTGTACTTATTTGAAGCCTTGGGTAGTGGGACAAAAGTTGAACATCACTGGGATTTTGGCGATGGCATTTCAGACCAAAGACAATCCGTAGCACATGCTTATAATAGAACTGGGACTTTTACTATCAATTTGTATGGCTATAATAATGTAAGTTTTAACCGAACCCATTTGAATGTCACAGTTAAGACAAGGATTCAGGGGCTGACTATGAATGCCACCAGGACAATAGTGCCGTTAAATGGCTCTGTGACCTTCTCAGCCTTTCTTCAAGCAGGGGATAATGTTCGCTACTCATGGATATTATGTGATCGATGTTCACCTATATTTTGCAATTCCACAATTTCTTACACTTTTCGATCTATTGGGACGTTTAATGTAATAGTGACAGCTGAAAATGAACTTGGCTCCCTGCAGGATAGTATCACCATCTACGTCTTGGAAATTATCGAAGGACTGCAAATCATCACAGGGGACTTGGTCAATGATTGCTGTTTCCCAACGAACAAAAGTCTGCCTCTCCAGGCCACAGTGAGGGACGGGACAAATATCTCTTACAGCTGGTTTATTTTGAAAAATGACAGTGTTGTTCAGATTGGTGCTGGAAAGACCTATCAGTTCACAAGTCTACAACCAGAATCTTATACCATTGTCTTAAAAGCTGTAAACATGTTGGGAAACGCAAGTGTCTCCATTAATGTAGTGTTTGTGGAAAGCCTTGGTCATGTTCAGCTCTATGCTCATCCCAACCCAGTTGCAATTAATACCACAGTCAACATTAGCATGAGTCTGAGTAGTGGGTCAGGAGTGATGTACACTTGGTATCTAGAAGAAAGTGTGGTGTGGTTTACATATGAATCTTTTGTCCTTTACAATTTCCTACGTCCTAATCCAAAAGAAGTGCTTGCTGTTGCGAACAACACTTTGGGCTTAGTCAACTCAACCGTTACCATCTTCGTTCAAGAGTCAGTTGAAGGTTTGAGCATTACAAGCCTGGACCATAAAAATGATTACTTACCAACTGGAACTCTTGTGTACCTTATTGGCAATGTGCAACGTGGTACCAATGTGTCCTGGTTTTGGAGTATTGAAGATGAACACATGGAAGAAAGGTCAGCTACTGTGCACTTTAATAAACCTGGATTCTATACTGTCAGCCTGAATGCATCAAATGATGTGAGCTGGGAAATTGCCTATAAAAATTTTACCGTCCAGGACAAAATATCTGGCTTGATGGTGCTGGTGAGCAAAATGGTGGTGGAACCTGGTGAAAGAGTCACTTTTATTGTCAACATGTCAGCTGGAACCAATGTAAACTATAAGTTGACTATTAATGGGGATTTTTCCATTTTACTTAACGACACTAGTTACACCTATGAATTCACAAAAATCGGTGGCTATCCTGTGACTGTGGTTGCCTACAACCATGTGAGTGAAGAACAGGTCACTGTCATGATTTCTGTGCTTGAAGCAATAGAGAATCTAAAAATTGTAAATTGTTGTGAGGTGGCTTTACCAGCCCGAATTGAGAAGAGCTTCAGAGCAGAGGTCAGTAATGGCTCTTTGGTTGCTTACACCTGGCAGTTTGACTTACAGGGTCATCCGCCAACCAGCTTAGCAGGCAGAAATGTAACCTACATGCCAATGGCTGCTGGGGTCCTTACAATCCACTTGAGTGCATCTAATGCTTTAGGAAGTCAAAACATCTCCAAAGTAATCATAATTCAAGAACTGATTGTCAGTGTCACATTGGTGCCTGTCAAAACTTTTGTCAATCGAAGTGCCACTTTTAATGCTGTTGTGGTTCCTAGCCCCTTAGATGTTCGTTTTGAGTGGACGTTTGGGGATAATGCCTTTGCTTTAGTGACATATGCTGCCACTGCCGAACATACATACTTAACCCCTGGAGACTTTGTGGTAAAGGTCAATGCTTCCAACCTGATCAGCTTTTGGATTGTTGAAATGACAGTCACCACCCGGATTTTAGAATGTGAAGAGCCAGAAGTTCAGCTGGAGCTACCAACTCAGGTGATCATGAGGAGGTCACAGAGAAATTATATTGAGGCGGAGATTAATTTGCGGGGTTGCATTAGCTATCAAACAGAACATCTCTGGGAAATTTATAAAGCTTCTAGTTGCCTAAGCTATCATGAGTCAGACAAAGTCCTCCTACTGAACGTGGATATGAGCAGACCTCAGCTTGTGGTGCCCAAATTAGCCCTTGATATAGGAAACTACTGCTTTGTCTTCTCTGTGTCTTTTGGGGACACACCCCTCTCTAGAAGCAGCTTTGCCAATGTGACTATGATGCCTAGCAAATTGGTGCCCATCATCGATGGTGGATCTTACCGTGTTTGGTCAAGTAGTCGAGATTTAATTTTGGATGGAAAAAAGTCTTATGACCCGAACCTAGAAGAAGATGAGCAAACTCCACTGACCTATAAATGGTCTTGTACAACTTTAACAAAGGTAAGATATTTGTTCTTTATTTTACCTCTCTGTGCTGTCCTTATTGCTCACTTTGTTTTTGGTCCCAAGTGTTGTGAGCGTAGTTAGTGTACCAATAAGAAATGAAACTATATGTAAAATAAAGAGTATCTTTAGCCTAAACTTTCATTTTTAGTTTTTGATAGAGTGGCGAATGGTTAAAGTCTTTGACAAATTTTATTTCACTTTACTATCTTGTACACATCTAGAAGTGAGCAGAGATCTCTCCATAGTAAGGGATATACACAGCTGTCACTGAAACCAAGTGTTCCCATTTGAAGATTTCTGCTCTATTCCTGATCCACTAATATACTGAAAGTTTGAAATTTTCCTCACTTACAGACCCTGTGATAAATTTAGGGAGTGCCTACAGTGGCAGGGTAATTTATTATCTGTATTTTGTATTATCCTTCACTGATGTTGGGTGGGGTGGATGTTAACATTGCTCACATTTCAAATTTAGACTTGTGCTAGAAGGAAAAGTTAGGGAGGAACTATTTTCATTCTCTATTACATACACTGCTCAGAAAAAATTAAAGGAACACTTTGAAAACACATCAGATCTCAATGGGGAAAAATATCATGCTGGATAGCTATCCTGATATGGACTGGGTAATGTGTTAGGAACTTAAAGATGCCCCATTGTTTGATGGAAATGAAAATGATCAACCTACAGAGGAATTCAAAGACACTCCCGAAAATGAAAGTGAAAAAATGATGCAGCAGGCTAGTCCATTTTGCTGAAATTTCATTGCAGAAATTCAAAATGGTACTCAGTAGTTTGTATGGCCCCCAATTGTCTGTATGCATGCCTGACGGATGGTGTCCTGGGGTATTTTCTCCCAGATCTGGAACAGGGCATCACTGAGCTCCTGGCGTCGTCGGATGGGCCGAAACATGATATCCCAGAGGTGATATATTGGATTTAGGTCAGGCGACCCTGTAGGGTCCAGGTATTGCCTACTGCTACCAGCCGTGACATTGACCCTAGCCAAATGCAAAACTAGTGAAAAACAGAAAAAATGAGTAGGGAAAAAAAATCTCAGTGGCCTCCACCTGTAAAATCATTCCTGTTTTGTGGATTTTCTCATTGTTGCCCATCTAGTGCACCTGTTCTTAATTTCATTACCACCAAAGCAGCTGAAACTGATTAACAACCCCCTCTGCTACTTACCTGACCAGATCAATATCAGTATCCCAGGAGTTTAATTGGCTTGATGCTATACTCTGATTAAAAAGTGTTCCTTTAATTTTTTTGAGCAGTGTATATAGATTTATAGATTCTTTCTGTAGTGCCTATCTGTATTTCACTGTAATCAATTAGCCTCCCTTCTCAATGACTGTTGAAATAAAATCTCAGCAATACAAAGAAATCTTTTCTTTCAGTCTGTCAGTCCTGAAAACCCTATTGTAGTTTTAGCAAAAAGTATGCTTTAAATTGAGACTGAATAAAAACTATTATTTGAATGTTTTATGCTTCCTTTCTGTATACTTCAGCCCCCCAGAACCATCAGAAAATGATGACCCCCGGCGGTCAGCTGTACTGAACTGTATGTGTGTAAGCAGCGGTCCAACATGCCCCTTTGAGTCAGGCAAATCTATCTTCAATCTCTCTGTTGGTCTCAGAAGGATGCAGAGAGGCAGCTGCTTACTAACAGTTGACTGTAAGGGGTATGATGATACATAGTTGGTAGGCTTAAATAAAAACACAAGTTCATTCTGTTCAACCTGTGTGGGTGTGGGTGTTCTACTGATCGGGGCTAAATTATATAGAAGACAACAGTAAGATATTTAAAAAAGTAGAGTTTTTTTTATGCTGTCTCAAATTAAACAGATACTTTTAGCTAAAACAGCATTGGGCTTGAATGGTAGACTTGCCATATACATTTATGGGAGTGATCCCTCTAACATAATACCCAGCTCTGTTCCTGCCCACCAGGAATATGGGTGTTCTTGTCCACCCCTGTGTGTATTCTAGCTCTTGTGGTTGCTTCTTCCATAAGATAAAATAATTTGAGAATGGGAGCCACTCATAATGGCTTCAACAGGTTTGCAGACTCGGGAATTCAGTGCAAAGATCTCGCCAATACAGTCCCTGTAGATATAAGAGATTGTAAGGTAGTTTAACTCTCCAGCAACTACCATACCAAGTCCATATTAACATGGTTTGGTGAATGTGTTGTGGAGTAATTAGTATCCTGCTCAGAGCCCTGACCTCAACCCTACTGAACAATTGGGAAGCGGACTGAAAACCAATTCAACATCAGCACCTGACCTTAAAAATGCTAGTTTAGCTGAATGGGCACAGATTCCCACAGGGACACTTGTAAATCGTGTGATGGAAAGCCTTCTCAGAAGGGTGGAGGCTGTTATGGCTGCAAAAGGAAGGATAACTGCAAGGTAATATTTTTGGAACGGGATAAACAACCAGCTCTTATAGGTGTGATTGTCAGGTGTCCGCAAACTTTTGTCCATATGACAAACCATTTGCGTATGAGGAAAAATGGGGTACAGCACGTTCAACATTCCCACAGCCACAGTTCAAAATCTTGTGCAGTGCCAACTCCATATGGTTGCTTCTTCCTAAGATAAAATATGTGGTTGCTTCTTCCATAAGATAAAATAATTTGAGAATGGGAACCACTCATAATGGCTTCAACAGGTTGGCAGACTCGGGAATTCAGTGCAAAGATCTCGCCAATACAGTCCCTGTAGATATGAGATTGTAAGGTAGTTTAACTCTCCAGCAACTACCAAAAACTAAAATGTTTTGATGTTCTGATTAGGCTGAACATCTAAACTGACCACTTTCACATTTATATAATTACAATCATTCACAGTCCAAATATTTGACCTGGAAAATGCATTATATGGTCAGAATTTTGTGAACACCCAATCATCACACCAATATGAGCTTGTTCTAGATCCCATTCTAAAGCCATGGGCATTTATATGGAGTTGGCAATGCACAAGATTTTGAACTGTGGCTGTGGGAATGTTGAACGTGCTGTACCCCATTTTTCCTCATACGCAAATGGTTTGTCATATGGCCAAAAGTTTGCGGACACCTGACAATCACACCTATAAGAGCTGGTTGTTTATCCCGTTCCAAAAATATTACTATGGAGTTATCCTTCCTTTTGCAGCCATAACAGCCTCCACCCTTCTGAGAAGGCTTTCCATCACACGATTTACAAGTGTGCCTGTGGGTATCTGTGCCCATTCAGCTAAACTAGCATTTTTAAGGTCAGGTGCTGATGTTGAATTGGTTTTCAGTCTGCTTCCCAATTGTTCAGTAGGGTTGAGGTCAGGGCTCTGAGCAGGATACTAATTACTCCACAACACATTCACCAAACCATGCTAATATGGACTTGGCTTTTGCCAGTTTGGAGGGATGGTCTTATGCTCTTTCCATATAGTTTATTTGTTGCCTTTAGTATGGGGGCTTTACTAGAACTTAAGCAATGGCCATTATAACTGCCTTGTTAGTATATGCCATCCTTTCCCCTCTTCTATCTCAAAAAAGGGTAAAACCTTTATAGTATATGCAGTAGTTCCAATTCTGAAGCAGTAGGTGATATAAGTTAGCCTATGCCATGCTTTTCCCTCTTTAAAAGTTCATTATAACTGCCTGTTGGAATGCATGTTACAAAATTCTTTGTCATTTGTTTATTGTTGCAATTTCAGAATTTGCAGAATACTGTTTGCAGTTCAGATATCATGTCTGAGCTTGGTGAAGTGTCCATCCATAAGTCAAAACTGCACTCAGATGTGGAGTACACATTTTTTCTGACTGTCAGTAAGCCTGAACGACATGCCGAGTCCACTAATCAAACGGTGCGTAAATGTAGAGATGATGAATTACACATTCCAACACACATTTTTGTGCCTCGAATGTTAGACCTGTTCCTGGGTATATTTGACCCGCATCCAAAAATGGCACACATTGTTCCCTATCACCTCTAGTTTTTGAGATACAGTATAAATTCCGTATACCAATCAGGATATTTTAATGTATTGTCATATTTAATCTTCTTGTAGCTTGAAAAAATAAACACATTAAAATTTAAAAGAAAAGTGTAATACACTAAATCTGCCTATTTCAAACCAAAAGCACTGGTTTATAATACAAGCATTCCAATCATTCAACACAGAAGAAGCTCCTTTTGTAAGGCTTCTGAGAGTGGGATCTGCTAGTATAATCCTGCATAAGTTTCCAGTTTATTCTACTGGTGCAAATGCGCCATACAAGTTTTGACACCAAAATAAACTAGATATGTTCTCTTCACAAACTCAGAGATAGGTTTCCTACATGCTTTCAGGGTGTACTTCCCATAAGTGTAGCAAACTACATGTGGATGATTCAGGCATCGTAAAATGACTATAACCTCTATGGTGCTCGATCTGCAAAAATGAAACATCCCCTATACAGTTAAAGCGGAGCCCCACCCAAAAGGGGAAGTTCTGCTTGAAGGACAGCTTCCCCTGCTCCCCATTAAGGATTGGCACCTTTGGGGGGCTGGGGTGAGTGGGTACCCGAATTTGACAGGTACCCGATTTCAAATCCGGTCCAATCGCCTAGGCCAGTGATGGCGAACCTTTTTGAGCCCGAGTGCCCAAAACTGCAACACAAACCAACTTTTTTATTTCAAAGTGCCAACACTGCAATTAACCACTTGCCTACCTGGACGCACTGACAGACGGCACTGATCGGTGGCACTGCTGGGCATCATTGATGGGTGGCACTGATGGGCAGCACTGATGGGCGACACTGCTGGGCAGCACTGACAGGTGGCACTGCTGGGCAGCACTGACAGGTGGCACTGCTAGGCAGCACTGACAGGTGGCACTGCTGGGCAGCGCTGACAGGCGACACTGCTGGGCACTGATGGGTGACACTGCTGGGCACTGATGGATGACACTGCTGGACACTGCTGGGCATCATTGATGGGTGGCACTGATGGGCAGCACTGATGGGCGACACTGCTGGGCAGCACTGACAGGTGGCACTGCTGGGCAGCACTGACAGGTGGCACTGCTGGGCAGCACTGACAGGCGACACTGCTGGGCACTGATGGGTGACACTGCTGGGCACTGATGGATGGCACTGCTGGGCATCATTGATGGGTGGCACTGATGGGCAGCACTGATGGGCGATACTGCTGGGCACTGACAGGTGGCACTGCTGGGCAGCACTGACAGGTGGCACTGCTGGGCAGCACTGACAGGCGACACTGCTGGGCACTGATGGATGGCACTGCTGGGCATCATTGATGGATGGCACTGATGGGCGACACTGCTGGGCACTGACAGGCGACACTGCTGGGCACTGATGGATGACACTGCAAGCAGTTAATCTCACCTCTGGCAGCGTCGGTGTGGCTTCCAACCCAGCAGCTCATTCCCATCCACTCTGAACACGTTGCCCCTGGCCCCGGAGCAGTGTGGGAGCAGTGTGGGAGCCTCTTCCTCTCTTCCGTGCCAATCCCCGGGTACATCACCCCTGGTGCCAGAGCCGCATTGGAGCCGTTTCCTCTCGTCCACGCCCACCCTGGCCCCAGAGACATGTGGGAAATGTAGTTTGATGGGGGTCCAGTGTGGATGAGATCTGGATGGCCGGTCCATGCGCGCTCATCATCCTCTTCTTCCTGGCGTGCCCACTGAGATGGCTCTGCGTGCCAGCTCTGGCACGCGTGCCATAGGTTTGCCATCACTGGCCTAGGCGTTCGGAAGCGGAAGGTGTCCTCCCTCCCTTCCTGTAGTCTTTTGGGACACGTGACAGGTCCCAGAAGACTACAGGACCATTCATGAAGTGCAGAGCTACTCGCACATGCGCAGTGGGTACCTGGGAGTGAAGCCGCAAGCTGTCACAGCCGGGTGCCCACACTGAAGATGCCGGCGCCCAGGGAGAGAAGACAGCTGGTAAAACGGGCTGCGGGGGACACACTGCGGGTCCAAGGGACAGGTAAGTGGCTGTTTTTTAACCACCTTCCATCTGGCCCATGTATATAAATGGCCGGATGGTGGCAGTGCAGAATTGGGTGGCCTTTTATAAATGGCCTCCCCGCACCCAGGGAGCGCACAGCACCGCGATCCGGTGCCCGCTGTGTCCTCCGGACACAGTGGAACACTTATCGTCGGACGGGACCTCAGTGTGAGGTCCTGATCATGTGATCACTGATTGGCCAATCAGTGATCACATGCAGAGTAGTAAGCAAGATGTCACTTCTGACATCATTGCTTACTACGTGTGAAATCTGAATCATCACAGAGGTCACATGGTACAAGGCTATTCACAACAGCCTTGTACAATGTGACAAGCTGTGACCAATCACAGCTCACTCAGTAGTTTTCAATGGCTGCAAGAATGCAGTCAGAGATAAGGAAAAATTATTGTTTTTACAGCCTTTATGGCTGTAAAAGCAATCAGTGTAAAAAAAAAAAATCTTCATCACCCCCCACAAGTAGTACAGTGACACCATGGTGGCACTGTACTGCTAAGGTGACAGTATGTAAAAAAACCCATAAATAATAATAATATTTAAAAAAAGTTTAAAAATTATAATTTTTGGTTATAAACTAATTTGGGTTATTTTTTTTTTTTTTACTAAAAAGATAACGGAATACATTTTGGCCAAGATTTATGATGTAATTCTATTTATTTGCAAAATTTTATAAGAAAAACTTTTTTTCAAAATTTTTGGACTTTTTAATTTACATAGCAAAAAATAATAAAAATCCCAGTGGTGAATAAATACCACCAAAATAAAGCTTTATCTGTCTCAAAAAAATGCTAAAAAATTCATATGGGTACAGTGTTGCATGACCACGCAATTGTCATTCAAAGTGTGATAGCGCTGAAAGCTGAAAATTAGCCTGGACAGGAAGGGGGTAAAAGTGTCCGGACTGGAAGTGGTTAAAAGTCAGCAGCTACAGTTTTTGTAGCTGCTGACTTTTATTTTTTAACAGTGTGAGTGGAACTAAGCTTTAATAACTTTCACTTTAGAAAACAATGTTTCTGATGTAAAATGACAGTTGGAAGCACGTAAATATTCTCACTATATCGGCTAACTGGTATGCAAAAACACAAACTAAGTAACAGAAGAACAAGTTGATCAGCAAAATCTTTTTAACCACGGACTAACAAATTATATTAATTTGATCATATATAAGAAACTAGAGCTGAGGCAGTGTAGCCAATGCAATTTTCTGAATCGGTGCCCCAAACCCCAAGAACAGGGCTAAAGAATAAAGCACCAAGAAAAAGGTATTAGTCGAAAAATAAAGCTTTGTGGTGCTTCTTTCTGATTTAGTTTTTACCTTGTTACTGGGACCTGAATTCATGGCTTACCTGCACCAACTATGAGGCAGTCTTGTTTGACCATGGAATGGCAATTGTTAAGGCATAGCTGTAAATTCAGGAGGCTCCAGTTATATATTCAGACTTGAGATAAAGACAATAGTAGGGATTATATCGGCAGGAGATTTTCTTATGTGACGATCGCGTCGTCAGACCCCAGACCTTCTCACCAAACTCGTGACCGAAGGACTGGCCAATCTAAAACCGCGATGTCACGTGCATAACAATGCCACACCCAGCTGCAACCTGCACAACGATTCTCCAGCTAATGGACCACAAATCGATGCCCCGGCAGCCTGAATGCGATTGTTACTGGGTCAGGTTAATTACGCAATTAACCCTTCACACTGCCACCACCTCCTTTTTGTACAGAGAAAGAGGAAACTTGGCAATATCAGCAATAACACTATGATGGTTGACATAATCATCTGTATAGCACTGTCACCATTTATGAGCAAGAAACTTGTGGTCATGGGGGGAACAACCAAAAATCAAACGATATAGTTCTATGGCAGTTGAAGAAACATTATTCTTTATTTGGCGTTTGTTGTACTTCATATGTGTGTGCTGCAACTTTCTTTTATCAGTTGTTTATCCTTGTTTTGTTATTTTGCAGGTTTTAATTAAAAGGGGCAGAGTTCCGATTGTGTCTCTTAAGTGTGTCTCCTGTAAGGCACAGTCTGTGTACGAAGTGAGTGCCAGCTCCTATGTCTACCTAGAAGGGTCCTGCACCAACTGTCACGATGAATCCAGGACTGGGGTAAGATCTTAATCTTGAACACTACGACTATATTTGACAAATTAGATATCAATTCAGCAGTTCAAGTTTATTTAACAGCTGAAATCTCTATCCTCCACCATCCCAATCATTGAGGGCTTGTTCACACCATGGTGCAGAGACGTAATTGTTTCTGCACGCGTTCTTCAAGGGCACAACAAAATCAATTGTTCTTTATATTCCCTGTTCACACCACAACACTGGTATCCCGTGCAGATTTTTTCTGTGCAAGAATGTGCAACTTGTACAAAACTCATTGTAGCGCATGAAAACTGATGTCTCTGCAAATTAAATCTGCACATTGTTTGCCATCAGTTTTTCTGCACATATGGTGTGAACAAGGCTAAGGAGACCTGTAACGTGGAAGCTGTGCTCCAAAAAAAGGAAAGCAGAAAGCAAGGGGGTAGCCACCACTCTCTTACTGCAACTGATCTTTTCCCCATAACTGTTTTAAAGTGTGTATTTTCTACACTGTATATGTGTGAGGGGTCACCATCTTGGTATTAGCAGGGCTTTGCTTCCCCATGTAAGAGCTGTTTCCCCCATGACTGGTGATCTGATGACTGGGGAGGGGGGGGGGCAATTCAAGCAGCAGAAGGAGAGGTGGAGGAAGCACAGATCCACATAATGAATGAAGAAGAAGCAGTACGATCCTTCCACTGTAGGGCCTCATATACAGTTTCTTCTCCAGCAAAGAGAACAGTGAGCAGCACAATAGTACAATCATCAAATCTCACTCCAAATCTGAGTAGTAGACAAAGGAATGCAGTGTGTTAGATCTCACTGCAGATATACAATTATAAGGCTTCAGAAGAGGAGTGTCTAAGTATGGCTAATTTTCAGGAAAATGTTAAGGCATAAAGTAAATCTTTCAGGTCGGATACTATTTAGGTACAATTAACATCCTAGATGTCTGCCTTAAGTCGGAAAGTTTTCTTTTTTTTTTTTTTACGTTTAGGATCGCTTACACAACTAGTGTGTAAGCACAGTTTCCTTGAAAGCAATAAGCCATTGCTGGACTTTTGTAATAGGAATTTTACCATTCTCTACAAACACAGTGGCATGTACTGAACTTGTAATAAATTTTAATTTTTAAAATAAACATTTTATATGTGTTTGTGTGTACACATTTCAGATTATTACTGTAAAGCAGTGGTCTCCAAACTGTGATCCTTTGCATGCCTTTATCTGGCCATTGGATCACCATTCCCCCTACTGACACCATCAATGGGGCATTATTCTTCCCACTGATATAAAAATTGGGGCACTATTCCTACCATTGAAACCAGTGATGAGGCACTGATGCCGGGGCATTTTTACTCCCACTACATAGTAACACAGAAAAATAAATGTTATCCAGGTAGGTCAGTGGTCACCAAGCTGAAGCCCAGGGCCTGGAGGTGGCTCTTTGCTTGTCTTTATCTGGCCCTTGTAGCACCATTCCCCCACTGACACTATCAATGGGACACTATTCTTCCCTTTGATACCAACAACGAGGCACTATTCCTCCCATTAAAACCAATGATGAAGTGCTGATGCAGGGGCATTTTCTACTCCCACTGGCCACACTCTGGCCCCCCAAAGCCTGAAGGACAATAAACTTGTTCTTTGCTTAGAAAGTTTAGAGACCCCTGCTGTAAAGCTTTTGATTATGTTTTTTTAATTAGCTTTATTTTATTTATTTATTTAGTTACTTATATTTTTAAAAGTTTGCTGTGTTATATACTCATGGTCATATTTCATTTTCAATAATGTTTCATTATTATTCATTATAATGTGTATATTTCATATTCACATTTTTAGATTCTCTTTCTTAAGGCTAGTTTTATATTAGAGAGTGCAGTTCACTTTCTTGCTGAATAATTAGTGAAATAATAAATTACAGAACAAATAAGTTAGATTTTGTGTTTAATCCATAAAATCCATATGGGTTAGACATGGTCCAAAAAAGTTGATCTATAAGGAATGGTAAAGTGTAGTCATTGTACAACACTACTAGGACAACATGTTGAGGAAATATGGCTCCCCCTTTCACATATTTATTTGAGATTATACACAGAGCAAGACTATTGACAAAATGGGTACAAATGTCTGCATTTTTTTCAGCCAGCTAATTTATCTTGTTTTAGAAAAAAACAAAAACTTAAAAAAAAGGACTATAATTTCTTTTAACTCCAGGTTAGGCAGACCCCTACTTTATTTTCCGCCTACTCTTGGAGCACCCCGTCCTCCTTTTTTAATGTTTGTATACCTTTTCTAGAACTGTTTGTTCTGGTCACATGACATCCTGAGGTCTTTTTCCACAGTACTACAGTCTTGTGTGAGTCTAAGGCAGGTTCACGCACCACTGCAGCATGTGTCCTTGATGCCTCAGGCAAACAGAGAGTGGGTTTAAAGATGCTGAGCAACATCATTCAACCTGTATTGGAGTTGTGGGTGGCACTGGAGGAGACTGCAAGGTGCTTAAAAAACAATCTTTAAAAGTCTGCATATTCAAAAACTGTGGATGAACAGCCTGAAAAAACTGCCCAGTAGGACTTGTTGCTTGTCTTGTAATTGTAGCTGTGTGTTTGTTTTTTAGAGGTGGACTGCTCAGAGCTTTAGCAACAAGACTCTTGTCCTCAATGCCACCACCACCACCACTGGAGACCGGGAGATGAATCTAGTGCTCAGGCAGGGAGTGTTAAAGGATGGAGAGGGGTACACCTTCACTCTTCATGTCAGTGATCCCACAATGGAAGAGGAGGGGTTTGCTTCCATTGATCTGCTACCGAACAGCCCACCATTTGGAGGAACCTGCAGACTCTCCCCCAATGAAACCATTCATGCTCTGACCACATTGGTCCACTTTAACTGCACTGGTAAGTTCATTGTACATTCCAGCCAAACATGAATTTAGAGTTGGTTGACTCTAAATTCTTTAATGTTACTGTGCACCAGCTAGCCAAAATATTTTGCCAGAAGTTTGTGTGCACCTGAGCATCACACCCACTCTATGACCAAAAGCATGTGGACAACCCTACAAAATAATGGGTTGAAGTGCTTCCTGTGAAGGGAACTGGTAATTCTACAACATGCAAAGCCATTTTAGATATTTGTGAGTTAATTCCAAAAGAAAAAGAAACGAAACCAGCGCTCCAATCTTCATGCAAATCAAGGAAGGGGGTTTAACTCCCGAAACGCGTCAGCATATCTGCATCATTAGACACAGTTGCATTGTGACTGTTTTTGTGGACCACCTATACTGCCCATTATCATGTTGGTTTGTGAGTATACATCCTTTCTATTTAATAAATTACATGTTATACCACGGTAATGCACGATGAGAGTGCGCCCTTGTTTGTTTTTATTCATTTGTTAGTTTATAGCCTTGTAGCAACAATTGGGGAAAGGACACTACTTGCTTTGACCTTGTGCACAAACCCACCTGCACAAATTCCCTCAGGCACAATCTAAATTCTTGTGTAAGCACTCCCAGAGGTCTGGAGGCTGTTGTAGCCACAAAGAAGGGTGGGGGGCAGTTTCATTTTAATGCCCATAGTTTTGGGAGTGGATTCTCCAACAAGCTCATATAGGTGTGATGGTCAAGTGTCCACACACTTTTGGTCATACTGCAAACATTGGTGTATGAGAGAAGGAGGATCTACAGCACATAATCATGTGGTAACATGAATATATAAAATACAGACCAAAATTGAGCATTCTCTTGCTTCAGCCCAGCCAGAGCTGTACAGCTACTTTTAGAAGAATTAAGGCAAGGGTTACAATGTGCCTCCATTACTAGTAATGGGAAAGCCCAGAGATTAGAACCTTACAGTGGGGCAGTGTCCCTTCAGTGGCACATGCCTCTTACTTGGCAAAATACATTTTTAAAAGCCAAACTCCAACCAAAATGGTTTTGGTTGACAGTGTAAGGAATGGCCAACGTGGGGTTTTTATTGCTGTTTTGGTCCCCATTAGGTAGGTGATCCTTCCTGTGTGGTCACCGAGACAGAAAGTGACCAAAATCTCTCCAAGGGCACTGACTGTAATAAACTATTTTTGCAAAGTAGAATGGGTAAGAGTCAGATGCTTTTCATGGTTTCTATTCTGCTTGTATCCCGGTTTGGCAAATCTCACGTACTGTTTATTCACTGGGACCAGAAGTGAGGGGAAATCTCTCCAAGAGGGACACAGGCAACAATAAAGACCTGGAATTGGTTCTAACACTTTCCGCTCTACCCAAAAAGAAAAATATACATTTTGGCTGTACTCAAGCACCCTGTAAGGCAGAATGATCAGCACTGGGGGAAAAAAATCACACTGCACACTGTATGTGCTTTACTTGAATTTCTATCTTACTTGATGGCACAGACAGGCGATATGACATGTAATCCTGGGCTGGTTTCATAGGTTGGAGAGATACAGAAGATGAGGTTGCCCTAGTGTTCATACTGAGAGCTAAACGTTGCCGGGCCGGTAATTGTGATGACTTCTGGGTGTATAAAGGCAGCCGGTCAGAACACACCACCTTCCTGCCTGTCGGCTATAATGAGACCAACTTTTTGGTGGAGCTTTCCATACTGGTACAAGACCAGCAGGGGGCAACTGCCGTGGCCTTAAACCAGTAAGTAGAGTGACATCCATCATAGTCTAGTCTATTGTTCTTTCTATATGTCTTGTTTATTTTCCTTTTCATCACCTGTTCCTTCTGCTTGCTTTCCCTTCATCTTCTTGTCCTGTTCCCTTTAATTCTGTTCCCTCTCTTTCCATCCTCTTCCCTCAACATCATCTGTTCTTCTTTCCTGTCCTCTTACTTTTTTCCTCTTTTTGCCTTTCCTTCCACCTCCTTATCCTTTGCCATGCCATCCAAACTTTTTGATTTTTTCTTTGTTATCCCTTTTCCATTTACTTGTGACCTTTGGTCCATTTCCCTTCCCACCATTTTTACTCATCATTTCCATTTCTTTGCTTTGCTTCTCTTTCAGAAACAATGGAATAGTTCTGAGGCTGCTTATCGGTGTTGATACCTCTTAACTTGCTCCTTCTTTCTGTTTTCTCTCTAGGTCGCTTGTTATTGCTATGCCTAAAATCCCAGAGGGCTTCCAAAGTCTTGGTCACTGGTTGCATAACCTCACAGAGAGCGCCCTGCAGGGTTTACTGAAACAGGGAGACCCTCAGCATGTGACTGAGTATTCCTTGGCCCTCATAACAGTTCTGAATGAGGTAAAGACTCTTCTATGTTGCGTTCATTTGTGCAGTCTCTTGTCAGTCTGGCTTCTTTCTAGTGTGTGTAGTTTTTATAATGGGCAAATAATAATCTTTTTGGCATCAGTATGAACAAACTGTGAGCAGAGATGAAGATATAGGCAAGCAGAACTTGGGAATTGTACGCACGAAAATCACAGATGCCCTTATATCCTTGAAAGTCAACACTGTGGATGACATACGTCAGATAGCTGCGGCACTGGCACAGTGTACGGTAAGAAATAATAGTTGTGCAGTGGAGATCTGAACTTGCCGTGAACGTATATGTATAATCAGGTGTTTGATGGAAGGAAGGGGGAATTGCAAGCTTGTACCATTACTGAGATGTCAGTCCACCCAAAGTTAATATTTTATACTGTAGATCAAATTTCATGGTCTGGCTCAGCCAATGGCTTCCTTTACATCAACAGAGCTCTCCATATTATAATTCTCAACTCTGCTACTGTCCATCTGGGAGTTTCCTGTCCACCTTTTTTGTTATAATACCACCTGCTGCATTCTTTGTAATATAAAATAAATAAAAAGGCAAAGAAAAATCCAGAAGAAAAAATGAGACACCATCATGATGGCCACAGCAAGGAACAGATACCTTCAATGTGACGCTGTTCTCTGGCTGTGTATGTATATATGTATGTTAAAGTGGTATTAGTACACCATCCAAGATAAATGCCTTGGTTCTCCATACAAAACAAATAATGTAGTAATAGGTATAGTAGGCACTCAAACAGCTTCTGCAATTAAACAAGGGTGGTATAATAGGTTTATTGCACCAATGTTTAGACAAGTGTCAGCCCGCCTTTCTCAATGTAATTGTTCCTTAGGCAGTAGGCGGTAGTTAATTTGATTGTTGCTTCATGTTAAAAGTTGAGAACCTGTTTTGTTCACTGTTTTGCCAATTGAGTAGAATCTTGAGACTTTTTTTGTTTTTAGGTGGCCAGTAAAGAGCTGGCATGTGTATCTTGTCAGAAGAAAACTCTGAGCAAGCTGGAAGCCATGATGTCCATCCTTCAGAATGAGACCACTCAAGGAATGATGACTCCTACCACAATCGCAGATAATATTCTGAACATCACGGGTAAGAATGTTCTAAGAGGTCTTTTATGTAATGTCATTTTAAGGTTTTGGCCTTCAGTGACGGCCAGTAACAATGTCAGGGGTCCTACAGGTTACCAGAAAAAATCTGTGCAGTGGAAATAGCTCCAGACCAAATAATAAGGGTCCAAATTAATTTATTGGTTTGCACTAAAAAAAAAACATTCAACACATGTTGGGGGTCAGAAAACACTCCCCATTAGGGGCGGACTGACCATTCGAGCACTCGGGCACTGCCCGAAGGGCCCGGGGTCAGTAGGGGGCCCCATGAAAGGCCCCTGGTACCTTTTTATAGGCTTTTTTGAGTGTGGGCAAGGACATAGGGGCCCCATGATCCCCTATTGCCCAGGGGCCCCATGAGTTGTCAGTCCGGCCCTGCTCCCCATTCATCAGGGCTTCAGTTAAAATAAACTTGAATTGACTCAACATAGGGCTTTCCTGAGCAATAGCTAACAGTGACGCTGCTGGCTTGTAACTCTCCTAGCCCAGAAATTAACTTTACTACGCATAGATTCATACAAGCCTTTGCATTAGTTTGAACCCTTTTATCATTTGGTATCATCTTTGCTCTTTACGTTGGTGCATATTTTTTTTTTTAATTCCCTTTATATGTTAGTGTCTCCATGGTCAGTGGAGAGGCAAAAAAGTGGTGGGAGTTGGTGGAGAATCCTGCCAGGACTCCCTTCTTAGTGCACCTAGGTGCGAAGGATCCCTGGACCACCCAGGAGGATTAAAGGAACCTTGAGGTTCCAAATTTAGGTGCTGCACTTAGTAAAGTAAAACAGTGACAGGTTCTTTTTAAAGTATGGGATGGCGTAAAGAGTATTCTCCTTTCAAATACGCGTATAGGAAGGCTTTCTCTTTTAATTTGGTGATGTTTTTAATACAAAAATAAAATTGTCTCTACAGCAGATATTTTAGAGATGGCACAGCTGGCAGTAAATATTAGGAGATGGTAATGCAAAGTTTTCTTGGGGCAGCTATTGAAGCACGCTAATGACAGTAAAGGAATGCAGAGAGATAAGGGCTTTTAATAATGTCACTGGGTTGGAACCAGAATGCTGACATGCAGAAACATTCCCTGTGAATTATGATTCCTCACTGGGCTCCTGAAGGGGAAAGATTTATAGAACTAAAACTGCACAGACCTTCCAGAGATATACAAGAGATCTGTCTTCATTTGCCAGACATTTTTCTGTATATTCTGCTGCCAGACTGGGATTCAGCCATGAAGATTAGGCTCAGCCATGCACAAAATAAGCTTCTGTTTTCCACCACTACCAACTTGTTAGAGGTCAGCCGTCAATATATTCACAAAGTTGTCTTAGAGTGTAGACTGAGTGGGCCCCATTTATCATGGTGAAATAAGACCTGTCTGTTCTGAGCACAGCGGCCAATATTGTAGATCTAAACTCAATCGCTTACATTTCATATAAAAGTTAATGTAATTTCAGAAGTTGTTTTCAATCTTTTTAAACCTGTAGATTTAATTAAAATAATACCTTGTGATCCTGCCATGAAGCGCCTTGTTCAGGTCTTTCCTATTATAGGGGAAACACGTGCCTCCCGACTGTGCTCCGGTGTTGTCATTCTGTCATATGCTCCCCTGATAGAAATTACAACCAGTTGTAAGTTGTACCGACACACATTGCGCAGGCATGGCCCATAATCATTATCAGGAATCCAGTCCAGAACAGTGATGTGCAGCCTACGCTTCAGCAAGTGCATACAGACAGGAAGGGGCTGAAGGAGATCAGCAGCACTGAGATGGGGGAAAAGAAGGAAAACAAGGTGAAAACAGCATTCTAGGAAAATTGTATCTAGTTAGTGTATAGCATGTAGGCTCTTTACAAAATAATCTAGAGTGGGTGACTGGGGACAAAGAAGGCAAATTTATTAAATACCTTCTTCAGCTCTGTGTATACAAAGGAGCATGGGGGAGCTCTTGTCCATAATGGGTATGGTATTGACACAGCTCCAGATGATCCACATTGGCTCACAATTGATATGATCCAAAAATATTTAGACAATAAAGGTGAATAAAGCACCTGGACCGGATGGCATACACCCACGGGGCCTTAAAGATTTGAGCTCTGTCATTTTAAAGCCATTGTTTCTAATTTTTAGGGACTTTTTAATGGCTGGCATAGTACCACTGGATTGGTGTAAGGCCAATGTGGTGCCAATAATTAAAAAGGGGTCAAAAATCTTTACCAAGTAATTATAGACTTGTTAGTTTAACTTCTATAGTTATAGTATACTGAAGAGGTTAATAAAAGACCACATAGATAAGTTCTTGCTGGAAAATAATAATTTAAGCAACAGACAGCATGGATTCATGAAAGACAGAAGTTGTCCGACAAATCTGATTTCTTTTTACGAGGAGGTGAGCAAAACCTCACACAGAGGGGTGGCGGTGGACGTGGTATACTTGGACAGAAGGGTGGCGGTGGATGTATACTTGGACAGAAGGGTGGTGTTGGACATGGTATACTTGGACAGAGGGGTGGCGGTGGATGTATACTTGGACAGAGGGTTGCCTGTGGACGTGCTATACTTGGATAGAGGGGTGGCAGTGGACGTGGTATACTTGGACAGAGGGGTGGCGGTGGACGTGGTATACTTGGATTTTGCAAAAGCGTTTGACACAGTTCCCCACACACGGCTAATGTGTAAGGTAAAGTCTACGGGCTTGGAAAAATCTGTATGTAAATGGATAGAAAACTGGCTAAAAGATCGTATTCAGAGAGTAGTGGTTAATGATTCATAGTCTGAATGCTCTAGGGTTGTCAGTGGTGTACCCCAAGGTTCAGTGTTGGGACCCTTACTTTTTAATATATTTATAAATATTCTCGGGTCTGGGATAAAAAATCCCATTTCAGTATTTGCAGATGACACCAAGCTGTGCAGTGGAATAAAGTCCTTACAGGATGTCTCCAATTTACAAGCCGACTTCAATGGTCTGTGTAATTGGGCAACTATGTGGCAAATGAGGTTTAATGTTGATAAATGTAAGGTTCTGCACTTGGGGGCTAAGAATATGCATGCATCATACATACTAGGGGGGTACAACTGGGGGATCAATGGTGGAGAAGGATCTGGGAGTTCTGGTAGATCACAAGCTTAATAATGGTATGCAATGCCAAGCTTTCTAAAGCGAGCAAAATCCTCTCTAGAGAGAGAGAGAGATCAATTCCCCCGGTACAAATCATTAGTAAGACCTCATCTGGAATATGCAGTTCAGTTTTGGGCACCAATTCACAAAAAGAACATTGGGGAACTGGAGAAAGTACAGAATAAGGCAACTAAACTGATAAGAGGTATGGAGGAGCTCAGCTATGAGGAAAGATTAGAGGAACTGAATTTATTCTCTCTTCAGAAGAGGAGATTAAGGGGGGATATGATCTCATGTATAATACATAAGGGGGGATATGATCTCATGTATAATACATAAGGGGGGGATATGATCTCATGTATAATACATAAGGGGGGGATATGATCACCATGTATAATACATAAGGGGGGATATGATCACCATGTATAATACATAAGGGGGGGATATGATCTCCATGTATAATACATAAGGGGGGATATGATCTCCATGTATAATACATAAGGGGGATATGATCTCCATGTATAATACATAAGGGGGGATATGATCTCCATGTATAATACATAAGGGGGGATATGATCTCCATGTACAATACATAAGGGGGATATGATCTCCATGTATAATACATAAGGGGGGATATGATCTCCATGTATAATACATAAGGGGGGATACGATCTCCATGTATAATACATAAGGGGGGATACGATCTCCATGTATAATACATAAGGGGGATACGATCTCCATGTATAATACATAAGGGGGGGATATGATCTCCATGTATAATACATAAGGGGGGATATGATCTCCATGTATAAATACATAAGGGGGGGTATGATCTCCATGTATAATACATAAGGGGGGATACGATCTCCATGTATAATACATAAGGGGGATATGATCTCCATGTATAATACATAAGGGGGGGATATGATCTCCATGTATAAATACATAAGGGGGGATATGATCTCCATGTATAATACATAAGGGGGGATACGATCTCCATGTATAATACATAAGGGGGGATACGATCTCCATGTATAATACATAAGGGGGGATATGATCTCCATGTATAATACATAAGGGGGGATATGATCTCCATGTATAAATACATCAGTGGTTCATATAGTGAACTCGGTGTAGTTATTCACCCTGAGGTCATCACAGAGGACAAGGGGGAACTGTTTACGTCTGGAGGAAAATAAATTTAATCTCTAAACACGGAAAGGTTTCTTCACAGTAAGAGCTGTGAAAATGTGGCATAGACTTCCTCAAGAGTTGGTTCTGGGCAGCTCAGTGGATTGCTTTAAAAAAGTCCTGGATTCTTTCTTGGATACACAGAATATAACTGGATACTAACATTTATAGGTAAAGTTGATCTAGGGAATATCCGATTGCCTCTATGGGGGATCAGGAAGGAATTTTTTCCCCTGCAGGAGCAAATTGGATCATGCTTTGCTGGTTTTTTTTGCCTTCCTCTGGATCAACTGTCGGAGAAGGATTATAATTTTTTTTTTTTTTTAATTTAATGGTTGAAGTGGATGGACTTTTGTCTTTTTTTTAGCCGCACTAACTATGTAACTATGTATAGATCTACTTCAAACTTCTGGATGCCACTTATGTATGTTTGGTTCTGATTGGTTGCTATAGAGTAACAGAGGAGGCTCCTTTTGCTGACATTGTTATAACTGAGGCCCAGTAGATACCCAGACATTTGGTTAAAATGATTGTGAAAGAATTGTGGTAACTCATATGTTTTGCACAGTACAGACAATTGAAATAAAGATTGTTAACATATTAAAAGTTTTTCTTTTAAATTTACTGGCACATGTAAACTCAAGCTGAACATTATCTGCTCAAATCCTGGGAAATACAGAGTAGCCCAAATCTCTTGGGAAGATGAGCTTGCAATGGACCGGATTGTCTTCTTGTGAGTTTGCAAAAATAGTTTGCAGGACTTTTAAAATACACACACATCCAGAATATATTTTACATTAAAGTGTTACTAAACCCAAAACAGTACAATCAGTCTGTATATGCAGTAAAGCATGCTTGTTATACTCACTGTGGAACCTAAGGGGTTAATCCTCCACATGTAAAAAGGCTGTTTGATCCTCTCTTCTCTAAACCTCCCTTTCTTCTACTGTCCCCAATATATCTCCTGATGGGATAGCGCCTTGGGGGCAAGCTGCACATGCTTAGTTTGGTGTGTATTGCTAGAGAGTTTTTTTTTCTTTTTTCTTGGGAGAGTGCATGTGATCAACACTGTCCAGACAGAGGGTCTGGGGTCCAGCAGCCTTAGGACAATCAGCGGAGAATAAAAACTCCTCCTACAAGCTTTAACTAGTGCTCTGCTAGACACTGATAGAAGTCGCAAGACTGCTATATACTGCTAATAAGAAAAGATATTTAGCAGTTTATATTTACTAAAATAATTGCATTTCCATGTTGTGTGTACTGTGGGAGACCAGATATAATGAATGCAGAGTCCGGGGAGACCAGATATTGTGAATGCAGGGTCCGGGGAGACCGGATATAGTGAATGCAGGGCCCGGGGAGACCAGATATAGTGAATGCAGGGTCCGGGGAGACCGGATATAGCGAATGCAGGGTCGGGGGAGACCGGATATAGTGAATGCAGGGTCCGGAGAGACCGGATATAGTGAATGCAGGGTCCGGGGAGACCAGATATAGTGAATGCAGGGTCCGGGGAGACCAGATATAGTGAACGCAGGGTCCGGGGAGACCAGATATAGTGAACGCAGGGTCCGGGGAGACCAGATATAGGGAATGCAGGGTCCGGGGAGAACCAGATATAGTGAATGCAGGGTCTTGGGTTTAGTAACACTTTTATTGGTATACAAACATGAAAAATTACTTCTTAAAAACAACCAACTAAACAGCTAATTATATTATACACTCTTCAACATGAACTCTTATATTGTATTCACATGTTAATTTATGACCACTACAGGTAAGTATAATATCTATCTTTTTTTGCATGCGTCTTTTGCATATACTTTCAACGTGGATATTAGAAGCAGATCTTACGTTGTACTACAGCTCATGAATTAATTATCTCTTTGGTCACTTTTTTTAATGTATTTAATTGAGAAAATTACTCAGGTAGGTATCCAGTTTCTAGGCATTCCGAAGGTTAGGCCTAGCAAAAATAAACATGTAACTGTATTGTTGCATAATGGGAAGCTATAGCATTTTCAAGTATGAAAATTAATAGGGAAAAAAAAGGGGAGGGGATACAAATATTGAACAATAATCAATGGTTCTGTACAATATCTACATGTGATCAAGGATTGCTAGGTCACAATTTTATTGACATTCCTGTTTTCTGTTACAGGAGATGTCATCCAACTTGTAAATACCAAGTCATCAGTCCACAAAGGAGGCAAGCCGTGTGGTGCTCTGAACAATGTGACAGTAGCCTCTAAAGCTTACAATCTGTCCTCCGACCTCATGAGGATCATGATGAAGTCCAGAGTGCTGAACGAGGAACCCTTGACCTTACAAGGAGGAGAAATTCTGGCCAGAGGCAAACGTTCAGATCCACTTAATCTGCTCTGCTACAGTAACAGAACAGGCTGCCAGTTCTTTATACCTCAGGGCTTTAATAGCACCTTCCCAGATTTAACGGACATTATCCAGGTCATGATCCAAGTGGATTCCAACCCTTACCCCTTTGGCTTCATCAACAACTACACCGTCTCCACTAAGGTAGCCTCTATGGAATTCCAGACCAGTAATGGCAGTCAGATCCCAGTGGAGAGTCTGGATTCTGAAAAGGCAATCACTGTTAGTGTCGCCAATAACACTGGTGTTGGCAATATTACAGCAGGTGTGGCTACGATTGAGAGCCGGCGATCCGTGAAAGTGGACATTGAAGCAGAGAGCAGTAATGAAAATGCAGGCCTTCACATTCAAATTACCTATAAAGTCCTAGATGGTGAGTAATTATATACTGTTTATCATAAATGAACATACATTATGTTAAAAAAAAACATATATTTATTCATCCAAAGTTAGTCTTTCAGTTATAGAGGAGGTCTGGTGGGCTGGGGCATCCACTTGCTTTTTATATCTTGTGGGCAATCCAGAAGCAAGATTTCTCCACCATAATTCCATATTCTGTCTCTGCCCACTTTGGAGTCCGACTCCCCCTGTTGCATCAGAGTATTCTGCTGAACCTTTTCGTGGTGGTAACAGTAAGAATGCAGAGCTGGGAATTCAACTGAGTATTTTCGCCTTAAAAGACCCCAAGAGTTATTCCCCATCATTTACCAAAACTCATAATGAGATCATCCACAAGGCACCCTAGGCAGGAGCCAGGGGCCCAATGGATTTTCAGGGTGGGGCCCAATGGATTTACAGGGTACGGGCAGGGGTGGTGCCCGCTATGATTTTCATGCTCTTGCAGAAAACCAGGGAGAGAGTTAATTGGTCAAAGCTGTGCACAAGGGAGGGTGGACTTGTGGAAAGTTAATGCCTGTTTGGGCAAGTACTGTGCCTACTGCAATCTTTTTCAAGGTCAATGGACGAGATTGGGTACGGCAACACTACTACCTTGCCTAGGGCCCCATTTTCCATTGATCTGTCTCTGCCAAAACTGGAATATTAGTTTTGGTTGAGCTGACCTTTAAACTCCCGTAGAGCAGTGTATTGGTTTAAAGGCACCATCAACCCAGAAGAGATTTTTTTTAGCTCTTAAAAGAATTCTGTGAGCAAAATTAAAATTTCGGCAATGAATGGATTTTGTTGCCTGAATCTCCCACATCCTGTATTGCCCAGAGATCTCCCATTTTGTAATTTCTTGTTTTACTCCACTCCACTATTTTTCTGCTCCTGGTGAAGTCTCCTCAATGTAAAGGTTACTTTGACAACAGAGGACTGTCAAAAGACCATCTAAAGTCTATGTGCCAGCACCCTACTGGCCCTGAACAACCGTTCTTGAAGGGACAGAGGAAATTAATCTTGTCCAACTGTATGCCCCTACCCCTTTTCCTATCTATTACCAAGACTGGGATTCTGGCACCATTAGAGCATTCCTATTAGGTCAGACAAAAAAAGAAAAATCAATGAACAACAATTTTTTTTTCAGTCGTCAAATAAAAAAGAGGACTAGTACTTGGCTTTCCCATTGCTCATGCCTCTAGTCTTGGCTTTCCCATTGCTCATACCTCTGGTATGCTGATGACTTTTGAAGTCTTCAGCACACAACACTTTGTGTGTTGGTTGACTGGCCCATGTGTTTTCTGTGGTTCTAGCCACCCCCCCATGCCTCTACAGGACACAGTAGTGACGTAACGGATGGCCAGTGAAACCAGAGCGCACACAGGGGACCAGTCATTTAGCACTCCTGGAAGTGGGTTGAATGCTGAAAATTCTTCCTACAGCATAGCTCTTCAAGAGAGCCAAATTAGAAGAATTGGAGGGAGGATAAAAAGGCACTACTCCTCTGATTTTAAAGGCACATAATTTTTTACACGGCAGTGAGTTGCTTTAATGACCGTAGAAGAGGCTCTAAGGACTCTTGCACATGGGCTCCAAAAACGGCACTTTTTAGGCGGTCTTTTTTTTTTTATACTGGTTTGAGTGCAGGCCATTGCTTTCAATGGGCCTGTACACACATATACACTCATATTAGAAAACTAGTGCCACATTTAGATCAGTAAAAAGAAAAAATACAAAAAAATCTGCATTACCAGTCAGTTATTTTCGCACGTGCACCTCCCACTTGAATAATAGTTTATACCATTTGAATATTTGGCATTCTGGAAGCGCTTTTGTGCGCATATAGCTGTGTAAACGCGTATACTATATAGACCATACTCACATTTTTTGTGCAGGAACTTTCTGCCAGGATGATGTTCCTATTTTAGTACCGTGTGCAGGGACTCTTAGGCCTGTTGCACACGGGAGTAAAAAATTTGTTTTTTACTGATCTGAAATGAGATGCACTGTTGTCTATGAGACATTGCACACAGCTGAGTAAAGATCAGTAATACAGCTTTGAGTACAGAGCAGTAAAGAAAAAATAGAAAATTTTACATTTTAGTGCAGTAATTTCTTGCGTGTTTACTCGTTTACTTTTTTACGGGAGTATAAATGAGTATATTACGACACTGGCAATGAAGATTAATTATACTCATCTATACGCTTACACACCTTTACTATCCTATATTCAATATTTCTCAGTTCTTTACACACAGTTTTTGGCCCCTTGCACACAGGCGACACAAATTCCTGAGTAAACATCTGTAAAATATGACACCCGTGTGCAAGGGGCCTTAGTTCCCATTCCTGTGTAAGGACCTTCCTAGCTCCTTGAATGTAGTTAGCTCTGCAGAAAATCAAAGCAACCAATCAGATATAACCTTTTAGCGCTCTAACATTAGACGAAATAAATCTAATTGTAGTTTATATTTAAGTTTTGCACTCTTTTATTAAAGAGGCACTGTCGCCAAATTAAAAAATGCATAAAAAAAGCACAAAATATTGTAACGCAAATAATTATGAAAATAAAACTGTTTTTTTTAAGTTGTTTTTTATTCACTTGCAATGTGCCTTTGCGCTTGCTAGAAAATTTGACTATTCCAAGAAAAGTCAATTCCTTAGCACAGTCCCCTCCCTTCTTGCACATCATAGCCCTTTCCTCTTTTGTGAATGTCTGTCTGTGCTGGCTCAGCTCCTCTGCCCTCACCACCCCACATGACCTTTTATATAGCTGGGGAGGGGGGGAAGTGGAATACTTGGGGAGTATCACTTGAGAGACAGCTTCGAGTCTTCTGGGATTGCTGGCATCACATCCAAGATGATGGCATCCACCAACAGTCGCAGGACTTTTGGAGATCTACATAAGGGAGGCTTTCACAGGTTGTTCAGATGCATAAAATACCTTATTTGCACTTATAATTCTCTGCACATTTTTTGTTGAAATTAATATTCTGGTGATGGGACCTCTTTGAATAAATTTGCTGTTTCTATTCTTCATAGGTGTTTGTTAGGCTTTTTTTTTTGTATTTATTGAAACGTCTGCTAGTGAAACTGATCTTCTCTGTCTCTTCCTAGAATGGTATTCCCACATGGAAAAAGAGCCGTACATCTCCACCTATCTTCATGAGACCGATCATCCCAACCAGTACAATTACAGCATCATGAAGCAGGTCACATTGGATGCTATAAAGGAAGAGGACCATAAGCTGTACACATTCTTCATCGCTCCCATGTAAGAGAATAGCTGACAGATGGTATGGTAGATGTGGTTGGCTAAAGGTGCCTACACACAGGTTGATCTCCAGTGGCCCAATCCAAACCTGATTAGAGATATTGAATGTATGTAAAGCCTAAACTTTTTTCTTGGTTTTGGATAGAGTAAGTACTCACTGCTGCTTCTTTAGAACAGGAGGTGAAGACAATTCTCCCCTTGGGATGGCGAAAAAAGAAACTGGCAGCAGTTTTAACCATCCTCTATTCTTTATTGAAACTAAAAATTAATTTTTGGCCACTCTGTATTGTATCATGGGGATATCCAGCCCACCGCAATCAACCAAAGTAATGTATAAAGTTTAGAAGGCACTACCTTAAAATCTGTGTTATATTACAGCAAGAGTTTTATATATTAATGACCATTATCTTGTAGATTTTTTTTAAAGGTAATTTAAATTGTTTTTTATATACAGAACAAAGAGAAATAGAATAGGGCACATAAAGACAGGCCGGTAGTACACAAAATAGGAAATAAATTCCTTACCTAATCAAGTACATATGCATAGAAGCCTATCAAAGTAACGTAACCAAAATCTCAGCTGGTGAGATTACATCATAGGATACAAAAGAGGAAAAAAAACACATGTAAAAGATCTCAAGAAGTACGATCAAACATAGATATAAATCATTGCTTTCAGGACCACAAGGACATCATTATACAGTCCTACCACAAGCTCAAAATAATCAAACCTCTATATCAGTCCCTAACCCTCAAGTGGCGTACAATCTAAGGTCCCTAACTCACATTCATACATACACATACTAGGGCCAATTTAAACAGGGTCCAATTCACCTACCAGCATGTCTTTGGAGTGTGGGAGGAAACTGGAGTACCCGGAGGAAACCCACGCAGGCACGGAGAACATGCAAACTCCAGGCAGGTGGTGCCGTGGCTTGGATTCGAACCAACAACCCCAGTACTGTCATGCGGAAGTGCATGGGCAGCACAGTGGCTAAATGGTTAGCACTTCCGCCTGGCAGTCACGAGACCACGTGACGTAACGCGTAGGCACGCTAAGACGCAACCTCCGGTATCCGAAGTGACGCACTTCCGGTGCGGGACGCCATTTTCCTGGTTATCAGGAAGCAAAACACGTGTGCAGTTTGCCCATATAGGGACAGAAAAATCGCTGTACAAACAATTGGGAGTTACTTTTTGCTATTTCTTAATTAAACTCTGGCATATTGGAAATACTACACTATGGAGGATCTATCTTTTTTTGACTCACTAATATGTGAGAGAGAGTTTGCAGAGAGTCGCTGGTGAGGATCCTATGAGGCACAGCAGTGAAGGTGTGGAGGAGGCCAAATAGGAGTATCAGAGAGGTACCAAACCAGGATTCTTGAGGATCCAGAGTGATCCTAAAGGCTTGTAGGCCCCTAGGGGTCGTTGGAAGGAGGTGAGCAGGCATTGCAGCCGAAGTGGAAAGGAGTGTGTTTTTTACACGAGTGGCACTATATATATAAAGACACACTGCATGTATATAAATATCACTTGGAGCATATTGATTTGGATTTGAACATTGGACGTTGAATTAAGTCGATGTGGCACCATCACATGATATTGATTTATTTATTTTTTTGAAGTGGCACTATCACAAAATTTATGTATAATTAATGGAATATGAGTTTATATTGATTTTTGGGATATAGGAATATATGTGTATGTATTAAGTGGCATGCAAGAGCACTGAGAGGATTATAGCATTAATCACAGAGTGATCCAATAAAAAACAGTAATGTCCAAAAAATAAGTCCCAAATATTCAAACTTTATCATCCAGTAGGAAGAAATCCTATTTCATCCCGTGGTACCTCAAAAAAAACAAAATTGAATAATCTAGTGCATTACCTTTGTAAACAATATATATTCACTCAGTGCAAAAAAACACAAAAAACACAAAAACTGTGCAAAAACTATATATATATATATAGTTTTTGCACAGTTTTTGTGTTTTTTTGCACTGAGTGAATATATAGTAGGATGAAATAGGATTTCTTCCTACTGGATGATAAAGTTTGAATATTTGGGACTTATTTTTTGGACATTACTGTTTTTTATTGGGGCACTTTTTTATTGGACTTTTTTTGGTTTTTGAGTATTTATTATTATGTAATTTGAATATTAATATGTTTTTGTAATTTTATCACAAAAAGGTTATAATATTGAATTGCTTTCTGGGGAGAAAGTGTGACTTTTTGGAAATTTTGGGGTGGAGGTGGTTATACACTTATTTATTAATCACAGAGTATATGCATTATATATGATTTTTATTTTATAAATAGTATATTGTTTTTTGGTTTAATGAATGTTTAGCGCTACACTAATTTAAATATATATTTGAGCACTGTTTTGGGTACCAGTTTGAGTGTTAGCAGCTGAAAAATTAGGAGGGGAGGTTCCATAGAAGCGCAGGAGGACTTAGAATAAGTTTTATGTAGCGTGTCTCTAGTCTCTGCCTATCTCCTGTATTGTCTCTAATCCCCCCACTGTTACACATCTGCAGTCTCTGATCATCTCCTCTGTTATGTCTCTAATCCCCCCACTGTTACACATCTGCAGTCTCTGTCTATCTCCTGTATTGTCTCTAATCCCCCCACTGTTACACATCTGCAGTCTCTGTCTATCTCCTGTATTGTCTCTAATCCCCCCACTGTACACATCTGCAGTCTCTGTCTATCTCCTGTATTGTCTCTAATCCCCCCACTGTTACACATCTGCAGTCTCTGTCTATCTCCTGTATTGTCTCTAATCCCCCCACTGTACACATCTGCAGTCTCTGTCTATCTCCTGTATTGTCTCTAATCCCCCCACTGTTACACATCTGCAGTCTCTGTCTATCTCCTGTATTGTCTCTAATCCCCCCACTGTACACATCTGCAGTCTCTGTCTATCTCCTGTATTGTCTCTAATCCCCGCACTGTTACACATCTGCAGTCTCTGTCTATCTCCTGTATTGTCTCTAATCCCCGCACTGTTACACATCTGCAGTCTCTGTCTATCTCCTGTATTGTCTCTAATCCCCCCACTGTTACACATCTGCAGTCTCTGTCTATCTCCTGTATTGTCTCTAATCCCCCCACTGTTACACATGCAGTCTCTGTCTATCTCCTGTATTGTCTTTAATCCCCCCACTGTTACACATGCAGTCTCTGATCATCTCCTCTGTTCTGTCTAACATCTATGATTGTCTTCTTTCACATACTGGATAATACAAAACTAACTATATGTATCTTTCTCTTTTTCTCGCTCTTGCTGTAGAGTGGATTCTCAGAGGCTGATACCAAGTCAAATCCAGGTCTTTACACTGTTTTAATTTAAAAATATGTCTTATGGTTTGTAAAATATAGAGAACTTTTTTCATTTTAATTTTTCTATTAATGTGTGTAGTTTTTTCCCTGGAGTTCAGCTTTTACCTCAACTAACCCTTTGCTCTAACCTCAAAAACCCTAATCTAATCCCATTCCATTGCACTAGATTGAACTCAAAAGAACTCAAAGAGTGCAAAAAAAAAAAAAAACCCAACAGGAATACCTACCTTATTCCTGGCTTCTGCATGCCATACAGCCAGTCCTCATACAATGCAGGACCTGCGTCGGGAGATGGTGGGGTCACTATATAGCAATTTTTGTTGTGCTGTTCAGCTTTGATGAGTAACTCAAGCCAGCAATGTTTTCTCTACCATCCATTTATGGGCACAGAGCATTGGATTGTTGTAAGCAGTGCCGCATTTAGACCTTGGGGGGGCCTGGGGCACTACAAGTTCGGGTGCCCCTCAACATAGAGATTAAATTATAAGTGAAAAAATTGAACTGAAATGAACGAGAAACCGCATTTGTTCTAAAAAAAATATATGTTAGGTTTTGAAGAAGACGCGTACACTATATTGCCAAAACTATTGGGACACCCCACCAAATCATTGGATTCAGGTGTTCCAATCACCTCCATGGCCCTCCATGGCCACAGGTGTATAAAATCTTCACCTAGGCTTGCAGACTGCTTCTACAGACATGTGTGAAAGAATGGGTCGCTCTCAGGAGCTCAGTGAATTCAAGCGTGGTACCACTTGTGGGAACTTTGTGGGAACAGTTTGGGGATGGCCCCTTCCTGTTCCAACATGACTGCACACCAGTGCACAAAGCAAGGACCATAAAGACATGGATGAGCCAGTTTGCGGTGGAGGAACTTGACTGTCCTGCACAGAGTCCTGACCTCAACCCCATAGAACACCTTTGGGATGAATTAGAGAGGAGACTGTGAGCCAGGCCTCCTCCCCCGACATCAGTGCCTGACCTCACAAATGTGCTTCTGGAAGAATGGTCCAACCTTCCCATAGACACCCTCCTAAACCTTGTGGACGGCCTTCCCAGAAGAGTTGAAGCTGTTATAGCTGCAAAGGGCGGGGCCAACCCAATATTGAACCCTACGGACTAAGACTGGGATGCCATTAAAGTTCATGTGCGTGTAAAGGCCGGCCGACCAATACTTTTGGCAATGTAGTGTAACTTATTTTTTTTTTTCAATTTTATTGACTAAGATTACAAGTTGCAGGTATTTGTCATACATCACAGAAACCAGAAGTCCTCATCCCTTTCTTTCCCACTGAAGTCAGGCATACATGTTCTGCATCCAACTGCATTTCTGTGGTTAAAGTGTTACTAAACCCACAACAGTAATATCAGTCTGTATATGCAGTAAAGTATGCTTGTTATACTCACTGTCGAACCTAAGGGGTTAATCCTCCGCATTTTGTAAAAAGGCATGGAAATGCAATTATTTTAGTAAATATATTATATTAAATCTATTATAGTAAATCTTCACCTAGGCTTGCAGACTGCTTCTACAGACATGTGTGAAAGAATGGGTCGCTCTCAGGAGCTCAGTGAATTCAAGCGTGGTACCACTTGTGGGAACTTTGTGGGAACAGTTTGGGGATGGCCCCTTCCTGTTCCAACATGACTGCACACCAGTGCACAAAGCAAGGACCATAAAGACATGGATGAGCCAGTTTGCGGTGGAGGAACTTGACTGTCCTGCACAGAGTCCTGACCTCAACCCCATAGAACACCTTTGGGATGAATTAGAGAGGAGACTGTGAGCCAGGCATACAACATATAACAAGCATACTTTACTGTATATGCAGTAAAGTATGCTTGTTATACTCACTGTCGAACCTAAGGGGTTAATCCTCCGCATTTTGTAAAAAGGCATGGAAATGCAATTATTTTAGTAAATATAAACTGCTAAATACCTTTCCTCATCAGCAGTATATAGCAGTCTTCCTGTCTGTGATCCTGTCTTCTATGCCTCTCCTCTAGTTGAAATGTCTATCTGATTCAAACTGAATCTGTAGTCACATGCACATGCTCAGTTTGGTGTGTATTGCTAGAGAGTTTTTTTTTGTTCTTGGAAGGGTGCATGTGATCAGCACAGGGCCAATCAGCACTGTCCTGGGGTTTCATATCCTCCTAGAGCAGAAAGAAAACTCCTACAAGCTTTAAACAGTATTCTGCTGAAGTCACAAGACTGCTATATACTGCTGATGAGGAAAGGTATTTAGCAGTTTATATTTACTACAATAATTGCATTTCCATCTTGTGTGTACTGTGAGAGATCAGATATATATTATGGGCAGCACAGTGGCTAAATGGTTAGTGCTTCCGCCTGGCAGTACTAGGGTCGTTGGTTCGAATCCCCACCACAGCACCACCTGCCTGGAGTTTGCATGTTCTCCCTGTGCCTGCGTGGGTTTCCTCCGGGTACTCCGGTTTCCTCCCACACTCCAAAGACATGCTGGTAGGTGAATTGGTTCCTGTCTAAATTGGCCCTAGTATATGTATGTATGAATGTGAGTTAGGGACCTTAGATTGTATGCCCCTTGAGGGGTAGGGACTGATGTGAATGTACAATATATATATATATATATGTAAAGCGCTGCATAAATTGATGGCGCTATATAAGTACCTGAAATAAATTAAATAAATATAGTGAATGCAGGGTCCTGGGTTTAGTATCACTTTAATAAACCATATCTGTTAAAGAAAATTTTAAAAAAAATTCCGTATCCACAAACACTTTGTTCATTTTCTTATTAATAAAACAAATTTTAAAATGATTACATTTTTTATAAAGGAAGTATGGGGCCGGCGCCTCCTCTGGCAGAGGGGGCTGGGGCAATTGTCCCTTTTGCCCCCTTATAAATCCAGCACTGGTTGCAAGTCTGGTGGTTCAGGACTACAGCCTGCTCCCTGCAGCTGGGAGTTTGGGGGCTGAGGAGTGTAGACTGCAATTGATCATTTTTTGCAAGTATATCTTTGGAGGGCAAAGCTTGATAATTGGCAGCTTTGGGTTATACTGCCACCTTCAAAGGAAACGGACTCTAGTCTCCTGGAAAACTGAAGGCCCGTCCCCTAGAGACTAACACCTCCCAACTCCCACCTGCTTGGTTTTCACTTATTGTCCTTAGGAGAATAAATGTCTCTCTTTCCTTTCTGATATATTGAAGATGTCTCTTCTAGGAACACCTACTGATAGATTCAGGTCAGGTACTGGAAAATCTGGAAGTCTTTCCAGTTGGCCTAGGGGTGCAGGTTTCCCCAGTTCGTTAAAGTATAGCTAACGACAAACTTAAAGCAGGCCATACATGGGTCGAATTCCGAATGAGTTTTCAGTCGAAAAACGAAAGTATTGTTCGTTCTGTAATCCGATGATGCCACCAGTGATTTCGAAATTCGGTAGTTTTTCACTAATTTTCCACCATGCCTGATAAAATGGGGAGGAACCACGAAAATCGGCCAGTCCCATTGCTCCACTAAGAGAGCAAAAATCGGCCGATTATTCTTAGGTCTTATTTTGAACAAAAAATCGTTCGAAAATCGACCCATGTATGGCCGGCCTTAGTTGTGGATAGAAAAGAGACAGGAATTGGAGCACCTGTTAGGTTGGTACAGCTGTCTGTGCCACGGTTATAAAGATTCACCCAGTTTCATGGTTACTGTTATCACTGAAAGTGAAACTTAAAGAAAATTCCAAATTTTGGGTTGTCCCCAGTAGAGAGGGGAAATCTTGCAGTGGGGACGCTAGTTCTAATGACAACCACGGAATCCCTCCATTTGGAGGGATTTCCTCTTACTTCCTGTTTTATGGGACCAGAAGTGAAAGGAAATCTCCCCATTGGGACACAGATGGCAAAAAAAAAATGACAGAGATTATAACCCTCCCTTATGCAGGCCATAGATGGGTCGAAAACCGCCTGTTTTTTTTAATAAAAAAAAGAAAAATCGGTCGTTCAATAGGCCGACGTTACCACCAACGGTAAAAAAAAATCGGCTGATTTACGTCCCGTCTACGGCCGACATTTAATTACTTCTGTTCCTGCAGAAAGCTCCGCTATTATATTTGATATTAAAAAGTATAGCGGTTGCAACATTGTATCCATTTTGGATACAGATATTTTTATTCGGATACAAATAGATACATTGTTACAACCGCAATACTTTTTCATGTCAAATATAATAGCGGACTGGAATTCTTCTTCTTTTTCTTCCTCTTCTTCTTTTTCTTCCTCTTCTTTTTCTTGCAGGTCACGGCTCATGCGCAGATTTTTAATCTTTAAAAAGATCGGCCGATTTGCCCATCATTGCTGCGAAAATCGGCCGATCGGCAAAATCGGCTGAATTTTTTCCAACTTTATCGATAAAAGGTGCCAAAACCCAGAAAAACAGCCGACCAATTAACCCATTAACGGTGCAAAAATCGGCCGATTTTTTTTTTCCAGCCGAAAAATCAACCGATTTTCGACCCATCTATGGCCTGCATTACTCATTCCAAAATGTAAAAAAAAAAAAAAAAGTTTTGCCTTTCTGCTTTTTCCATGCAGGCTGTCCTATTCATGTCAATTGGGATGCAGCGGCTGAGCGGACGCTGCTTCCAATTTGACATCTATGTGGGTGCGTGTCCCCCAATGCATTGTGAGTTCAGGGCCACGTACCCGCAGCCACTGCATCCCAGCTGACATGCATGGGATTGTCTGCACATAGGTACACGGAAACACTTGAGCATACCGTGCGGGCAAACACAGCACACACGTGGATGGTAGGTACAGACACCCGTGTGGACAAATCCTGAAGTGCAATGTTTTGGAAGGTAAATAATTAGAATATGGACAGCACCACTAAATATCACTCCACCAACTAATATGCAAAAATATGTAAATTTAAAAGAGCAGCTCACCCAACCCTTAACAAGATGTACATTGAAATCAAAGAAAGGCAGCGCTCCTTCCTATTATCCTTTCACAGTGTTAAAATAAATCCTTTACCAATCATATATAAAAAATCAATATAACCAAAATAAATAATACATTTTTGATGATTTATTTTGGTTATATAGATTTTTTATATATGATTGGTTAAGGATTTATTTTAACACTGTGAAAGGATAATAAGAAGGAGCGTTGCCTTTCTTTGATTTCAATGTTTTGGAAGGTAACATAAATGTATACATTGAAAATTGACCTTTTTAAAAAAAAAAAAAAAAAATTATTATATTCGGTTAGTAGGTAAACCAGGAGACAAGTGCTTCTGAAGCAAATCTGGTGCTCACTGAACCCTTTGTTCAGTACATGCCAGAGTTCTTCCTGTCCTCCCAGACGGTAATTCAATTATGTCTAGTTTGTTGGTGTGTCTGCAGTTATTTAAATCTCCCAACAGGAGGCGCTATAGGGCCCATAACTAAGACAGAGGAAATGCTTTATGACAATGATCGATGGGATTGTGGTTTTGTTTGTGATTATAAATGTCTGCGTTCGTATAATGTGGTTTAAATGATTGTTTCTCTATACTTTTTGTAGAAGGAAGATGAAGTATTATTATAATATATTTGGAACATGTGTATTGGAGATTGTATTTTCTCTTTTTAGGGATTTCTCTTTTTGTTTCCATGTTCCATTGGGTGATATTCCTTTCTTTTGTAGCTGTTTTTGCATAATACAGTCACTAGTATCAAGCAAGCAGAGCTTATCTTCATTTTCCCGACTTTTCTGAACACATAAAAGATTCAATCTGGTTGCTCTAGTTTATGGATCTCAATACTGCTTATAAAAATTGCTCCTAAAATTTCAGATTTCAAAAGCGTTGGTTTAAAGCTGAACTCCAGGCAAACCGCTAAATACACCGATGGAATGTATATATACAGTTGCAAGAAAAAGTATGGGAACCCCTTGAGATTACGTGGAGTTTTGCATGAATTGGGCATAAAATGTGCTCTGAACGTCATCTAAGTCACAACAATAGAAGAACACAGTCTGCTGAACATAATACTACACAAACATTAGATGTTAGATCATTGTCCTGTTGCATCACCCATCCTCTGCGGAGCTTCAGTTGGCGGACAGATGGTCATACGTTTTCCTGCAAAATGTCTTGATAAACTCTGGAATTCATTTTCCCATCAATGACAACAATCCGTCCAGGCCCTGAGGCAGCAAAGCAGCCCCAAACCATGATGCTCCCTCCGCCATGTTTTACAATGGGGATGAGGTTTTGATGTTGGTGTGTTGTGCCTTTTTTTCTCCACACATTGTTGTGTGTTCTTCCCAAACAACTCAATCTTGGTTTCATCTGTCCACAGTATATTTTGCCAGTAGTGCTGTGGAACATCCAGGTGCTCTTTTGCAAACTTCAAACGTGCTGCAATATTCTTTTTGGACAGCAATGGCTTCCTCCGTGGTGTCCTCCCATGTGCTCGATTCTTGTTTAATGTTTTCCTTATTGTAGATGTGTCAACAAAAATGTTAGCATGTGCCAGAGATTTCTGTAGGTCTTTAGCTGACACTCTGGGATTCTTCTTTACCTCATGCAGCATTCTGCGCTGTGCTCTTGCAGTCATTTTTACAGGACGACCACGCCTAGGGAGAGTAGCAACAGTGCTAAACTTTCTCCATTTGTAGACAGTCTGTCTTACCGTGGACACATGAACATCAAGGCTTTTGGAGATACTTTTGTGAACCTTTCCAGCTTCATGCAAGTCAACAATTCTTGATCGTAGGTCTTCTGAGAGCTCTTTTCTGCGAGGCATGGTTCACATCAGACAGTGCTTCTTGAAACCAGTAAACCCAAAACAGGTGTGTGTTTTTTAAGGGCAGGACAGCTGTCAGCAACACATCCAATATCATCACACTGATTGGAGTCAAGGTTGGCTCACTCCTGGCTCCAATTAGCTCTGGGAGAAGTCATTAAGCTAGGGCCTCACATACTTTTTCCTCCCTGCACTGTGAATGTTTACATGGTATGTGCAATTAAACCATGGCAACATCTAATGTTTGTGTAGTATTATGTTCAGCAGACTGTGTTCTTCTATTGTTGTGACTTAGATGACGTTCAGAGCACATTTTATTCCCAATTCATGCAAAACTCCACATAATCCCAAGGGGTTCACATACTTTTTCTTGCAACTGTAAGAGTTGTTTGACCTGCCAGTTAATGTGTATTTCTGCCCATCCAGTCCTGAGATTTACACAGCTCTGCGACATAGACCTGAACGTTCTCTGTTGCAGTTCCCTTTCACACAAAAGTACTTTAACCCTGTGACCAGATAGTAAAAGCATTGTCCTGATGAACTCATGTCTGTGCCCCTGCTCTCTCCTTCTATCAGTATGCCCCTTGCACTGCTTCACACCTAACTAGCTCCTTCTGTGCTGCTTTTCCCTGAGCTCTGTTATACAAACTGGGTAGTAAACCTTTGAAGAGACTGATCAGTCAAATTTAGATACTTATGCTGCTATGATACGATGTATAATTAAATACAAAGCTGCATTGGTTTGTGCTTTTCAGCTATAAAGGGAGATTTATCACTGAAAACTATTATATGTAATGCCACCTAAAGGTATGCAGTCTGCAAGCACACTGGGAGCAAATCAAATGCCTGGTACTTCCAGGTATGAGGAGCATGTAATTGGCCACTCAGTTACCCAGAGCTTTCACATGGGAGAGAGTCCTTAGCCTTGTGTTGGGGCTTACATAGGATTTTCTCTTCTTGCTTCCAGTTGCTGAATGAAGCAGTGGGAAAGCAAAGGGAAGAAGAGTATGTGCAGCTTGAGAGGCCTGTTGTCCTGCCCTGCATGGGCAAAGCATGAGGACCACATTAAACCTGGATGCAATCAGTGGATAGGACTTGACTTTGCTGTGACTTCATAGCTGTGGCACACTTCCTGCCCCTACAAGGTCCAATGGGGCACTTTAAAAGCCAATAGAGAGCAGCCCCATCAGGAATGTAATGGTGGTGGTAAGGCTGGGTGCCTGGATTAGGGGATCTAGTGCCACACACAAGTACACTCACTGGCCACTTTAATAGGTACACCTTGCTGCCTGGTGTTAGCTTATGCTGCTGTAGCCCATCTACTTCAAGGTTCAACGTGTTGTGCGATTACAGATGGTATTCTGCATACCTTGGTAGTAACGAGTGGTTATTGGAGTTACTATTGCCTTTCAATCATCTCCAACCAGTCTGCCCATTCTCCTCTGACATCAACAAGGCATTTTCGTCCATACAACTGCCACTCAATTTACACAGCACATTACATATATATTGTACATTCACATCAGTCCCTAACCCTCAAGGGGCGTACAATCTAAGGTCCCTAACTTACATTCATACATACACATATTAGGGACAATTTAGACAGGATCCAATTAACCTACCAGCATGTCTTTGGAGTGTGGGAGGAAACTGGAGTACCCTGAGGAAACCCACGCACTCACAGGGAGAACATGCAAACTCCAGGCTGGTGGTGCCGGGTTTCGGATTCGAACCAGCGACCAGTACTGCCAGGCAGAAGTGCAAACCATTTAGCCACTGTGCTGCCCCATTGGATAGTTTGTCTTTTTTTGGACCATTCTCTGTAAACCCTAAAGATGGTTGAGCGTGAAAATCTCAGAGGTTTTTGAAATACTCAGACCAGTCCGTCTGGCACCAGCAACCATGCCACATTCAAAGTCACTTAAATCCCCTTTCTTCCCCATTCTGATGCTCGGTTTGAACTTCAGCAATTCGTCTTCACCACATCTAGATGCCTAAATGCATTGAGTTGCTGCCGTGTGATTGGCTGATTAGCAATTTGTGTTACCAAGCCATTGAACAGGTGTACCTAATAAAGTGGCCGGTGAGTGTGTATTTGGGCATAATTGAAGGTATGTGCAAGAACCTTGAGATTCCTGCTCTTAAAGTGGACCTATCAAAATATACTGTATATATCGATTCACTTTAAAGTGATTTGTAAAGGTTACATTTTTTAAAAATAACAAACATGTCATAGTTACCTGGTCTGTGCAATGGTTTTGTGCAGAGCAACCCCGATCCTCCTCTTCTGGGGTGCCCCACCGGTGCTCTCAGCTACTCCCCCCTGCTGAGGGCCCTTATAGTAAGTTGCTTGCTTTTGGGGGCACACATGTGGACTCGGTCCCGGGCCGTGCTCTGTTTGTCCATTAACACACAGCTTGGCCCCGCCCGCTGCTCTCTGCTCACTGGCTGTGATTGAGAGCAGAAGTAGCCAATGGTTCCCACTGCTGTCTCTGAGTCTATGAGGAGGGAGAGAGGGGAGAGAAACGCAGCTTTCATGCACAACGTTGGATCGGGATTGGGCTCAAGTTAGTATAAGGAGGAGCTGGGGGGGGGGAATGCACACAGATTATTTTTCATCTTAATTCTTGAGAATTCATTAAGGTAAAACCCGTCAGCCTCTAGAACCTCTGTAAGAATATAAGGGCATTTGGTAGCATTGACTGTGTAAGTTATTTTATTGTAAGTGCATGGAAGGAAGTGCCGAAACCAGAACATAGAAAGTCCAGATGTCGTACAACACGGGTGTCAAATTGGCGGCCCTCCAAATGTTGCCAAACTACAAGTCCCATGAGGCATTGCAAGACTGACAGTTACAAGCATGACTCCCAAAGGCAGAGGCATGATGGGACTTGTAGTTTCGCAACAACTGGAGGGCCACCAGTTTGACACCCCTACCGTAAAAGACAAAACATTTGAGGGGTTCCAGTACATATGTAATGACTATAAAGAAACCACACATTTTTAAAGAATGAGCATATGTATATAATTTTATTGTAAGGCTCCATGTACGCTGGACACTTCTGAACGGTAGAAACTGACTGCTGGAAAACATAGGTTAAAAAAAGTCTGTTTAGCCGTGTTTGCATAACGCATTTATGTGCGTTTGTGTTTAGAAGGCTTTTTTAAAGATAAGCACAGGAGAACCTCCCAAATGCCAAGAATGAACTGAAAAGTGTTAAATTATTAACTATTTCCGACTGCTTCAGAGAAATACAGAGAGTAGAAGCAGAGACAGCAGTATGTGTTGAGATTAGCTTAGGTGTGAGTTGCTCATTAACATTTCTTTTGTTTCCAAGGGTGGGAAAGGTGTCTGGTGGAGGGAGTCATTAAGGTCACCTGGCAGGGGGTCTTCATGAGGAATTTGAGGTGTGAATGGTCATTAACAGATCTTTTGTTTCCAAGGGTGGGAGAGGTCTGAGGTGTGAATTGGTCATTACAATGTATGACAAGCTTGGTAGGAACATCCTGTGTTCAGTGTTTTGTCCATTTGAGTACCTTGAAAACTCTTTGCATGCATTTTTCATGATGAAAAAAGGCTCTGGACAGCATCGGGAACAGGAAGAGTTAAAACAAATTTGCAAACGATTATAAACGCGATTTGCCGCATTTAGAAGCGTTTTAAACACTGATAAAATCAACTGCTGAACGCACGTTTTCTGTGTTCAAAAAAACGACTGTAAACTCAAATGCCTGTAAATGACTGTAAAGGAAGATGTATACATGGACACATAGGAAAACATTAGGGAGAGTTCAGGGGCTGCTGAAAAAAATGCAGAAAAGCTCCTAAACGTGAGTTTATCAGCTGCAGTGTACATGAGCTCTAAGTGACATACTTTTTCCCTTTTATTTCTCTTTCTGAATTAAATTTGTGTTTCTTCTTCTAGGGAAGGAAACCTGACTAGACACTATTACCTAAACATCACCAACCATTACATGTGGTCCTCTGTGGATGTGACGGTAGGACTCTACACCTCCCTGTGTCAGTACTTTGACGGCACTGAGATGAGATGGAAGACGGAAGGACTCGTACCCCTGGAGGACACCCGCTCTGACCAGGCTGTGTGTCTGACCCAGCATCTCACCGCCTTTGGTGCCAGCCTCTTCGTCCCACCACACTCCGTCAACTTTATCTACCCTGTAAGTAGAGGCTGAACTCATCTGGTAGTCCATGATCTGCTTTACAAACTGTTGTATTGTTGACACATTATGTAGTTGATTCTAGAGTATAGTAAAAAAAAAATATTGCTATTGGTCCTTCCTTCTCAGTAACGTCCGGATATCCCGACCACCCTGACACGTTCACATTCGCTTGAGGCTGATTTTGGTTTGAAAGTGTTTCTTAGACAAGTCGGCTCTTTCGTTGTTTGCTATATCAAACCACTTTCTGTGGGAGTGCAGTCTGTCGTCTTCAACATGATCCAAAGAACACTCATTATGATGGCTAAAATGTGCCACTCCCCTCAAATAACTCGCGAACTGTTGGTGCTACATAATTTTCGGTTTACGAATGAAAATCCATTGAAAATAATGCCTCTGTTTATGAATTCTTTTTACAATACGAACATATTAATTTGTTTTCAATGCATTTACAAATTATTTTTTAATCATGTCCCTGTACAGTACTATGCCTCTATAAAGAGTTTTGAACAGATAAGACTTTTTTTTTACTTTTTTTTTTTACCTCCGGAACGGATTAATTGCTTTTCAATGCATTTGTGAATTCATTTTTGATCATGTCCCTGTACAGTATTTATGCCTTTAAAGTGCATTTTATAAAGCGTTTTGAACAGATAAGACTTTTTTTGACCTTTTTCTGACCTCTGGAACGGATTAATTGGTTTTCAGTGCATTTACGAATTATTTTTTAATCATGTCCCTGTACAGTATTTAAGCCTTTAAAGTGCACTTTATAAAGAGTTTTGAACAGAAGACTTTTTTTGACTTTTTTCTGACCTCTGCAACGGATTAATTGCTTTTCATTGCATTTATGAATTCATTTTTGATCATTTCCCTGTACAGTATTTATGCCTTTAAAGTGCATTTTATAAAGCGTTTTGAACAGATAAGACTTTTTTTGACCTTTTTCTGACCTCCGGAACGGATTAATTGCTTTTCAATGCATTTATGAATTAATTTTTAATCATGTCCCTGTACAGTATTTATGCCTTTAAAGTGCACTTTATAAAACGTTTTGAACAGATAAGACTTTTTTTTACCTTTTTCTGACCTCTGTAACGGATTAATTGGTTTTCAGTGCATTTACGAATTATTTTTTAATCATGTCCCTGTACAGTATTTATGCCTTTAAAGTGCACTTTATAAAGAGTTTTGAACAGAAGACTTTTTTTTACTTTTTTCTGACCTCCGGAACGGATTAATTGCTTTTCAGTGCATTTACGAATTCATTTTTAATCATGTCCCTGTACAGTATTTATGCCTTTAAAGTGCTCTTTATAAAGAGTTTTGAACAGATAAAAGACTTTTTTTTTTACATTTTTCTGACCTCCGGAACGGATTAATTGCTTTTCAGTGCATTCCTATGGGAAACTGCATTTCGGTTTACGAATTTTCCACAATATGAAAAGTCCCGCAGAATGAATTAAATTCATAAACCGAGGTACGCCTGTAATAATAATAAACAGGAGCACTCAGTTTTATGAACACATCGAAATTCACTTATATCTCTTTCCACAGCCTCCGCATCCTGGAATCAATTACATTGTGCTTCTGACGTGTGCCGTCTGCTTCGCCACCTACTCTGTAGCCACCATTATCGTCCACAAACTAGACCTTCTGGATGTCAGCAAGGCCGGGGTCATACCGTTCTGCGGGAAGGCTGGTGTCTATAAATATGAAGTCCTGGTGAAGACGGGCTGGGGGCGCGGATCAGGTGAGTGAGACTATATAATTATATAACATGGATTTCTGAATAAATGAACATAAACATGTCTTTGGGTTCAACTTTAAAATATGAACCGCCTCCCTCCTGCCATATAAGGAAATGCCGGGCTGGTGGCGGCTCTCTCGTTCTGGGAGGATGTCTTATGACATCCTGCAACTCTAACAGCGCATGCGCGCCCCCGCAGGCGCGGTGATCAGTGGTGCGCTGTGTCACTGGGACACAGCGGATCAGAGCCAATGATACAGGCTTTGTCATGTGATCCGCTGTGTCCAATCACAGCTGATCGCATGTAAACAAGAAATGCTGGTTATCGGCAGTCCTCAGAGGGGGACATCTACACTGATCATCAGGGCACTTCTTGGGAAATGACAGATGTCCTGTCTAGTTGTGTTTCCCCAAGATCTGTCAGTGTGTCCAGCAATACCCAGATGTCACTTTCTATGTGGACACTTTTATACTCTGAAAAAGTTATTTTGAACAAATGGTGTAGCGCTGTAAATACTAAAATACCGTATTGTCAAATCATAATATAAATCATATTAAAGTGAAAGAATATTAATAAACCTCGTGTATCTTTATTACCTTCATTAAAGGTGAAATACATTCCAAAGCAAATATAAAATCAAAGTGATCAATTATAAAACCGTGACATTTATCAATTGATATAAATAAATACATTTTAAAAAAAAAGTCCCAAGAAGTGAAAAAAAATAATTGTAGCACAAAAAAAATATAATATAAAAATCCAGATTTTTCAATTCTTCAACTTTTATATTCCCACTTTTTGTTGCGTGCTCATATTTATCCACTTCCATACCGGGCACTTTTGCCTCCTTCCTGCCCAGGCCATTTTTCAGGTTTCAGCGCTCTCACACTTTGAATGACAATTGCGCGGTCGTACAACATTGTACCCAAACTAAAATTTTATCATTTTCTTCACACAACTAGAGATTTCTTTTGGTGGTTTTTAATCATTGCTGGTGTTTTTATTTTTTGCTAAATTAACAAAAAAAGACCAAAACTTTTGAAAAAAAACACGTTTTTCTTTGTTTCTGTTATAAAAGTTTGCAAATAAATAATTGTTCTTAATAAATTTAGGCCGAGATGTATTCTGCTACATGTCTTTGGTGAAAATAACCCAAATTAGGATGTATTATTTAGTTTGTAGGAAAGTTATAGAGTTCACAAACTATGGTATAGATCTAAATATTGATCAATCCTGAAGTACTGACAGCCAATCTAATTTCTTGAGGTCCAAGAATGTCAGAACAGTACAGATATCCCCCAAATGTCAGGACAGTACAGATATCTCCCAAATTACCCCTTTTTGCAAAGTAGACAGTCCGACGTACTTCATAAGAGGAATGGCGAGTTTTTTGAAGTTGTATTTTTTTGTCATAATTTTTCAGAAAATGAAAACATTTTAAAAATTATTTTCACTATTTTTTTTTTTACATATTGTCACCAGTGCAGTACAGCGTCATCATATAACTGGCATGGCGGTGATCAGGGACACTGACTGGTGACAGTATGAAAAAAAAAAAAATATATATATATATATATATTTTTATTATTTTTAATTTTTTATTCCTTTTTTTTCTTTTTTAAGATTTTTTTTTCATATTTCACTTTGACCAAAATAGTACAGTGTTACCATAGTAACATTGTACTACTTTGGGGAAGTGATCAGTATTTTTTTTTTTTTTTCCACACAATTTGCTTATAGCAAAGAATTACTTTGCGATAAGCAAGCATTTATCTAAATGATATTGATTCATTCAGGGGTTTTTTTTGTGCTTAGCTGTGATTTGACCACAGCTAATCACATGACATGTGCATGTGATCGCTGTGACCATTCAAAGCTAGACACTAGTATACAATGGATGGCATGAATGAAGCCATCCATTGCATACAACTGTCATGTGATCACAGCAGGTCACATGGTACTGGCAACGGGGGCCAGTACTCAGATCTGTCATCGACCGTGTCCGAGGTACACGGCCGGTGACAGATCACGCAGCTCTGCAAGCGCGCAAACTGCGCATGCCCGGGACCATATGGATTCCGGGTGGATGCACCATATGGCATCCACCCGGAAATCTAAAGCATTTTTCCGGCCGCCAAACGGCTATTGACCAGGCGGCTAATGGTTATGGTGCCAATTATATCCATCACCTTCTAGTGTGTGCGCTCCCCCCAAAAATTTGACCCTCAAGGAGTCAAAGAGCAATCAATATCCCCGGATGATCCCTGGTTGGATGGATCTCTCCCTTTAAGTGGACACAGGAACAGCTCCCACCGAAATCATATAATTGTTCAAACACATCTTTAGGGGGTCTTCAAATGGTTCAAAAAGAAGTCAAAGATAGAACTTCCATAGTGTAGTAATTAGATATTTATTAAAAAAAAATCAAAAACCGCCAAATGGCTCCCAGACCCAGCTGGCATGTACTGTGTAACCCACAGTCAGGTGTACATACAAGGAGTCCCAAGATGGCGATTACCGTCCAAACGTAATGACATCTTCACGCTGTATTCCTACGCGTTACATCACGCTAACACGTGACTTCTTCTTTCTTACTCTGACTGTCCCTATTTTCTTTCTTCCTGCTTTTCAGGCACCACAGCCCACGTAGGTATCAGCTTATATGGAGTGGATAATAAAAGTGGACACAGACATCTGGATGGTGAGAATACTTTCCACCGAAACAGCGTGGATATCTTTCAGATTGCAACAGAGAAGAGCCTGGGGAATGTGTGGAAGATCCGTTTGTGGCATGATAACAAAGGTATAAATTCAATCACATGTACAAGATATTTGTAAAACGAAATCTTATTGCTACATTTATTTTGTGTTCAGCTACCGCTACCCTCCTCCACCTCCCCAATGTGAATATTCTAGGAATATGACATCCCAGAAAGTGTCAGTTTCTTAGCTCAGCCGCTTCCTTCGTTTCACATCACAGCCCTCTCCTTTACTGAGAATGTTAAATTGCCGCCTGTGCTGGTCCAGCTCCTCTTCTCCTCCCTACATAACTGGTTATGTAGCTGCCGATTTTTTACACAATTTTTACGTATTATTTAGCACTGCTATTACTTTCTAATATAGTAGAGGGTGTTACTACACTAAACCACACTGCACAAATAGTTTTTAGTTTCTGGTGTGTTGAAATATATGAGAGTCGCATTAGGCGCATAGCTGTTGACACAGGGAGTCTTTCGATTTTTTTCTCACTATTGTAGTTCAGTGACTCACAGGTAATGTGAGTATAGACAAAGGTATATATCACATTTTTGTTTTTCCAATTAGCATCTCACAAGGTCTGTATGTTTTTTTTTGGTCATTAGATAGGCATTGTCCACTGTTGTCACCATCACCCCTCCCTGAGAAATGCCATGCAGCCATTGCTGGAGTGCCTGTACACAGAAAGTGGCTGAAAAATGGCTGCAGGAGAACAATAGCACTGAGTTTATTTAAGAAACGCAGTTGTTTATGATCCCCAGAAAACTATATGTTAACTACTTGCCACTCAGCCACTGTAGATATACGGCGGCAGGGCGGCACTCACAGGCAAAACCGCGTTTTAAACCGTGTGTTTTGTAAACAAATAGGGGGCGCGCGCGAGGCGCGCCGTCACCCTATCTGTCCCCCTATCTGTCCCGCGGATCACCGCCACAGATGTCAGTCGCCGAGTCACAGCCGCTCCTTAGCGGCTGTGTCCCGGCGATCGGCGGCAAACAGTGACAGAGAGCACAGCTGCAGTAGCTGTGCTGTCTGCAACTTCCCTGTCAGCTCGAGGATGAGCTGATCGAGAAAGAACAGTTTCTCTTTCTCGATCAGCCTTGTCCCGCCCAGTACACACCCCCGCCCCCTAGTAAAACACTCCCCTCACTCCTATAACCCTTCCCTGCAAAATAAAGTTAACCCCTTCCTCCCCATTGCCATTAGTACAGTGTCAGTGGTTTTTTTTTTTGCACTGATCACTGTATTAGTGTTTTTGGGGACGTCAGTGACCCCAAGTCAGTACCCCCCAATGTCAGAATGTCCGCCGCAGTCCCACAGTCCCGCCATAAGTCGATTCCATAAGTCCCTGATCGCCGCCATAATTCACTGATCGCCGCCGTTATTAGTATAAAAAAAAACCTAAAAATCCCAGTATCTTTCCCGCCATTTGTAAATGCTATAACTTTCACGTAAACCAATTAATTTACACGTATTGGGTTTTTTTTTTTAGCAAAGACATGTCGCAGAATGCATTTTGGCAGAAATTTATGACTAAATTTGATTTTTGCATTTTTTTTTTACTGGACATATATAGCAAAAAGGCCAAAATATTGTTTTTTTTTCCTCAAAATTGTCAGCCTTTTTTTTTTATAGCACAAAAAATAAAAACCGCACAGGCGATCAAATACCACCGAAAGAAAACTCAATTTGTGGGGAAAAAAAAGAATGTAAATTTCATTTATGTACCATATTGCATGACCGCGCAATTGTCCGTTAAACTAGCGCAGCGCTGTATAGCAGAAAAATGGCGTAAATTGCAGTATCTATACCATAGTTTGTAGACGCTATAACTTCCACACAAAGCAATCAATATACACTTATTGGGAATTTTTTTTTACCAAAAACATGGAGCAGAATACATTTTGGCCTAAATTTATAACCAACTTTGAGTTTACTATATATTTTTTATAGCTGAAAGTAAAAAATATTGTTTTTCTTCAACATTTTTGGCCTTTTTTTGTTTATAGCGTGAAAAATAAAAAGTGCACAGGTGATCAAATTACACCGAAAGAAAGCTCTATTTGTGTGAAAACAAGGACGTAAATTTCGTTTGGGTGCAGCATTGCATGACCGCGCAATTATCAGTTGAACCAGTGCAGTGCCGAGTGGCAAAAAGAGGCCTGGTCATTAAGGGGGGTAAATCCTCTGGAGCTCAAGTGGTTAATCCATTAGGGCAGGGATGGGCAGCTGTGGCCCTCCAGCTGTTGGTGAACTACAAGTCCCATCATGCCTCTGCCTTTGGGAGTCATGCTTGTAACTGTCAGTTTTGCAATGCCTCATGGGACTTGTAGTTCTACAACAGCTGGAGGGCCACAGTTGCCCACCCCTGCATTAGGGTTTACCTATAATGATGTTCATAATCATTTTATACTGTGTTCATGATGTTTTGGAATTACAATTCTGATATTTCTGTGCTGGTCTCAGGGCTCAGTCCATCTTGGTATGTCCAGCATGTCATCATCCGAGACCTGCAGAGCAGCAAGAACTACTTCTTCTTGGTCAATGATTGGCTGTCTGTAGGTCAGGAGGAAAGTGGCCGGCGGGTGGAGAAGGAAATCTTTGCTGCCAGTGAGTGATCTTTACATGACTGTTAGATGGCTCGTGTTCCTTTTTCTGGATGCACACTGACAACATGTTTCCATTTCTGCCTGTTAAGGTGAGACAGAGCTGAAGAGATTCTCTCGGATTTTTGTGGCAGAACTGCAGAGAGGCATTTCGGAGAAACACGTCTGGCTCTCTATGTGGGACCGCCCTCCGCGTAGCCGCTTCACCCGCGTCCAGAGGGCCACCTGTTGTGCTGTTCTTATCTTCCTCTTCCTGTGTGCCAATACAGTGTGGTACGGTGTTGTGGGAGATCGCAATCATGGGTGGGTGTAGCTCTCTCTCTTTAAGCTGCGTGGATAGCATCTAATACAGCCTTTCTCAATCTTTTCAACACTTGAAATGACTTTCTGGTCTTGGGGAACCCCTGCTAAATTTTACTGTATCTACAACTCATGATACATTAGTGTAATGTCAGTGGGAAGAAAAGTTCTTACATCTGTGGTCATTGGAAGAAATTACCCTCTTACCCCCGGTTCACATCTGTGTGGGTGGTGCCGCTGCGGATTCGCAAGAAAATCCACCACCCGCCCAGAGAATTGCAGATCCGCGGGACGGTGATATTAGTTCTAACGGCACGCCGCCCGCACTGGAAAACTCAACCGTACTGGGAACCGAGATTTCCGTGCGGGCTGCGTTTTCCAAAGAAGTGCAGGAACTTCTTCCCTGAGTGTCACTGGCACGGGAGTCCATTCACATGAATGGGCTCTCGTTCCCGTGCAAAACGCTGCCCACACGGCCGCATAGATGTGAACTGGGGGTCACAGAGAGCTAAAAAGATCAATGGTGTCAGTGGGAACCAGGGTGGATTTGATTTAAATCAAACTGATTTAAATCACGATTTAAATCACAATTTAAATTACTAGTCAGTAAGGCTTGATTTAAATCCTAGTTTTCTACATAAAGACTCATTCTTGCTGGTATAACTTTAATATGCAAGTAGATGAAGATTTTTAGAATAACAACTTTTCATATTAGTTTTTTTATCCCCAGTTTAATAGGTTAATCATTCATATTTGGACAACTTTTCTGTTGTACTTAAGAAGGAGAAAAATAATCATTCCCTTAATAATAACAATTTAAATAGATTTATTTTTGGCTAAACAAAATCTATATATTTTAAGAAACTTAGACTGTCAGCCCCTTCCTCCTCACATTTAGTTTCACTTTCTTCTTGTGCAGATCTATTCCACTCCAAACAATCAGAAAAATATTGTTTCTATTCTATTCACTGAACTTGAACCTTAGCACTGAAGGGGTTGATTCTGTATTCATAGGTTTGTAGAAGTTAGGATGAAGGTCTTTTTCTTAACTCTGTTCATGTTATAACATTTTTGCTGTGAAGAAGAGGCATGTGATCTCCGCTGAGTCAAATTCAGTTTTGAGAACTGCAAAAGTAAACCAACATCTGTGATAATATCTTGTAGGCAGAGAAACTGCCCAATAATCTTACAAAAACCTCTGGAAGAGCATGACATTGTGAATGGATTCATGGAATTTATTTACCAAAAAAATTAAACATATACAGCCTTATTCTACATAATTAAAAAACTAATCTTTATTGCATGATGGAATAACCTTTGGATGGTAATATATTTTCCTCAAAAAGCATTTTATTTAAGAAAATCGATTTAAATAAAAAAAATCCGATTTAAATAAAAAAAATCCGATTTTTTTTTGATTTTTTTAAAAAAATCATTGATTTTTATCCACCCTGGTGGGAACCTATCTAAGAGGCAGAAATTGCCCATTGCTCAAGGAATCCTTAGAAACCTCTGGAGGAACCCTAGCATTCCATAGAACTCTGGTTGAGAAACCCTGATCTAATAAATCATTCCAGTTTTTAGGATGTTTTTTATTGTTGGGTGCTTTCCTAGCCACCTATATTAAAGCTGTCATGGGAGAAATATGGGGCTGTCATGGCCAGCTTGCTTAAAATGCTGCTTGCGTAGTTAATATGTTGACACAGTGGCTTCACTACCCTCAGAGTCACCAACCTGTAAATGTTAGAGGTCACCGGCCTGTTTGTTTTGGGTCAGGACACCAAGCATTGGACTATGAGGGACAATATGACATCCAGGCAACAAACATCTTCAGAGGTAGAGGTCAGCAATAGCAGTCTTCATGTTTTTCTCTTGACAGCTGGACTATAAGAAAAAAATCTAACTTTGTTTAAAGCTACTTTCACACTGAGGAGTTTTTTAAGCATTTTTGTGTTAACAAAAGCACCTAAAAAGCTCAAGAAAAATGCTTCCCTGTGTATGTGAATGTATATCTATGTATGTTTTCACACTGAGGCTTTGCGCTTGCGGTGCGGTGTAAAAACTCCTGCTTGCAGCATCTTTGGGGCATGTTTGGTGAGTTCAAAGAAAACGCCCCAAAAAAGCCTCTTCCCATTGAAATCCTCTGAGAAGCATTTTTGGTGCAGTTTTTAAGTCACGTGTCCTTTAACCACTTCCCGTCCGGCCCATGTATATAAACGGCCGGACGGGAGTAGTGCAGAGGCTGGTGGCCATTTATAAACGGCCTCCCCGCTCCCTGGGAGCACGCAGCACCGCGATCCGGTGCCCGTTGTGTCCTCCGGACACAGTGGAACACCGATTGTTGTACGGGACCTCCCGAAGTCCCGATCATGTGATCACTGATTGGCCAATCAGTGATCACATGAAGTGTAGTAAGCAAGATGTCACTTCTGACATCATTGCTTACTGCTAGTGAAATCTGTGAATGATCACAGAGGTCACATGGTACAGGGATATTCACAACAGCCTTGTACCATGTGACAAGCTGTGACCAATCACAGTTCACACAGTAGTTCTCAATGGCTGCAAGAATGCAGCCAGAGAGAAGGAGAAATTATTGATTTTACAGCCTTTATGGGTGTAAAAGCAATCAGTGTGTAAAAAAAAAAAAAAAAAAAAATCTTCATCACCCCCCACAAGTAGTACAGTGTCACTATGGTGACACTGTACTGCTAGCGTGACAGTATAAAAAAAACCAAAAGAAACATAATATAAAAAAATAAAATAAACATGTAAAAAGTGTCCGGATTTGAAGTGGTTAAAAAACGCTCAGCACGGTAAAAACGCCTATGCGTTTTTGCTGTGTTCTTGCGGCGGATCAGTGTGAAAGTAGCCTTATGCCCTGTGATAGTGTGGATTTGCCCAGAGCTGTCATATGCTCTTTCATACAGAGAAGTAGCAGGCATTTCCTTTGGGTCCTACCACAGATGCAAATATCTACTGCACTCAAGACCTTACTGCCTTAAAGGAAACCAGTCACCCTTGGGCTGAATCTGGAAATTCCATTGTAAACTAATAATAATTATTGTTCAATTACATTTTTACAATGAGTGATGTTGGTTGTAATACTAAGTCATCCTGCAATCCCTTTCCTTTTCTTGTCGTACTAAATAAAGAACCAGTTTTTCCCTCCTACAGGGATGGTGCAGTGTCTCAGGTGGTTCCTCTCAGTGTGGACTCCGTGGCTGTAGGGTTGGTGACCAGCATCTTAGTCTATCCCATCTACCTGTTCATCCACTTTCTGTTCAGGCGAGCTCGCAGCAAGGTGAGTCCACTGGTGTCTACCAGTAGAGGTGGCATTTAATTTTTCTCTCTCGCATATCACCGCATTGTCTATATTGTGTTCTTTCTTCCCATAGACCTGTATCAGGCCATCCCTCACATACTTCGATCAGAACTCCCTAGAAATCGATAACTACCTGGACAATGTGATGATGGAGAGTTCCTTTATGACATATACAGGGATACATGGAGAGGTGAGGATGGGCTTCAAAATATTTGTACACTATACTTTCCCTTTAAAGTGGACCTATACTTAACTGCTAAAGTTTGGCTGTGTAACAGGGATAGAACAGTTAAATGTCACAAAGCTAATGAATAAAAACAATTATGCCTTTGATGTAGAATTCCTCTTACCTTTCCTGATTAGAAGCAGTAGACCACGCTGGTGACAGTGTCTGGACACCCTACGTTCCAGCCTCACAGAAGCGTGTCGGGAGTTTAATAGGCATCCTGATTCTGATGACTGAATTATATTAATGTTGTCACCAGAGGACAGGGTCTAGGAACAGGAAGAGCTGTTTTGAAAAGTCATTGCAATGAATGAAAAAGTGGACCTGGGCAAAAAAATGTCCATAACCAACTTGTTTCTCATGGAGGTTCAGATTGCTGGTTTCTATATTCCCATTAATGACATTAAGTTGGGGTCATCGGTGTAAACACTTCCAAAATTGTAAAGTTTTTCTGATGTGGTGATATCTCTTTCATCTTCTTCATAGGGATTTTCTGACCAGACCAAAACAGAAATAATTGTGGATGACACAAAGGGGTGAGTTCCTGGACTTGTATTTCTCTGGATGTTAGTCTTCAGGTTTCAGTGCTTCTTTGTTCTAATTTATTTACCTATGTCAAAATGTCCACAGGGTTCAGGGATGTCAACCTCCCGAAGTGAAATTTACTGACACGAGAAACAAAATTTACTGACAGCCAAAACATTTTTGCTGACAGTTCAAAAAGTTAGCCAAAATGATCGGAAATGCCAGGAATTCTGATGTGGGAGGGACTCTGATGACCATAGACCACCTTCTGCAGAGCGAATACACGTAGGTAATGGAGGGTTACGGATATAAAGGGGAACCCTTATGATCGGTGTCTCCACTTACCTTCGTGTATTCACTCTGCAGAAGGTGATCTACGGTCACCAGAGTCCCCCCTCACATCACCGACCCCCCCCCCCCCCTTCTCCACAGACTTTGTGTGGCCTGGGTGGCTGGAGCTGTCATTGACCGGCCTCCTTCATAAGACTGCTCAGGTGCAAGGCAGTGCTTCTTGATCTTCCATCTGGCCTCCAGTCCTCCTCTTTCCCAGTGCTCCAGCCACTAAGGGCATGCTTAGTCAGACTACGCTATGGGTCCTCCTCTGCTCCTTTATTCTCATCATCCCCTCCCATTCCTCCTGGCTTCCCCTTCTACAATTTGTGAAAGGCGCCAAGCAGGCACCATGATGACGCGCCCGCCCAGGCTGCTCCCTGCCCGAGTCCTGTGTGCATGCAGTTCTGAAGGTGGCCTGTGGCCATATTTTTAAGGGCAGCCAGTGTCCATAACAGACATTTATGGGCAGTGTAAAATTGATTTCATAACCTCCTATCTTAATTGTACAGTACAGGACACAAGCAACTTATTCACATACCATTGGTTGAGCAAGTTGCCGGTGTCCTGTACTGTACAGTACTCCAAGATATGAACATTTAAAGGTAAGTCAAAATTCCTTTTTTTATTCTGATTTCTTATATTCAGTAGCTGTTCATTTTTATGTTGTGACATTAACAGTCTTAGTTTAGTGTCATACATCATTCTGATCTGTGTTGATGTTTTCAGTGTTGTTTGCAACCATGTGTGCCATTCTGTATCAGTAAAAACATATTCAACCATTAATAGAACTGTAGTCTTTCCCTAGTTATGGTCATAGCTTCCAACCATCCCTCATTTGGACTGTCCTTCTTATGCAACCAAATTCCTCTGTCCCTCTTTCCTCCTCAGTTGTCCCCCTCTTTAGTCTGATGTATTAACCTCTTTGAAAATGTATTGCCAAATTACAAAAATTGTTATACTACCTTAAACCTTTCATTAAATTTCACATTTGTTATTTTAAAACATTTTTTAAAAAATCCAATATGAAGAAAACTAGTGGTAAAAAAAATATGTGTATTAATTCTTCCTGGCCTGCTATGCTAATGGAAGCGTTGAAGTGGAGTGTCCTGTATTCTTTGGGCTAACTAGAGTTTTTCTTTCTCATCTCAGAAAGTTGGGGGTATCGGTAACATGTATGTCTGTGTCTGTTCAGTTTCATTCAGTGGAGTGCCAATGATGGTATGCTCAGCTGGCCAGACCTACTAAGTGACCCGACCATCATGGGAAACAGCATCCAGAAGTTGGAGAAGCACCGCAGTCAACACCTTGGGTTAGATGGCAGCTCCCATCCCAGTGAGGAGGACAATGTGATACTAGGCCTTCCCCCATCCATGCCACGCCATTTCTTAGCATCAGGTGAGCATACAAGGGTGGCAGTTAAGTTATGAAATGAGTTTGAGAAGACAACAGAGATATTTAGTGTTTAGTCTGAATTAAGTTCAGTCTTGGATTATCAGGAATATTGAAATTTGGTTGGTCAGAGGTTATTTTGCACTTTCAGAAATCATTGCATGACAAGGACACATGACATTTAATTTTCTATATTATTTATTGAGGATTTTTTTCTTTTTTTTTCTTTTACAAAAAAGTTTTATTGTAGATGAAGCAGAGATAAACAAACATTCGGATCACAGATTCAGTGACCATCAAATATAAATTGTACTGGATAAATGGAAACCAATTTAAATCATACATTAATAAAGGCATAAGTTGAAAAAAAAAATTTTTACATAGGTGCTTCATAAAAACAAGAATGAGGGAAAGAGTTGGTGAGGAACTATTAGCGAACCTTTGTGGGTCAATAATAATGTGAGTTCAAAAGAAAGTTTTGCTGCATCAACATTATGCAAAACAGGACAGGCACAAAGAGAGACCTCTCTAAGAAGTGAGACCTGTTCCAAACCCTAGGTACATAAAAGAAGTCTGGGGTACATAGATAGTACTGTAGATGTAGCACATAAAACAGGAAACTCAATCCGTAAAATATGATTAAGAACAACTTGGAAAGGAGATTAGAAAAGGACAAACCGTAGAGAGACAAGGACAAAAAAAAAAACCGAGAGGGGCTCCTAGGCGATCACGGCAGAATCCATCCTCATATCGATAGAAGGGACTGGTCGAATCTCGAAGGTTGAGCTATATCCAGCCAGGGACGCCATACTTGCAAAAATTTTGTATGGGTATCCAACAATATGGCCGTCAATTTTTCATTGACCATTATGAAATTCATCCGGTTTTTGACAGCTTCAGAACTAAGAAGAGGAGTTTTCCATGCTCTCGCAATTGTCAACTTCGTTGCCACAAATAAGTGTGATGCCAGCTGCCGTTCAGAACGGAGAAGGCCCTCCAATGGTTTAAATAAAAGTGCTTCATACGGATTACGCTTAATGTCTGTGTGAAGCATAGTGCGAAGGAGGGCATACACCCTAATCCATAATCTGTTTACTTTGGGGCAAGTCCACCAGATGTGGGCCATGGTGCCCAATTGTTGGCATCCCCGAAAACAAACGGGGGAATATGTAGGTATAAAAGTAGCTAGACGGGCAGGCGTATAGTACCATCGGTAAAGAATTTTATAGGCATTTTCAAGGATAAGGACATTCCTGGAACACTTAGATAGTGCTTGGGTCATGGTCTGCCAATCCTGTTGGTCCAAAGCCCCCCCTAATTCAGACTGCCAACGCTGATGATAGGAACCAACCGGAGGTGTTCTATAAGATATAATGGAAGAGTAAATCAAAGAGATCAAACCCGGGGCATGAGGTCTGTGTCTGCACTGACTTTTAAAGGGGGACAAACTATAAGGTCCTGGATGCGTGCGTATTAATGTATTGATAATTTATTGAGGATTTTTAAACAGTACTTTATCAAAGTACGGTTGAAGACAACAAGTTTCTGGACTAGGAAAATACGCAGACACATGACATTTAAAAGGTCAATGTTAATGCTTGGAACTTAAAGTGAACTTGTGCGTGCTTTAAGTCTCTCTAGATGGAAGCTTACACAGGGGTCAAGACTCTCTTCCTGCCCCTTTTTGACAGTGTTCAGGGCTAGAAACTGTCAGCTCAGGAATCCAGCACTGCATGGTGGATGGAAGGGGCGACAGTCACATTCTCTCTATGCCTGGCAATACTAGCTATTTCTATTAGTACCAGACAGATGGAGCAGTGGGGGGTTGAGGGAAGGAAGACCCCTCTGTATTTCTAACTGCAGTCAGGCTGCAGACACAGTGATATATACAGTATTCTTTTATTTTTAATTCTTAAAAGCTTGAGTAAGGATTAAAATATCCTGGAGATTTGGATTGCTGCCTTTGCACACAAGCAGCGGCCGGGGTCTCCAGTGGTCTGATTCACCCTTCCAATCAACTTCGCTCTAGCTCTCTGAGCTTTGACATCACTCGGACGAGTGTTTAGGGGTCCATGTTAGACTGCTGGAGACCTGAACCACTGCTTGTATGTGAGCGCAGCAGTTTAACTTTCCAAGTTGCTGCCAAAATAGGGTATTTTAAATGTTGCTGCAGATCTTAGATAAATAAAAAAAAAACGGAAAGAGCTGATGATTAGTATAACAGAAACAAGGGCTAAATCTTAACCAGTCATTTCTTTTATTTTGTAAAGATGGAGCCAGCAGCATGTCTCTCCCCCAAAACCTGCGGAGGATCTCCCGTACCGAGACAGATCTCTTGTCAGACCTGTGAGTACATTTGTGAGGCCAGTCAACTTATTGCATTTACAATGTACTGTGTTCTGTTTTCTGATGGATAATGCCCTGTAGGGTTTAGGCTGCCATTCCCTTATCGAGTTAAAGTGCAATATTTAGTCTGAAAAGCGCAACAAATCTTTATGACAACATCTATGTAGCCAGCTGTAATGCCTATGAAATGTGTTGGCCTTGGACCCTTTGTTTCTTGGGTAATTTTTACAATAAAGCATTGTTGCCCAAATGCCGGGGGCATGAGAGGTGAATGATGTCATTTCTCTAAGCTAAAGGAACAGAGTCAAATTCTGCTTAGAACAAGATATAAACTTGTTTATGGAAATTTAACGTGTTTATAACATCTAGTATGTCACATTAGAAGATAGAAACCTGTTTAAAGACACTGATTGCTTGAGAAGTTAGAAATCCTTAAGTTTGGGGTAGATGAGAAGAAGTTTAGGGTAGATAAGAAGCAAAAGTGTGACTCTTCAGATAACAAATATGGTGGTTGAACGTGACTCTTATCCTCGTGGAACTCTTGTGCTAGCTCCTCCTATGGTGGGAGTGGCGCCCGTCCACTATTGGACAGCTTCCAGAAAAATGGTTTAAAAGCCAGGAGTCCAGGTGGGACTGGTAGGAAGCTTCCCCAGAGGATGCTCTGACGCTGGGATTTTTACTAAGGCTATATGTGCTTATCGATCGGTCGCACTTTAGGCTTCCCTGTGACCCCCTGGACAGTTTGGTTCCGATGGGATTTGTTCCTTCCAGCTTCTAACATAGCTTTGGTAATGTATTAACCTCCCTAGCAGTATTCCCAAGTGTAGCTCGGGGTAAAGTTTCAGTACCACAAGCGGTAACCCCGAGCTACACTCGGGCTTACTATGCGGCGTTGCTCCGGGATCTGTTCTTCTCTTACCTTGTCCAGCGCTCCCGCGATGTCCCTCCTGCAGTGTCCCCTGTGCGGATGCCGGCATCTGTCTTCTGGGTTCCGTCCCCTGCGACGTCGGGACGTACGGGGGGACGGAGCGGTGGGAAATTTGAAAATGACAAAAAGTGACATTCACTCAATACACTAAAATCACATAGTATAACATTCCTGTTTCAAACCATTTCACATACATTTTGTCCCGAGGGCTTTGTCCTGCGCCCTGCCTGCATTTTTACTGTTCTTTCTGCCTGGAAACTGAGAAACGTCCGTGGTGTCCAAAAATCAGTTTTAGACCGCCTAGAGAACAGCGATAGTAAATAAGAACCACTTGCAGAATTGAGTGATAATGATTCGTGGGGAAATTCGTCATCAGACACTGAAAACGATTTTGCGACTTTGCTCAGTGATGTGCGAACTTGGCGCTATATTTCAAATTTAAGTGTTTTTGGTTTGATTATATTATTGAATTAAATTTATTATTATTATTTTTTATGATTATTTATTATGTTATAATTTATGATTTCGTGTTTCAAATTTTAACATACCCAGGATATTTACTAGACTCTTGCTCGGACAGATATCAGTGAGTTATTCCTAAAAATTACAGGCCTACAATAAAAAAATACATATTTCCATGCAAAAAAATGTACCGCTTTGAGCACAGAAATATGGACATAATCATACTGCTAGGGAGGTTAATTCTATGCTGTGACGCTGTCAAATGATGTGTCTATTTCATGCTGCAATGCTCACATTATTATTGGTGTGTGTTATTATGCAGATTATGATGACTATAAGATATATCCTCCTGTGTGTCGTGTGATAATAAAAGTGGAGGTTTTGACAGTGCAAGAATATTACAGTTGGATTCTGTTATTTCTTGGAGTGCTGGGTGAATGCTATGATGTGCCAGGGCAGGTGTTCATTTGGTAAATGGTCTTTCACATGTGTAGAATATGTAATGGTATAAATGCTGATTAAAAGTACCTGTGTGTGACTACCTATTGATTGTGTGCGTGTATATGACTTGCTTTTAGTTATTGCACCCAGCATTTGCCGTTACACCAGTTTAAAGTGCATGTAAAACGTTAATATTTTTCTGTTGGATGTAGTAGGTAATGGTTATAGTTACATAGTAAGTCTGGCTGAAAAAAGACAAAAGTTCATCCAGTGCAACCATTTAAAAAAAAAAAAAAAAAAAAGTTATAATCCTCTACCCACGGTTGATCCAAAGGAAGGCAAAAAAACCCAGCAAAGCATGATCCAATTTGCTCCTGCAGGGGAAAAAAATTATTTCCTGATCCCCCGAGAGGCAATCTGATATTCCCTGGATCACCTTATTTATTTTTTGGGGGTTTTTTTGCATGTTAGTTTTTCCTATGTTGCATTAAGGAGATTATCCTTCATTTTCTGTCTCAAAACAGAACAAATTAGAACAAAAGGGAAATCCTCTTCTGTGCAGTTTTCATTGAACAGGTGTCCCCATTAAGGATTTCACCTATATTCTTGTCCGGTGACCACATAACAATTTGGGATTTTCTCACACTTTTTTCTTGGTGATGACAGTTATCAAAGCAAACAGAGAGTCAATCTTCCCACCAGAGACACAGATGGCAATTATAAAAAAAAACATATTGGGCTTGAGGTCTGAGCCCCTCTCCACTACATCAAAAAAAAAAAAAATTATGTTGCATTTCAAATACACCAAGTGACCTTTTGCAAATGGAAGGTCTGTTTTTTTGCCAGCCAATTGTAAACCCTCTCCCCCCAAAAAAACAGCTCATTTCAGCCGCAGACGCCAATGCTTCTGGGGAGGAATGGTTAATGTCACTGTGCATCCTGGCAATTTGGAAGCTTGAACCTCAATCAAGAATGCACTCAAGCTGATTCCTTTTTTTCACACGATTTCGAGCTTGCTACTTTGCCAGGGACACGGTGATATCATCCATTCCCCCCTGTGTTTACAAATAGGGGCAGGGGGCTAGCAATTTCCATGGAAGTTGTGCTTCAAGGAACAGTTTCTGGCCCTTTTTATGACTTTTTTTTCCAGATGTATTTTATAGGACAGTAAAGTGATGGGTGGGGCAGCACAGTGGCTAAGTGGTTAGCACTTCCGCCTGGCAGCACTGGGGTCGTTGGTTCGGGTCCCAACCATGGCATTACCTGCACAGACTTTGCATGTTCTCCCTGTGCCTGCGTGGGTTTCCTCCGATAGGTTAATTGGCTGCTGTCTGAATTGGCCCTATTATATGTATGTATGAATGTGAGTTAGGGACCTTAGATTGTACACCCCTTGAGGGTTAGGGACCTTAGATTGTACACCCCTTGAGGGTCAGGGACTGATGTGAATGTACAATATATATGTAAAGGGATGCATAAATGGACAACGTTCTATAACTAACTGTAATCAATAAATAAACGTCTGTTGGGATTTATTACCATCTTTGTCTCCATCTTTGTGATGTAGGAGCGCTGCACCTTATGCAGATGTGTTGTAGCGTACTGGGTGGTTTACAGTCCTAGAGGCTGCTCACCAGCAACTGGTGGGGTCTTCTGGACCCCCAGCGGAGTTTATTGAAAAGGTCTATACAAGCTGGTGTGATGCTCCCATCCTTTCAAATCTTTGTTCCCAAGGGAAGACTTCCCTTTACTTCCTGTTCACCTGTCACTGTTCAAGGAAGCGAAAAGCTCAACTGAGACATAAAAAGCAATAAGCACCAGGGGTATTATATTCTTAAAGAGAAAATGTTTCAACTGGAATAAAGATGATATGTTGAGAAAGGAAAGGCTAACACTGCTGATTATTTTGACAGGTCAAACCCTTTTGCGGATAAAACAGAAACCATAATGTTGGATAAATTAAATGAAAAAGGCCAAACAATAACTGGACCTCCCAGAGAAGTCAAATCCATCAAGTCAAACAGGACAGGTATATATGATTTTAAAGTATAAATAAAAAATTACTGGTAATCTCTAAAAAAGCTAACAACACCCAACAGAGATGTGCACTTATGGATATTTTACATACTGGAGAAGCATTTTTTTTCTATAATATCAACCATTTAAAGCTAAAAGAGATGTTGACGTGGAATTAAAGCTGAAGTTTAATTGCCTATCACAACTGCAGGGTCTACCACTTTGCTGCTTTTTATCCCAGTGCCAGTCCTCATGCACACGGGACGTTTTTACAGCGGCAGTTTTTGGCTTTTGACGTTTTTTTCTACAGCCAGTAACCCCCCAGCATGTTATCCTATGTGTCCATCTCCAGCATGTTATCCTATGTGTCCATCCCCGGCATGTTATCCTATGTGTCCATCTCCAGCATGTTATCCTATGTGTCCATCCCCAGCATGTTATCCTATGTGTCCATCCCCAGCATGTTATCCTATGTGTCCATTCCCAGCGTGTTATCCTATGTGTCCATCCCCAGCATGTTATCCTATGTGTCCATTCCCAGCGTGTTATCCTATGTGTCCATCCCCAGCATGTTATCCTATGTGTCCATCCCCAGCATGTTATCCTATGTGTCCATCCCCGGCATGTTATCCTATGTGTCCATCCCCAGCATGTTATCCTATGTGTCCATCCCCGGCATGTTATCCTATGTGTCCATCCCCAGCATGTTATCCTATGTGTCCATCCCCAGCATGTTATCCTACGTGTCCATCCCCGGCGTGTTATCCTATATGTCCATCCCCAGCATGTTATCCTATGTGTCCATCCCCGGCATGTTATCCTATGTGTCCATCCCCGGCATGTTATCCTATGTGTCCATGCACACATAGGCTGTAATCAACGTTTGGCACCCCATTATCTGTCTATCAACTTACTACCCCCCCCCCCCCGTAACCGCCACTCCTCAAATTTTGGTCTCCTGTGTGTCCTCCCTACTCACCTACACTCAGTGGGAGACAGAACCTTCTCCTGCTATGCTCCAAAACTCTGGAATTCACTTCCAGGGAACATCAGAGAGTCTTCTCTAAACTCATTCAAATCATATCTAAAAACTTTTTTCTTTAGACAAGCTTTCATTTAAAGTGTCACTAATCCCAGCATTCACTATATCTGTTCTCCCCGGACCCTGCATTCACTATATCTGGTCTCCCCGGACCCTGCATTCACTATATCTGGTCTCCCCAGACCCTGCATTCACTATATCTGGTCTCCCCAGACCCTGCATTCACTATATCTGGTCTCCCCGGACCCTGCATTCACTATATCTGGTCTCCCCAGACCCTGCATTCACTATATCCGCTCTCCCCAGACCCTGCATTCACTATATCCGGTCTCCCCGGACCCTGCATTCACTATATCTGCTCTCCCCAGACCCTGCATTCACTATATCTGCTCTCCCCGGACCCTGCATTCACTATATCCGCTCTCCCCAGACCCAGCATTCACTATATCAGGTCTCCCCGGACCCTGTATTCACTATATCTGGTCTCCCCGGACCCTGCATTCACTAAATCTGGTCTCCCCGGACCCTGCGTTCACTATATCTGGTCTCCCCGGACCCTGCATTCACTATATCTGGTCTCCCCGGACCCTGCATTCACTATATCTGGTCTCCCCGGACCCTGCGTTCACTATATCTGGTCTCCCCGGACCCTGCATTCACTATATCAGGTCTCCCCGGACCCTGCGTTCACTAAATCTGGTCTACCCGGACCCTGCGTTCACTATATCTGGTCTCCCAGGACCCTGCATTCACTATATCTGGTCTCCCGGACCCTGCATTTACTATATCCGGTCTCCCCGGACCCTGTATTCACTATATCAGGACTCCCCGGACCCTGCATTCACTAAATCTGGTCTCCCCGGACCCTGCATTCACTATATCTGGTCTCCCCAGACCCTGCATTCACTATATCTGGTCTCCCCGGACCCTGCATTCACTAAATATGGTCTCCCCGGACCCTGCATTCACTAAATCTGGTCTCCCCGGACCCTGCGTTCACTATATCTGGTCTCCCGGACCCTGCACTCACTATATCAGGTCTCCCCGGACCCTGCATTCACTAAATCTGGTCTCCCCGGACCCTGCATTCACTATATCTGGTCTCCCCGGACCCTGCATTCACTAAATCTGGTCTCCCCAGACCCTGCATTCACTATATCTGGTCTCCCCGGACCCTGCATTCACTATATCTGGTCTCCCCGGACCTGCGTTCACTATATCTGGTCTCCCCGGACCCTGCGTTCACTATATCTGGTCTCCCCCATTCACTATAAAAGGTCTCCCCGGACCCTGCATTCACTAAATCTGGTCTCCCCGGACCCTGCATTCACTATATCTGGTCTCCCCGGACCCTGCATTCACTATATCTGGTCTCCCCAGACCCTGCATTCACTATATCTGGTCTCCCCGGACCCTGCATTCACTAAATATGGTCTCCCCGGACCCTGCATTCACTAAATCTGGTCTCCCCGGACCCTGCGTTCACTATATCTGGTCTCCCGGACCCTGCACTCACTATATCAGGTCTCCCCGGACCCTGCATTCACTAAATCTGGTCTCCCCGGACCCTGCATTCACTATATCTGGTCTCCCCGGACCCTGCATTCACTAAATCTGGTCTCCCCAGACCCTGCATTCACTATATCTGGTCTCCCCGGACCCTGCATTCACTATATCTGGTCTCCCCGGACCTGCGTTCACTATATCTGGTCTCCCCGGACCCTGCGTTCACTATATCTGGTCTCCCCCATTCACTATAAAAAGTCTCCCCGGACCCTGCATTCACTAAATCTGGTCTCCCCGGACCCTGCGTTCACTATATCTGGTCTCCCAGGACCCTGCATTCACTATATCTGGTCTCCCGGACCCTGCATTCACTATATCCGGTCTCCCCGGACCCTGTATTCACTATATCAGGACTCCCCGGACCCTGCATTCACTAAATCTGTGCTCCCCGGACCCTGCGTTCACTATATCTGGTCTCCCGGACCCTGCACTCACTATATCAGGTCTCCCCGGACCCTGCATTCACTAAATCTGGTATCCCCGGACCCTGCATTCACTATATCTGGTCTCCCCGGACCCTGCATTCACTATATCTGGTTTCCCTGGACCCTGCATTCACTAAATCTGGTCTCCCCGGACCCTGCGTTCACTATATCTGGTCTCCCGGACCCTGCACTCACTATATCAGGTCTCCCCGGACCCTGCATTCACTAAATCTGGTCTCCTTGGACCCTGCATTCACTATATCTGGTCTCCCCGGACCCTGCATTCACTATATCTGGTCTCCCCGGACCCTGCATTCACTATATCTGGTCTCCCCGGACCCTGCATTCACTATATCTGGTCTCCCCGGACCCTGCATTCACTATATCCGGTCTCCCACAGTACACAGAACATGGAAATGCAATTATTTCAGGAAATATAAACTGCTAAATAACTTTTCTCATCAGCGGTATATAGCAGTCTTGTGACTTCTATCAATATCTGGCTGAGCACTGGTTAATCTTGTAGAAGGAGTTTTCATTCTGCTCTGACTGTCCTATGAGGCTGCAGACCCTCTGTCTGGACAGTGCTGATTGGTCCTGTGCTGATCACATGAACCTTCCCAAAGAAAAAAAGAACTCTCTAGCCATACACACTAAACTGAGCATGTGCAAAGTGACTCCAAGCGCTCTGTACTATCAGCATATGGATTGGGGACAGTGAAAGAAGGGGAGGATCAGAGAAGTCAGGATCAAACAGCCTTTTAACACAATGCAGTGGATTAACCCCTTAGGTTCCACAGTGAGTATAACAAGCGTGTTGCACTGCATATACAGACTGATTTTACTGTTGTGGATTTCGTAACATTTTAACTCTTTTTTTTCCTTTGTTTTATCCTGTGTATTTCTTGTGTTTTCTTTGTAAAGCGTTTTTAGAGGCTGTCTTTAAAGACGCTATATAAAATAAAGTTTATTATTATTAAAGCTGTTTAGTAGAAGGTAACCTGTAGTTTAATCTTTTGTCCAGTAAGGAAATTTACAGCACTGGTTACAATCTTCCATTGTTTTCTTTCTCTCCTACAGTTATAACAGATGCCTTCCAGAGACGTGGAACTATGTTACCCTCTTGGTGCATCCGTGTAGCTCACGTTCTTAGCTGCTTTCTCCTCTTCTGCTGTTTTGGGGTGTCTGTGTGGATTGGGGTGGGCTTCACCTCCAGCGTAGGCCTTATGTGGTTAATATCTGGAATATTCAGCTTCCTCTTTTCATTCTTTGTCCTGGAACCTTTGAAGGTGAGAACTGAGTTTTTGGGGTTTTTCGTACTAATAATTGTTACTGCTTACTTCAGCAAGACAAGACATCTTAGGGCTTCATGTACACGGGACGTTTGGAAAACTCTTCTGAACGATGGAAACTGCTGGAAAATGTAGGTTAAAAAACGTCTGTTTAGCCGCGTTTGCATACCGCGTTTATGCGTGTTTGCGTTTAAAAGCGTTTTTTTAAGATAACCTCAGGAGACCTTCCAAAATGCCCAGAATGCACTGAGGAACAGTAAAACATTAACCACTTCCTGTCCGGACACTTTTACCCCCTTCCTGTCCAGGGCAATTTTCAGCGCTATCACACTTTGAATGACAATTGCGCGGTCATGCAACACTGTACCCATATGAATTTTTTACCATTTTTTTGAGACAGATAAAGCTTTATTTTGGTGGTATTTATTCACCGCTGGGATATTTATTTTTTTTGCTATTTAAATGAAATGTCCAAAAATTTTGAAAAAAAGTGTTTTTCTTATAAAATTTTGCAAATAAAAAATCTTTCATCATAAATATTGGCCAAAATGTATTCCGTTATATTTTTAGAAAAAAAAAATAAGCCAAATTAGTTTATAACCAAAAATTATAATTTTTAAACATTTTTTTTTAAATATTATTATTATTTATGTTTTTGTTTTTTTTTTTTTACATACTGTACAGCCATAAAGGCTGTAAAAACAATCATTTCTCCTTCTCTCTGGCTGCATTCTTGCAGCCATTGAGAACTACTGTGTGAGCTGTGATTGGTCATAGCTTGTCACATGGTACAAGGCTGTTGTGAATAGCCTTGTACCATGTGACCTCTGTGATCATTCAGATTTCACATGTAGTAAGCAATGATGTCAGAAGTGACATCTTGCTTACTACTCTGCATGTGATCACTGATTGGCCAATCAGTGATCACATGATCGGGACCTCACACAGAGGTCCCATCTGACGATCAGTGTTCCACTGTGTCCGGAGGACACAGCGGGAACCGGATCGCATTGCTGGGCGCTCCCAGGGAGCACGCGCAAGCAGGGTGCAGGAAGGCCATTTATAAACGGCCACCCAATTCTGCACTGCCACCATCCGGCCATTTATTTATTTATTTATTTATTTTTTACATACTGTCACCCTAGCAGTACAGTGTCACCATGGTGACACTGTACTACTTGTGGGGGGTGATGAAGATTTTGGGTTTTTTTTTTGCAGTGATTGCTTTTACACCCATATAGAATGTAAAAGCAATCATTTCTCTCTCTCTCTGTCTGCATTCTTGCAGCCATTGAGAAATACTGAGTGAGCTGTGATTGGTCACACCTTGTCACATGATACAAGGCTGTTGTGAATAGCCTTGTACCATGTGACCTCTGTGATCATTCACACATTTCACACGTAGTAAGCAATGATGTCACAAGTGACATCTTGCTTACTACTTTGCATGTGATCACTGATTGGCCAATCAGTGATCACATGATCGGGACCGAGGTCCCGTCTGACGATCGGTGTTTCACTGTGTCCGGAGGACACAGCGGGCACCGGATCGCGGTGGAGCGCGCACAGCTAGAAAAGGCGGGTGCCGTTTATGAACAGCAGGCGGACGGCAAGAGGTTAACTATTTCAGACATTTTGAGAGGAATAGAGAGAGCAGAAGCAGAGAGAGCAGTATGTGTTGAGATGACCTGTCTTTTCTGGTTGTATTCACTATGGATCCCATCATGAGCATAATGCGGCACGTTCTAACATTTTTTCTTTCGCGCAAAACCTGGATCTGACTGCGCTGGTGTACCGGGTCCATGTGAATACATGGAAAACACTTTGCATGCATTTCTGATTATGAAAAAAGGCTCCGGACAGCATCTGGACATGGAACAGTTAAAAAACGCTTCTAAACGCAAACGCTTATAAAGACGGTTAGCCACATTTACAAGCATTTGGCGTTTGAAACGCCACTAAAATCCACTCCTGAACGCAACTTTGGTGCGTTCAAATAAACGAGTGTAAACTCAACTGCCTGTAAAGGACGATGTGTACATGGACACATAGGGAAACATTAGGGAGAGTTCAGGGGCTGCTGAAAAAAAACCGCAGAAAAGCTCCTAAACGTGAGTTTATCAGCTGCAGTGTACATGGAGCCTTTACAGAAACAAATAAAGGAAAAAGAAAAATGATGCACTATATCCAAACAAGGAAGAATAACCAGTTTCACTAGTCAGAGACAACAATGTTCCAGCATATTAGCAGATATAGAACAGTAAATAAAGAGAACATGTATATAGCGTGTAAGAGAGTAGTTATAACTGGATCAGAGTTCGCGATCCGTCTGGTTGATACCCCCAGACATAAAGAGCCATTAGTGCTATGCGTTATGTAAACCTATGATTACAACACCTATCCAGAATATTATTATTAATATTATTATTATTATACAGTATTTATAAAGCACCAATAGTTCGCTCAGTGCTGTACATTACAAAGGGGGACAGAACATGTGACAGAACAATACCAATACAATGCAAAACATGAGGGGATTGAGGGCCCTGCTCCTTGGAGCTTACAATCTAGGAGGGAGGGGATGGTGGCACAGGAGGAGATAGCTGTGGGGGATGGAGTGGTAGGAAGAGTGGAGGAGGTCGGCAAGTTAGCAGGGGGTGGGGTAGGCTTCCCTGAAGAGATGGGTTTTCAGGGTGCGCCTAAAGGAGAGGAGAGTAGGTGATAATCTGATGGGTTGGGGCAGGGAGTTCCAGAGGATGGGTGACACCCTGGAGAAGTCCTGGAGGCGGACATGGGAGGAGGAGACCAGGGAACTAGAGAGAAGGAGGTCTTGTGAGGAGCGGAGTGTGCGTGTTGGGTGGTACTTGGATATTAGGTCAGTGATGTAGTTCGGAGCAGTATGGTGGACAGCTTTGTACGTCAGTGTTAGGATTTTGAATTTGATCCGTTGCGCAATCGGAAGCCAGTGGAGGGATTGGCAGAGGGGGGTGGCGGAAAAGGAGCGGTTGGAAAGGTGAATGAGTCTGGCAGCCGTATTCAGGATCGGCTGAAGAATACATCACATTTTTTCAGAATAAGACTTAGAAAGAAAGGGAGCCCGACTAAGAACATCATTCGGTAGCCCAGCCATGAGACACTAGTCCTTCAGCTGGCTATGGGTCATTCAACCTATGCCATAGAGAATATGGAGAGCTCTTAGTCAGGGAAGAGCAGACTGTAAGAGACAACGAAGAGGAAAGAAAAAAATGAGGAAAATAGGGAGGAGGAAAAAAAAGGGGGTGGGGGGGTGGTAATGGGGTTGCTGGGAGTACCCCTGCCCAGACCATAGAGGGAAAGTGGGAGGGGGTAAGGGTGGTAGAGTAAAGGAAATGAATAAAATAAAAGTGTTGCACTGCTAACAAGAGACAATAAATATATGAACAGACTCAAACATGACTAATAGTCCCAAAAGATGAGGAAAAATACTTTCTTCAAATTATCAGAAAGAGTGGAACATCTTCCTGCTGGTGATTGCATCCAAATTCCCAGTGCTGTAAGTCCTCAATGTACGTGAACCACTACAGTGAACATATACATCCAGATGGACTCTCACCTTCTCACATGGATCTACAGTGGGGATCGAAAGTTTGGGCACCCCAGCTAAAAATTTGTATTAGTGTGCATAAAGAAGCCAAGGAAAGATGGAAAAATCTCCAAAAGGCATCAAATTACAGATTAGACATTCTTATATTATGTCAACAAAAGTTAGATTTTATTTCCATCATTTACACTTTCAAAATAACAGAAAACAAAAAAATGGCGTCTGCAAAAGTTTGGGCACCCTGCAGAATTTATAGCATGCACTACCCCCTTTGCAAAGCTGAGACCTGCCAGTGTCATAGATTGTTCTCAATCATCGTCTGGGAAGACCAGGTGATGTCAATCTCAAAGGTTTTAAATGCCCAGACTCATCTGACCTTGCCCCAACAATCAGCACCATGGGTTCTTCTAAGCAGTTGTCTAGAAAACTGAAACTGAAAATAGTTGACGCTCACAAAGCTGGAGAAGGCTATAAGAAGATAGCAAAGCGTTTTCAGATGTCAATATCCTCTGTTCGGAATGTAATTAAGAAATGGCAGTCATGAGGAACAGTGGAAGTTAAAGCAAGATCTGGAAGACCAAGAAAAATATCAGACAGAACAGCTCGCAGGATTGTGAGAAAAAAAATTCAAAACCCACGTTTGACTGCACGATCCTTCCAGAAAGATCTGGCAGACACTGGAGTTGTGGTACACTATTCCACTATAAAGAGATACTTGTACACATATGGTCTTCATGGAAGAGTCATCAGAAGAAAACCTCTTCTACGTCCTCACCACAAAAATCATCGTTTGAACTTTGCAAATGAACATATAGACAAGCCTGATGCATTTTGGAAACAAGTTCTGTGGACCGATGAGGTTAAAATTGAACTTTTTGGCCGGAATGAGCAAAGGTACCTTTGGAGAAGAAGGGGCACAGAATTTAATGAAAAGAACCTCTGTCCAACTGTTAAGCATGGGGTTGGATCAATCATGTTTTGGGGTTGTGTTGCAGCCAGTGGCACAGGGAACATCTCACGAGTAGAAGGAAAAATGGATTCAATAAAATTTCAGCAAATTTTGGATAGTAACTTGATGCCATCTGTGAAAAAGCTGAAGTTAAAGAGAGGATGGCTTCTACAAATGGATAATGATCCTAAACATACCTCGAAATCCACGGGGGATTACATCAAGAGGCGTAAACTGAAGGTTTTGCCATGGCCTTCACAATCTCCTGACCTCAGCATAATTGAAAATCTATGGATAGACCTTAAAAGAGCAGTGCGTGACAGACAGCCCAGAAATCTCAAAGAACTGGAAGACTTTTGTAAGGAAGAATGGGCAAAGATACATCAAACAAGAATTGAAAGACTCTTGGCTGGCTACAAAAAGCGTTTACAAGCTGTGATACTTGCCAAAGGGAGCAGTACAAGATATTAACTCTGCAGGGTGCCCAAACTTTTGCAGACGCTATTTTTTTGTTTTCTGTTATTTTGAAAGTGTAAATGATGGAAATAAAATCTAACTTTTGTTGACATATTATAAGAATGTCTAATCTGCAATTTGATGCCTTTTGGAGATTTTTCCATCTTTCCTTGGCTTCTTTATGCACATTAATACAAATTTTTAGCTGGGGTGCCCAAACTTTCGATCCCCACTGTATGTGGACACAGGTCAGAAAAGCATCTCCCCTATAAGTGGGGGTAATACATACCTTGCTCCTCTGTGGGCAATCTTCCTCTTATGAATCACCGCTGAACCTTCCAAATGGCACCCGATATCAGTACAGCCAGCTCTGTGGATATAGCTCGACAACCACAAAGAAGACCATAGTGCAGTATGCTTCTTTAAAATGGCATGTAATTTATTTAGGTATATACACTCAAATGGTAACTACATCAAAAACGCAATAAAACAACGATCAAAGGAGAGCAAAGTCCTGCCTGTCAGATCGGTGTTGAAGCCCTGACGTCACCCGACTCCTCCCCAAGCTGGGACTCTGAGGGATGGATTGGATCATAGTTACATAGTTGTTCTGGCTGAAAAAAGACAGTTCAACCAAAAAAAAAAAAAAGGTTATAATCCTACACCCACAGTTGATCCAGAGGAAGGCAAAAAAACCCAGCAAAGCACGATCCAATTTGCTCCTGCTGGGAAAAAAAATTCATTTCTGATCAATATAATTCCCCTGGTAATGCTACTTATAATCCGTCTTTCTTGGATTTCTCTTAAGGGACAAAAGAGGAAATATGTGTTGTAGTCGTTGGAGTATTGGAAGTCGTGCCAATAGTACCGTGTTTTGCAGTGTTGTTCCTCCTTCCTTCTTATAGCAGCCATTACACCTTCCATATCATCAATCTCCTTCACCACAGCAATCCACTGGCCCACTGTTGGGGGGGGGGGGTCTGTGCATTTCCATTTGACACATAATTTTGCTGCATTCAGTAAATGTATCAAAAGCAATTTCTTATATTTACATGGAGAAAGAGGGGTTAGATGGAGTAGACGTGTTTCTGGCTTGTCGTCCAAGCATATATCAGTCAACTTATAGATCGCTTCTCGACTCTAGTCCCAAAAAGGGCGAATACTTGGACAAGTCCAGAAAATATTTAGCATGGTGTAGAATTGTGTCCATTCACACACGGAGCCACCTCCCCCTCTCTCTTCTAATTGGCTCACTGACTGTCATTGACAAGTCTAGAAAATATTTAGCATGGTGTAGAATGGTGTCCATTTAAACACGGAGCCACCTCCCCCTCTATCTTCTAATTGGCTCACTGACTTATTGACAAGTCCAGAAAATATTTAGAATGGTGTCCATTCACACACGGAGCCACCTCCCCCTCTCTCTTCTAATTGGCTCACTGACTGTCATTGACAAGTCCAGAAAATATTTAGCATGGTGTAGAATGGTGTCCATTCACACACGGAGTCACCTCCCCCTCTCCCTTCTAATTGGCTCACTGACTGTTATTGACAAGTCCAGAAAATATTTAGCATGGTCTAGAATGGTGTCCATTCACACACGGAGCCACCTCCCTCTCTCCCTTCTAATTGGCTCACTGACTTATTGACAAGTCCAGAAAATATTTAGCATGGCGTAGAATGGTGTCCATTCACACACGGAGCCACCTCCCTCTTTCCCTTCTAATTGGCTCACTGACTGTTATTGAGCCAATGTCTCAGCCAATGAGGAGAGGGAGTGCCGGGATAGCCGAGACTCCAGTACACATCGCTGGATCGAGAGGGTGCTTAGGTGAGTATTGGGGGGGGCTGAAGGGGATGCTGCACAATAAAGATTTTTTACCTTCATCCATAGAATCCACAAAGGTAAGGAACCTTCAGCCTTTACAACCATTTTAAGTTCTAAGGAAAGGAGAAGAGTTGAGCGGAGTTCTGCTGATTTGTAAGAAGGCACAACTTGCAAAACGTGTCTCGTTCCAAACATGACGTGGCTTTTATTGTCCATTATGTCCGACTGACAATGTTTTGAACAAAGTAGCTGGTTGGCTTTGAACTTTGGCCATGAGGGATCATATCTTTTGGAATTCTGGGAAAGGAATGGGGTCCATGGCTTGAGGATGGAAAAGAGGTCTGTCAGGCGTCCCCACCACACAGCATCAGTCCGTTTATGTAAGCACCATTAAAAAAGGTGTTCTAAGAGAATATATATCAAAAGGCTTGGGCTAGTAGGCACTTTTTATATAGTGTTTTAGGCTACTTTCCATTCTGTCAGTACTCGGGGTGTGGGTTTGAGTTGTGCTCCTCAGTTGGTATTATTAATTGCTGTATTTGAGAGTGTTTTCAGTGTTCCCAAGTAATAGCATGATATTTTGAATTCACGACAGGTGTTGGCTGAAGCCCTCTACTTTGCTTTGGTGGTGAAGCGTTTGCACCCTGAGGAGGAGGACACTCTTGTGGAGTGCCCCCTGGTGGAGCAAGTCTCTGAAAGGATCACCAAGGTCCGGCCCCCGCAGGGCTTTGCTCTGTTCCAGGCCCGAGAGGAGGCTCGCAAGGTGAAACTGCTGCACAGGGTGCTAAAGGTAACCGGCTACATTTCCTGCTTGCACTCATTAGAACTTAAAGGAATTTTTTATGAATTGCGATATTGCGTAATGTCCAGATATTTCACATGCGTCCCGTCTGGTTACTACTACATATTTTTCCTCTCCACAGAACTTGGTGGTTTACATGCTCTTCTTCTTGGTAGTCCTTCTGACAAACTATGGTGATTCTTCTGTGAACTCCAGTGCTTACCTGCTGCAACGTTCAATCAGACAAGAGCTAGCGAGCCAGAGATTCTTGCAGATTAGGAGGTACTGTTCCGACACGATTGATTGAATGATTCCAATGCGATCAGTGACTGTTGATTTTATAAAAATTGTATGAAAGTGTTTGGGCACAATTTTTCTGCACTAAAAAATGTTTTGGACATCATTATTTCCTTTTTTAAAGCCCTGACGCGTTTCGTGCTTTGCACATCATCATAGGGTGCTGGGCATTGCCGGCTGATCACTGCTTGATGGCAACCTTTCCATGAGGGATACTACACCCATTATGACTACGTCTTGGCTGAGGGATATTATATGCGCATTTCCTATGCGTGGTCGGTGAATGAGTTGACATTGCCCGACACCACTGGTTATTTGTAAGCTGAGAAGTTCAGGAGACGTTCCCATGGGATGTCCTTAGTACAGGCAACAAATGCTTATTTTTACATTCACAGATCTGAGGAGTTTTGGGCCTGGGCATCGGATGTCTTGCTGCCATATCTGGGCAACATCCAGAGGGGAAGCTATAGCAACTTGCTGGGATCTGCTCGTTTGCGCCAGATTCGGCTGAAAAAAGGTGCAGTGGCTTATTGTCTCTTGTTCTATAGTTTCTTTACCCCGTAAGATGGTAATCAGTTGTCATTTATAATGGGATAACTTTGTTTCTTGCTGTGACCCATGCATGGCCTTTCCTCTTCTATGAATTCTGCATATTCGGTCACTTGCATAATGTAGGGTGCCCATGGACCGTTGTGTTAAACCTAATAAGAAAAAGAAAGCTTTTATCCGTAAAACCCGAAGTCTGCAGCTGATCCAGAAGAAGGCAAAAACCCATCTAACGTGTGGTCCACCCTATTCTTCCAGATCCCCGAAGGCAATTGGATACTCCCCGGATCAACACTGTACAATGCCTATAACTATTAGTAGCTGTTTATTTTTTTTTAACCACCCATTTATTTTTTTTTAACCACTTGTCTACCGGGCACTTATACCCCCTTCCTGCCCAATTTTCAGCTTTCAGCGCTGTCGCACTTTGAATGACATTTGCGTGGTTATGCAACACTGTACCCATATGAAATTTTTGTCATTTTTTTCTCACAAATATAGCTTTCTTTTGGTGGTATTTACTTGCCGCTGGGGGTTTTATTTTTTTTGCGCTATAAACAAAAAAAGAGCAAAAATTTGAAAAAAAAAAAGGTTTCTTTGTTTCTATTATAAAATTTTGCAAACAGGTAATTTTTCTCCTTTACTGATGTGCATTGATGAGGCTGCACTGATGGGCACTGATAGGCAGCACTGATAGGCAGCACTAATGAGGTGGCACAGATAGGCGGCACTGATAGACGGCACTGATGATGGGTACTGATAGCACTGATAGGCACTGACTGGCGGCACTGCTGGGCACTGACTGGCAGCACTGCTGGGCTGCACTGATGGGAACTGGTGGGTGACACCGATGGGCACAGGTGGGTGGCACTGATAGGTGGAACTGATAGACGGCACTGATGATGGGTACTGATAGCACTAATAGGCACTGACTGGCGGCACTGCTGGGCACTGACTGGCGCAACTGCTGGGCACTGACTGGCACAACTGCTGGGCGGCACTGCTGGGCTCTGGTGGGTGGCACTGATGGGCAGAGGTGGGTGGCACTGATGGGCACAGGTGGCTGACACTGCTGGGCACTGGTGGGTGGCACTGCTGGGCACTGGTGGGTGGCACTGCTGGGCACTGGTGGGTGGCACTGCTGGGCACAGGTGGGTGGCACTGCTGGGCACCGATCATCAGTGTCCTGATGATCGGTGGTGATCCCTGCTCTGACAACTGCCGGTTCTCGGCAGTACTTTCCCCACGTTCTGACAGTGTGAGGAAAGTGCAGCCTAGAACCGGCAATTGCATTTCCCTGTGATCAGCGTGTCATTGGACACGGCTGATCACATGGTAAAAGGCTGCTGTGATTGGCCTTTTACCACATCACGTGATCAGCTTTGTCCGTAGGACACAGCGATCATGGAGATCATGGAGATCGCCGGGTGCGCGCCCCAGGGGAGCGCATTCTGGGAGGACGTCATATGACGCCCTCCCAGAACTGGCCGGCCTCAGTGTAGCCGTCATTCGGCTATCTGCGGTCGGCAACTGGTTAAACAATCCACTGACTCAGCATTAGTTCCTGTGAAAGGCTATTCTGTCATTTTCTCCGTTTTTACAGTAAAAAAACCCTTTCATTTGCGCAGGTTAAACACTTCCAGTCACAAGCGCATCCCTTTTAATGGCCTTAACTGTGAATAAATTCTGTTTATCTTTCCTTATAGCTGAGGTCCTCCATACCCCTATGTATTCAGTCGTCCTTCCATGCACTCTTTCTGTTGCACAACATCATTTTTTAAAATTTTCTTTTTTGTGAACCGGTACCTAAAAACTCAACTGCATATTCAACACGAGATCTAAAGAATTGTACAGGATCAAAAATATGCCTACCAATGAAGTTTATTATCTCAATGATTGTCATTCAGAAGATACAACTTGGTACAGACTTGTTCTTGAGATGCTGAAATGATGTCTCTAATGTTCTTCCCAGCAGCATGCAGACATGGCGCATGTCCAGAGGAGATGGAGCTCTTTGATGATGCCCGCTATGATGATAGTTGGCTAAGCAGTTCATTGCCCTCTTCCCAGTCTTGGTTGCACACTCCACCTGATAATACTGGGTAGGTTGCATCTAATGGTACTTCTCAGGTAGTAGTGTTTTTTATATGACGAATAAAATGAATATAATGTCCCTGATTCTGGATTTTATGTCTTTTAGAGCCTGGTACTGGGGTTACTTGTCCTTCTATGACAGCTCTGGGTATATTCAGCCTCTGGGTGTTACTTTAGAAGAGAACACGGCTATCATAGGGAAACTACAGCAAGATCACTGGATTGATAATCTGTAAGTAGCATGCTTTTTTTTTTCTTGTAGTTGTTCTCTTTTATAAATTCACCCCCTTCAAGAATATATTCTATGGGCTGATCTTTATGCTTGGAATAGGAATTCAGAAAAACTGTAATGTGTTACTTTGGGAGCAGTTTATCTAGGAATGATCTATAGCTGCCTTAGGAATTGGGAGTGAGCTTGGAACCATTCCCTTTAACCACTAGCCTACAGGGCACTTCTACCCCTTCCTGCCCATGCCAATTTTCAGCTTTCAGTGCAATTTTTGAATGACAATTGCGCAGTCATGCAACACTGTACCTATATGAAATTTTTATCATTTTTTTGAGACAGAAAGAGCTTTCTTTTGGTGGTATTTAATCACCTCTGGGTTTTTTATTTTTTGCTAAAGAAACCAAAAACAACTGGAAATTTAAAAAAAAAACCTTTTTCTTAGTTTCTGTTATAACATTTTGTTAATAAGTGATTTTTCTCCTTCACTGATGTGTGCTAATGAGGCTGCAGTGATGGGCACTGATAGGTGGCATTGATGAGGAGGCACTGGTAGGTGGCACTGATGGGCATTGACAGGCATCACTGATGGACACTGAAAGGCAGCACTCATATATGGCACTGATAGGCGGCACTGACTGGCACTGTTAGGTGGCACTGTTAAGCGGCACTGATAGGCAGCACTGACGGCACTGATAGGTGGCACTGATGCACACTGATAGGCAGCACTGACTGGCACTGATATGCTGCACTGATGAGGAGGCACTGGTAGGTGGCACTGATGGGCATTGACAGGCACCACTGATGGACGCTGAAAGGCAGCACTCATATATGGCACTGATAGGCGGCACTGACTGGCACTGTTAGGTGGCACTTTTAAGCAGCACTGATAGGCAGCACTGACGGGCGGCACTGATGCACACTGATAGGCAGCACTGACTGGCACTGATAAGCGGCACTGATTGGCAGCACTGATAGGTTTCACTGATTGGCATTGATAGGTAGCACTGACTGTCACTGATAGGTGGCACTGAAAGGCAGCTCAGATGGGCACTGATATGTGGCATTGATGTGGCACTGATGGGCACTGGCAGGTGGCACTGCTGGGGCTACAGCGATCATCTGGGCACACTGAACGTCAGTGTCCTGATGATCAGTGTACATGTCCCCTCCGAGGAATACATGACAGCTCGTAAGGAGAGAAATGCTTATAACCGGCATTTCCTTATTTACATGTGATCAGCTGTAATTGGACACATCTGATCACATGACCGAGCCGTCGTCTTTGGCTCTTTCTGTTGACCGGTGATCCGCTGTGTCTGAGGGACATAGCGCACCACCGATCGCCGCGCTGCACGCTCCCGGAGCCACGCACGCGCTGTTAGAGTGGGAGGACGTCCTACGACGTCCTCCCAGAATGAGAGAACCTCCTTGCGCCCGTCACATTCGTTAAATGTGTCTAGTGCTCCACTTGCTGACCGCAAAATAGGTAAATATCAAATATCCATATACACTATTTTTATATTTACCTGTCAAGATATCGGAAACTATATTTTACTTTTGGACACTAAAGGATAAGTTCACCTTTCATAACATGTTACACTCATATTCAGGGTGTAACATGTTACTGTAGGACCGGCCCCTGCACCCCCAACGTTGTGACAGCTAGCGGGGGATCTTCTCTCCTGCTGCTGAGCGCTGTGGTAGTTCATTGATTCTTCCTTTCAGTGTAAAACTGCCTGCCCATATGAGATACTAGCAAACAGATTACACTGACAGCCTGCAGAAGACCTGCATGGCACCAGCAATCTGCTGATCGCTGGTGCATGGCCCCTTAAACAAAAAAATGGTTAAATGAACTTATCCTTTAATAAAGAATATCCAGAGTTGATGTGGTTTGTGAAGGGAGCAAGGGGAATTTTTTACTTCTGTGCAGTACTATCAGGAATTGTCTGTATTTATAATTTGGTTGAGTCACCTGAGCCTCCTTTTTCTGTATGCCTTTGTTGTATTCCTGCAGGACGAGGGCGCTGTTTGTTGAATTTTCACTGTACAGTCCTGGGGTTGACCTCTACTCATCAGTGATGCTCCTTTTGGAGTTCCCTCTGGCAGGTAGAACTCTTCCATCTGCTGAGATCCACGCCTTTCCATTACTGCGCCTAAGCAGCGGACCCCACCTCCTTCTGGTCATGATGGTAAGTTATCTATTGTTATATTTATCAGACAACTAGTTACATTACTGTATGGGTATACAAACCAGTAAAACTTGTTCACCAACGTCAAATCAGTGAATGCTGAATTCCAACTGGTTGCTTTGGGTTTCTGCCGTTTAGTTGATCTTTCTTTTTTTTTTTTCACAGGTCTTCCTGATGATGTTTGTGGTGTACTTTGTCCTCTCTGAGTGTCTTGTCATAAGGAAGGAGGGACTCCAGTACTTCACCCAATTCTGGAACTACATCCAGTGGCTGATGACCGTATTATCAGTGTGTACTGTGGTCGTGTACCTTAGTCGGGGCAGCCTAGCTGATGAGCAATGGGACCGGTACCTGAAGGACAAAGCTGCGTTCCTGAATCTCCATCAGGTTGCTTTCCTGAGCTCCACCTTCCACAGCTTGTCTGCCTCTGTCCTTTTCATTCTCTCTGTTAAGGTGAGTTCTGTCACTGTTGATTTGTTCAATATTTCCTTCTTTATCGCAGTAACCCTAGGTTCACATCTGTGCGGGTGGTGCCGCTGAGGATCCGCACGAAAATCCGTGCAGCCGCACCACCCGCACAGAGAAATGCGGACCCGCGGGCGGGTGCCAATAGTTCTAATGGCACGTCTCCCACACTGGAAAATGCAACCGTACTGGGAACTGAAGTTCCCGTGCGGGCTGCGTTTTCCAAAGAAGTGCAGGGACTTCTTCCTTGCGTGTCACAGGAGTCCATTCAAATGCCCGCACGGCCGCATAGATGTGAATCGGGGGTAACGCTGTTAAAATTGTGGCTTGTACATACAAAAATGTTCATATGCAGCAGAGTCAGCCACAATGTGAACAGGACTAATATTGCATGCAGTGCAGCTAGTTGCCTCATGCCACAGATGACAGGGATGTTGCTACGTTTTTGTATATTGATATGTAGAAGGTTCAGACTTTACAGTGACTACCAATGCAGATAAATGATTCAACCACTTACCCTCAGCAACCTGCCAGATAACATCTCTGAGGATGACACTGAGGGAACGGTAATCTACGTTCCATTACGGAATAAGGGACTTGCAACTAGGAGCCCATCACTGACAGCAGCGTTTGTCTCACGCAAATGATCAGAAACCACCCTGATCCCAATCATGTGATCACCATGACAAAAAAAAAAAATGATTGTTAGGCTCCATGTACACGGGACACTTGTGAACGTTGGAAACTGACTGCTGGAAAAAATAGGTTAAACAACATCTGTTTAGCCGCGTTTGCGTTTAGAAGCATTTTTTTAAGATAACCTCATTAGACCTTCCAAAATGCCCAGAATGCAGTGAAAAGCAGTAAAAAATAACTATTTCAGACATTTTGAGAGAAATAGAGAGAGTAGAAGCAGAGAGAGCAGTATGTATTGAGATGACCTTTCTTTTTTTTGTGGTGTTTGGATGTGTTCCAGCTCATTTCTGTGCAGAAATTATTACAACATAACATATTTTCTTTCATGCAATGTGGTGTACCGGGTCCATTTGAGTACTGGGAAAACGCTTGGCATGCATTTTGTATGATGAAAAAAGGCTCTGGACAGCATCTGGAAATGGAAGAGTTAAAAAAAAAATTCCAAACGCTTATAAACGCGGTTGGCGTTTGAAACGCTGATAAAATCTACTCCTGAACGCACGTTTTCTGCGTTCAAAAAAACGACTGTAAACTCAACTGCCTGTAAATGACGATGTGTACATGGACACATAGGAAAACATTGGGGAGAGTTCAGGGGCTGCTGAAAAAAACGCAAAAAAGCTCCTAAACGTGAGTTTATCAGCTGCAGTGTACATGAACCCTTTCCAAAATCTAAAAACTGCCCTGGTCATGAATGAAATAGTCTTTACATAATCATTTTTATTCCATCCGAGCATTTTAAGAAAAAAAGCTAAACAATCCTTTCAACATATTCTGTTTTTCAGGCTGCTCAGCAGCTCAGATTCATCCGAGAGTGGTCCATGTTTGGGAAAACACTGAGTCTGTCTATAAAGGAGCTATGTGCCGCGGCTGGGGCGGTATTAGGACTGCTACTGGTGTACGCTCAACTAGGATTTCTGGTGAGTATCTGGCTTCTAGAAACATCCAATAGAATGTCTTGAACTCTAGACTTCCGCCTGGCAGTACTAGGGTCGTTTTTTCAAATCCCAACCACAGCACCACCTGCCTGGAGTTTGCACGTTCTCCCTGTGCCTGCGTGGGTTTCCGCCGGGCACTCCAGTTACCTCCCACACTCCAAAGACATGCTGGTAGGTTATTTGGCTCCTGTCTAAATTGTCCCTAGTATGTGTATGTATGAATGTGAGTTAGGGACCTTAGATTGTACGCCCCTTGAGGGTTAGGGACTGATGTGAATGTACAATATATATGTAAAGTGCTGCGTACATTGACGGCATTATATAAGTACCTGAAATAAATAATAAATAATAGTCTTTAGAATCTATCACATGTATTATAATAGGTTTTAATGCAATGTATTTGGCCTTTTTATAGAGATGTGATGATGCTATGGCTGTGCTTATGAATGTCTAAGGAGAGGAAGGTACAACACTGGAGTAGTTTTCTGTAATAGAAGCTGCCAAGTGGAAGTTAGGCATGGCTATTAAAATTCTGAAACATTTTTTTCATTACACAGAAGTTAAAAAAAATAATATGCTAATAAATGTGCCTGGAGTTGGGCTTTAAGCAGTTATAGCAACAGATTTTTTCTCAAAAAATGTAAACAAAGTGAGTACAGCCTGACCATTGTAAGCACCCCTGTTAGTGTTGTAGGATTTGACCCAACCCCTGTAACTGCCACTTTTGCTAAACAGCTTAGCCTATCACAGGAAGCGATAAAATAATGGACCTACTGACAGCATCAATAAAATTATGGGACTCAGAAAAACAAAAACGGATAATAATATTGAAATACTGCATCTTATGTCATTTTTTTTATGTGGCACATATTTGAACATTAAAAATTTATGGAGGTAAATTTGGGGAAAAAAATTTAAATTTGTATTTACTGAAAGTACACTTCTAGCAGGAAAGCGTTCTTGGCATATTAATGCATCTCATTATCCCCTCACAGCTTTTCTCTGCCTCCTGGGAGAGTTTTCACAGCTTCGGCTCCAGCGTTCTCTCACTTTTCTCCGTGGCTCGTGGTGCTTTTAGTCTGAAAGTTCCTTTTCCATATTCATCCTGCTTGCACCGCCTTTACTTTGTGAGTTTCCAGGTCTTGGAGTTATGGATCTTAGTAAAGTTCTTTGCAGCCATCTTGGTCAACAATTACCGTCAAGTTCGGCTCGACATGTTCAGACCGGCATTCGAACTCCAGGATTATGAGATGGTGGAGCTTTTTCTCAGGAGATTACGGCTATGGATGGGTGTCAGCAAGGTGAAAGAGGTACATAAAGCAAAATAGATATCATTATGCTACTTGCCTTATAGTATCTGTTTTCTAGAATACATAAAAATGTTGGGGATGTTAAAAAATGTAAAGGACCACCTTCCGATGATGCCATGTTTCTTTATACTTTTCTATTTTCTGTTCTAGTTCCGTCACAAGGTGAGGTTCGAGGGTATGGAGCCTCTTCCTTCACGTGCCTCCAGTGATACAAAGTCACTTAGAGGTTCCACTCCAAGCGCTGCTTCTGACACCTCCTCTTCTTCATCCTTTTCCACAATCTCCAGCCAACTGGACACTTTGAGTGCCATGAGCACAAGAGAGAGAGCAGAAGTTGATGCTAATATGCAGAGACTGCTGCCTGTGCTGGAAACCCTGTTGTCCCAATTTGATGTAGTCAACAGTGCCACAGAGGAGGTGTATCAAATTGAACGAAGTCTAGAAGAAGTACGGGGAAGAGTGTCCAAGAGAAGAAAACATGTAAAAACCTCAACTCAAAAAATATTATGCACCACAGAAGTGACTACAGGTCTCAACCGGAGCTTCACCTCAACACAGAGCAGAAGTTCTAAGTCAGAACCCTACCCAAGAGTCAGCAAGAACTCTCTGGCTCCACGACCATCCACAGTTTCTCAGGCACTAGAGAACAATTCAGCAAGCAAAGTCATCACAGTGGACAAGGTGGTGACGGAAGAACCAGCGCTCATTCCTATGCAGTTATCATACTCCTCTCAAACCAAACGGAGAAAGTCAGTGCGGGCCCACAACAGAGTTCACCCCAGTGTCAGTTAGTGGACACCACCAATTTGTGGGTTCTTGTTCTGTTGATCCCAGCAGTCGAAGACCGCTCCACTGAGCTTTTTCCAAATGCCCAGGAGTGTTGGGATCACTTCTGGATATAGTTCCAGATATTGATTCTGTAAATCACCTGGAGAACAGCAGGATTCAATTTAGACTCTTGAATGGCTCTCTTCTTACTGACCTTTGCACATTGAAGGTCTTTGATCCAATATTATCAGTGTTTCCAAGCTTAACATCAACAAACCTGGTTTGTCTTCCTTGGTTCAGAAGCTTTGTGCCCTGGAGGCTCTTAAAGCCCTGAATCTCACCTTCTTAAGCCCTGGTGGCTTGAAAGATTTACATATATTCCAGTGTAAGCCCTGGTGGCTTATAATTAAACCATGATAAGGTGTCCTGGTGGCACTAGGCATGAAAGTGTACTTTAAGCCCTGGTGGCTTGTTCTTTGTCAGTGGCAGCTGGCTGTCCTGGAACCTGTTTTGTTGACATTCATTAGGCTTCAGAGCTGGGAAACACTGATCTACAAGAAGCAGCCTATAACAAAGAAGCAATGAGAAGGACCAAAGAAGTACGCTGATGTCCAGCTAATTTTAGGAGAGGCTCCTTGCAACGTATTGATGGTGCTTTCAAAAGGGACCAGAGTATTTCGAAGGACATGCTGGTCAGTCCTGGGATAGTACAACAGTCCTTGAGGGTCCCTAGATTATTCAGGGTGCTGCAAGAGCTTCCATTTCCCTTTTGCACTGTAGTGATACTAAAACCTGAGCATGTGGTCAGGTAAAAAAGGGAACCAGAATTGTAATTGGCTGAGATATACAGATATGCTCTTGGAATGTGAGGTGAGGTAGACTCTCACTGTGCACTTAGAGGGCAAGAACTCTTTAAAAAAAAAAAAAAAAAAAAAGAGAGAGACTGAAGCGGTTACATAGAGGAACGTGTAATGCGTGGATAAGATTTAAACGTTCTGATTGGCAGATATGACATGGCACCTTGGTTTGCTTACCTTAACAATACATCTGAGTTTACAAAACACATCGTCAACCTCTGAGTAGGAAGCATGAATGGCCCTCTTGTCCTCCCGATCTGCAATAGAGGGTGATGTGTAAAAGTTGCACTTTTTGTCAAAAGTGTTTTTTTCTTGAAAAGCAGGGAACACCTCCCTAGTGGAAATAACAAAGCTCCTTTAAAGGATTAGTGTAACTGAACTGAATACTTTGTGCTTTCTGGTAATAGGAAAAATATGTGGGTGTGTGGTAACCCAAGGGGCGGGGCGTGTTAGTCCACAAAAGGTAGTGATATACTTGACCACACAGAAGCCACTATAGGCATTGCAGTAAAATGTATAGGAATTAAGCTAGTCAGTTTAGTGGAAACTGGCAACATGATTAGGCAACCTAGTGAGCAGACAGGTTGCACACCCATACATTTGACTTCAGGACATAAAGAGGTGGTTGACACTATGTATTTCGTCTGGTAACTTTAATAACAAAGAGGCCTGAGAACTTCTATTATGACTATAATAACCACATGGCCTTAAAGGGGGAAAGTACCACCCAACGCATCAAACTAAAATACTCAATGTAAAGGTTACATAGGAGCTTCCATTAATGGAGTACCATTTTAACATTCTTTTAAGGGTACGAATATTACGCCTGCCTATTTCTGAATGTATTATTTTTGCCACATATACATGTTCCTTTTTTGTTTCATCCGTTTGCATGGAGCGCCTCGCACTTTAACAAATGCTTATTCACGTATAACTAGGACAGAGGTATGCAAAAAAGAGCGGTTTAGTATTTTTTAGAGGTAGTTTAGTAGAAAATACCTCCATTTTTCAAAAACCATCTCCCACTCTCAAGCAGAAGGCATGTGTGCTCTGCAGTGGGCCAACCATTTCTTAAGGTTTCAGCTTATTAAGTAGATGTTTCTGCAGTGCAATAGATAGATGAACAAGGTGACTGATCTATGGTGGCTATCAACAACTAGCATGAAAAAGACCAATTTTGAGTAAGAGAGTTAGTTGTAATACTCCATCAGAGTAGGATGTGGATGGTTTGGAGCATGCAAATTGTGTTTGCTGTTAAGCAGAACATGTACTTGTAGATTAACTTGAAGGGCAAGTTAACCTTTAAATGTGAAGGGGCCCCAGTAGGTTTTATTTTTTTAAAAAACAGTGCCACTTTGAAGAATGTTGATTAATGTATTTGCCATACCTGTAGGCCATTTGTGCCCCCCATTCCACAAAGCCTGGACAGAAAACTCTCATAGTTTTTTGGCCAGCAAAGCAATACCCACATTCTGCCTTGTTGCTAATACACTACAGCCATTAGACAGTCAATTCCAGAATCACAGGAACGAACACTCTCCATTGTTTAAACGCTCGTGCATGTGCCATGCACTCCCCCCTCCAGTTGTTCAGCTGGTGCTGTGACAAGAGAATGGAGAACGATCGTTCCTCTGATGCTGGAGGCGAGCACCCAATGGCTGGAGGATCACAGGAGAAGGCAGGATGGGGGAATAACATTGTTGTGCAAGGGGGAAGAGAGTGCACCATTCATGTTCTGGGCTTTGAAAGAGGGAGAGCGATCGCTCCTGTCATGCTGAGGGCAAGCGCCCAATGGCTGGAAGGTCCCAGCAACAAGGCAGGATGTGGGAATGCCATCGATGTGCAAGGGCGAAGAGAATGCACCATGCATGTTCTGGGCTTTGAAAATGGGAGAGCGATCACTCCTGTCATGCTGGGGGCAAGCACCCAATGGCTGGAAGGTCCCAGCAACAAGGCAGGATGGGGGAATACCACCGGTATGCAAGAGGGAAAAAAGCACACCATGCATGCTCTGGGCTTTGAAAGTGGGAGAGCGATCACTCCTGTCATGCTGGGGGCAAGCACCCAGTGGCTGGAAGGTCCCAGCAACAAGGCAGGATGGGGGAATACCACCGATGTGCAAGGGGGAAGAGAATGCACCATGCAGTTCTGAGCTTTGAAAGTGGTAGACCGATCACTCCTATCATGCTGGGGGCAAGCAACCAATGGCTGGAAGGTCCCAGCAACAAGGCAGGATGGGGGAATACCACCGGTATGCAAGGGGGAAGAGAGCACACCATGCATGTTCTGGGCTTTGAAAGTGGGAGAGCGATCACTCCTGTCATGCTGAGGACAAGCGCCCAATGGCTGGAAGGTCCCAGCAACAAGGCAGAATGGGGGAATACCACCGATGTGCAAGAGGGAAGAGAGCCCACCATGCATGTGCTTGCCTTTGAATGAGGGAGAGCACTCGACCTGTGATACTGGGGGTGAGCACTCAACGGCTGGATCATCCGGGCAACAAGGCAGAATGGGAGAATGCTAATTCTCAAAGTTTTTTTTTTTTTTTAACAAACTTTAATCAAAGCTGCACAGATTTTTTCTTGTACCCACTGGGGTCCCTTTGATTGTGTAGGGAATGTCCTTGAAAAGGGGAATTTAGCCTTTAAGTTCTTAATAATCAGCTAGTGGGAGATGGTTTTACTTATTACAAAGCTCAGCTAACATTTCCTTGTTGCCAACCTGCGTGACCTAGTCTCAGGCTGGAAATTTGTATATTTTTGTAGTATTCGCTATATTTTCATAGCGTCGTAACCAATGAAGCAGTCATGTAGATAGAGGTACGGAGCACTATTATCCCTAGAGTTATTTAAATGATGTACTGTGTGCTCTTGTATATATTTATAATGTATTATACCTGAATAGGGGAATCTGCATATTGGCTTAAAGGCACAGACTAGTACTAGTATTGCCGTGGCGAGACTGGCTCCTCCTGTCTAGGTAACGTTTGCTTGGTGTTCAAGTGGATGGTGCCGTTATAATGGAGCCATCATCTACATATTTGTAAGCTAAAGCTTTCAAAAATGCAGGCTATTACTTCACTGTGAGCTAGCGATGTTGTTAAATTCCAGCTTTCTGATTGGCTGCTTTAGCTCAGGTCAGAAATTGTCATCTCCACTGTGTGTATTTGACAAAACCACTTTCATCTCACCTTGGGTGTTGTCCAGATTAATGAACTGTAGCACAGAGTTGACAAAAAAGCATTAAAACATGGCGGTCAATGAAAATTCCAATGCAACTGAAATCAAAGCAGAACTAATTGACTGCTTTGGATAGGTTGGCATAGAGCAGTGGTTCTCAACCTTCCTAATGCCGCGACCCCTTAATACAGTTCCTCATGTTGTTTTGACCCCCAACCATAAAATTATTTACTCTTTACACATTGGAAATGTGTTGTTCGATGGTCTTAGATGACCCCTGTGAAAGGGTCGTTCGACCCCCAAAGGGGTCACGACCCACAGGTTGAGAACCACTGGCATAGAGTTTGATCCCATACTGGGTAATTGCAGTTCTCTATGAAACTAGTGAAGAGATTTTTACTTCTAGCTTGGCAGGTGACCCATCAAATTCTGTTCTATCCTGATGGACAACATTAAAAAAAAAACAGGTAGGCTTGTATCATCTTAACAATGCTTACATTTTAGTGGATTCTTCCTAGGAGTAGAACGAGAAGCCCAAGTAAACTCAACTTACTGATTAACTGGTATTTTACAAGCGGTGGTGAGTAGATCCCACTTCGGAGGTCATATAGAGCTGTCAAAACCTGCCCCAAACTAAAATATTTAGTGTGGTCCCACACTTTAAACTCCACCCTGCCCTGGAAAACCAACAGGTGGATTTTAATTGTTTCCTACCAGATGCATATGTAGTTTTTCTTTCTTTAAATCAGGTTCAATGAGTTATAGAACGAGGATGTATTTGCATGTTTTATAGAGAGTACATTGGATGTAGTGAGATAATTAAAGAAAAAGTTCTGCTTAGTATAAATGTAGTACTGAAATATATGGAGAAAACTGAAGATGTAGATATTTGCTTTGAAGGGTTTCCATTTTTCTAAAAAAAACAAACAAAAAAAAAAAAGCCTTTTCCTCTTTGGCTTTTAATTTTTTAGTCCAGCCTTTCTATCCTCCAGGAGAGGTGTTAAATCCCATTCTCCTGGAATTCGAGCCAAAGCTACAGTAAAACTGTACATAAAGCACACCACAGAAAACAGTCAAATCCTAGGACAACAGAAAAGAAAAACCTGGTTTGAACGTAGATACATGCTGCTCGAAAAAGCACACCGAGGGAAGTTACAATGGAAAGCAGTGTATTTGGAAATTTTTCAGGAGTGTATGTATTCAGTCTTCAATATATGGAAAATGGATCGGTCTAAAATCAGCTGGAAGAAAGAACTGATGAGGAAAGTGTCTTAGTAAGAATGGTTCCCTGATTTATCAGTATTAGAGGTCTGCTCTTTGGAATAGAACTTTAGATTTTAATCCAAAATGTGATAAAATTAAATATAATAAATATAAAAATTAACCACAAATAGTAGCACTACCCTTAAACATAAATAAATAAATCAAGATTGATTGATTTATTTATGTTTAAGGGTAGCGCTATTATTTGTGGTTAATTTTTATATTTATTATATTTAATGTTATCACATTTTGGATTATAATTTACAGCGGGTTGATAGTAGCAGCTCCCATCTTAATATATTATGGTATCTTGTGTGAACCCATAGGCGCGATGATTTGAATCTTGTGGTGTTTGAGAGAGAGCAAGACAGACACCTTTCAGGATTTATATATATCTAATAAGAACTTTAGATTTGTTTCATTTTTTTTTAGTTTAGACTTCAAATAAAAATCTTACAGTCTTTATGGATTGCCCGGAGTCACCAGAAATAGACTTTAGCATTCTGTATTGTCAGTTGGAATCTCAAAACCCAACTCCATCAAAGTAATAAAAATTAAAAAAAAAAAAAAAAAGTTCCCAGCAACATAAAAAATAGATGTGTGCTACAATGCGTACCCAATCTACAGCTCCATCCCCTGCAGAAAATCCCTTCTGCTGCCAGATGACATCCAGCGACATTTTGAGTTTTTATTGACGTATATATGTAATATAAAATGTACAGAAGATTACAACACCCATTGTGACAGAGATATCACTGCTTTCTAGGGAATTAGTAGACCACGGGTAATTCACTCCCACTGCGTATGAATGACGGCACACTTTACGAGACAGGAGGAGCCTACAGCATGTATGCATAATGCAAACCAAATTATATGAGCTGCTTATTTAATATATTTGATACATTTTGTTTATTGATAATATTATGTGTTTTATCATCTTCATTTATACTTATTGTGTTCACTTCAAATCATCTGTGCCCTATAGCCTATATATATATATATCACCAAGTAAATACAGCTAGATTTACATGGTGCACCCAGTAGATGGAGAGGTAGCTGAACAAGGCATTTCTATCTGTGTGTCAAGTTCCTAGAAGATAGATACCAACATCATAATGTAGTCCTTGGTCACTCCAGCTAGGGATATAAATCAAATCATTGCCTTTCTGTATTCAAAGGCTCACCTTTTTCTTTTTTTTCTTTCTTTTTTTTTCTTTTCTTTTTTTTTTTTTATTGGTTACATCAACAGTAATTATCTGCTTCTGTTGTCTCCCAGCATTAATAAACTAGTACTGTTGTAAAGACAAAAGGATCACATGAATGAAAACAAGATGTAAATCAGCTACATTCCTTGGGGGCCGGACTACAAACCATGGCTGGTAATATAGTTTAAAGCCTAATAAATATGAAATGAGAAAGAGACGCCCTTTAATATAACACATGTAAGCAAAGGACACCCCTGCCTTGCCCCCAGTTACAGGGACCGTACGTTATTAATATACAAACCCACAAGTGCCTTTTTTTTTCACCAGTACGTTTCCTTTCAACTGGCTTTTCAAAATAGGAAATACAAGAATTAAAAGTTGGATAAAAGGTTTAATGAAGTATAACATTCTTGATTTAAATTTATTTATTTATTTTTTTAACAGAAATTTAGACTAGAGACAAAAAAGAGGGACAAAGGGTCTTTGTTCCAAAACACTGGCAGTCCCTCTAAATGAAGTTTTCTCCACCAGGGTGCCTTGGGCAGTGACAGATTGATCTCCCACCACCAGGGGCGGACTGACAACTCATGGGGCCCCACGGGCAATAGGGGATTATGGGGCCCCTGTGTCCTTGCCCAAACTCAAAAAAGCCTATGAAAAAGGTACCAGGGGCATCTCATGGGGCCACCTACTGACCCCCCAGACAATAGGGGATCATGGGGCCCCTGTGTCCTTGCCCAAACTCAAAAAAGCCTATGAAAAAGGTACCAGGGGCATCTCATGGGGCCACCTACTGGCCCCCCGGACAATAGGGGATCATGGGGCCCCTGTGTCCTTGCCCAAACTCAAAAAAGCCTATGAAAAAGGTACCAGGGGCATCTCATGGGGCCCCCTACTGACCCCGAGCCCTCAGGCAGTGCCCGAGTTTTCAAATGGTCAGTCCGCCCCTGCCCTCCACCAATTTAAGGGGCAAATTCTCACTGATGTCCAATGTAAGAGGTCAGTTCTACACTGATCACAATATAAAGGACTTTTCTCTATTGACCACCAATGTAGGGTGGGGGTGGGGGTGGGGACCTTTGCACTGACAAATACTGAAAGGGGACACTACAGTTTGTGTTTCTGGCATTTATTATTTCTTAATTTAGATTTCCATGTTTAATGTCATCTTAAATAGTTTGCGCAACTGTGGCCGTCCAGCTGTTGTAGAACTACAAGTCCCATGAGGCATTGCAAAACTGACAGTTACAAGCATGACTCCCGAAGGCAGAGGCATGATGGGACTCGTAGTTCACCAACAGCTGGAGGGCCGCAGTTGCCCACCCTTGCGCTATGGGAAGCCCACAATCCTGCAACGTGTTCAAAATGCGGTGCAATGTTAGCGACACCCCAAACGCAGGTCATTTGCCTGCTCTGGACCGCATGGTCCAAAACTACCATGTGATCCGATTGCAGTGCATTTCCAAACATAGTACATGCACTACTTTTGTGCTGTGCGGTGCAATTTGAGCCAAATGAAAGGGCTCACATCGCAGCTCACTGAATCGCATGTCAATTGTGCGATTCACAGGCCATCCGTAGTGTGAACCTAGGCTTAGTATATCAGATACTCTAGTTGTGACATTTTCTTTTTCTTGCATTCATAATGTTCTACAACTTACTGATCACCTGTAGATATCATTTTTTTTTCTTTTTCCCTGAGACCTAATCATTATTTCAAAGGTTTATCTGGGTTAAAAAAAAAAAAAAGGATTGAGGATTGTTAGCTGCTGATGTAGATGCCACAGTAGTACGGATCACCATTTTGACACAACGTTCCCTACAACAACAAATGTTGGTGTCTCCAGACACTAGGACTTCCCCTGGAGTCCTGCTGGGACAATACGGATATCAAATGAAGATATTCGGCATTGCCATCTCCATGGAAAACCAAACTGAGTGATAATACTTGTCACTGCAATACACCATCATACACCTACAAACAGCTCTGCAGTCCAGCAGGCACTCCTATGCCTTCTGTTCCACAAATGCAGAATTATTCTTCATCCTTTCCTTGATACTCACCAATCTCTTCTACCAGTTCAGCCGTACCCAAAGACGGCAAGAGAGTCCCTTTGTTCACATTCCGCTAACATTTCGTTTGTTGATCCAGCTGGATAGAATATAAAAACAGGATAAGCAGGATTAATACCAAAAAAAAAGGCATTACGAGTATTCCGCATTATTATGAAATATAAAAAGCACAGCTTGAAACCCAACTCTACATACAGCGCGTCCGATTATACGTCACCAGGAAAAGGAAATTCCTTCAAGTTTACAATCGTCTTCATGTTTCATCATTACGTGTTAACATTTGGTAGAATGACTGACAAACGCCATTGAATCAGTGGCTGCTATAGATGTCCAATGTAAGACATTGCACTTAACCAAACTCCTGCTTGCAGTAGTTGAGACTGTTTCGCTTTGCTTCTCTATGTATGGACGGAGTTATGTATGATAAATTATTTATTGCAAGGTACGAAGTTTCTCTATGTTGTTAGAGTCTGCCGGAAGCAATGCGCAGACTGAGGGGTGAAGTAGGAGGTAGCCATTTTGGATACTGAACAGCACTGAACAAAGCCAGTGTACCTGTAACCCAATATGAACTTTTTTTTTTTTTTTTTTTTAAGTCTTGTCTTTTTTTTTAAAGTCTTTCATCTTTTTTAAATCTTATTTTTTTTTTTTTTTGCAAGTCTTTTTTAAGCCTTTTTTTTAAAGTCTTGTCTTTTTTAAGTCTTTTTTTTTTTTTGAAGTCTTAAAAAAAAAAAAAACTTAAAAAAGACTTAAGACTTAAAAAAAGACTTAAGACTTTATTTTTTCTTTTAAGTCTTAAGTCTTTTTTAAGTCTTTTTTTAAGTCTTAAGTCTTTTTTAAGTTTTTTTCTTTTTTAAGACTTCAAAAAAAAAAGACTTAAAAAAGACTTAAGACTTAAAAATAAAGAAGACTTAAAAAAAGACTTAAGACTTTATTTTTTCTTTTAAGTCTTCTTTATTTTTAAGTCTTAAGTCTTTTTTAAGTCTTTTTTTTTTTGAAGTCTTAAAAAAGAAAAAAAAAAAAAATTAAAAACGACTTACAACTTAAAAATAAAGAAGACTTAAAAAAGACTTAAGACTTTAATATAAAGGCTTAAATAGACTTAAAAGAAAAAATAAAGTCTTAAGTCTTTTTTTAAGTCTTCTTTATTTTTAAGTCTATTTAAGCCTTTATATTAAAGTCTTAAGTCTTTTTTTAAGTCTTCTTTATTTTTAAGTTGTAAGTCGTTTTTAATTTTTTTTTTTTTCTTTTTTAAGACTTCAAAAAAAAAAAAGACTTAAAAAAGACTTAAGACTTTATTTTTTCTTTTAAGTCTATTTAAGCCTTTATTTTTTATTTAAAAGTCTTAAGACTTAAAAATAAAGAAGACTTAAAAATAAAGATTTTTAAAGTCTTAAGTCTTTTTTAAGTCTTAAGACTTAAAAAAAGACTTAAAACTTAAAAATAAAGAAGATTTAAAAAAGACTTAAGACTTTATTTTTTCTTTTAAATGTATTTAAGCCTTTTTTTTAAAGTCTTAAGACTTAAAAAAGACTTAAGACTTTAAAAATCTTTATTTTTAAGTCTTAAGACTTTAAAAAAAGGCTTAAATACATTTAAAAGAAAAAATAAAGTCTTAAGTCTTTTTTAAATCTTCTTTATTTTTAAGTTTTAAGTCTTTTTTTAAGTCTTAAGACTTAAAAATAAAGATTTTTAAAGTCTTAAGTCTTTTTTAAGTCTTCTTTATTTTTAAGTCTTAAGACTTTTAAATAAAAAATAAAGGCTTAAATAGACTTAAAAGAAAAAATAAAGTCTTAAGTCTTTTTTAAGTCTTTTTTTTTTTTGAAGTCTTAAAAAAGAAAGAAAAAAAAATTAAAAACGACTTACAACTTAAAAATAAAGAAGACTTAAAAAAGACTTAAGACTTTAAAAATCTTTATTTTTAAGTCTTCTTTATTTTTAAGTCTTAAGACTTTAAAAAAAAAGGCTTAAATACACTTAAAAGAAAAAATAGTCTTAAGGCTTTTTTAAGTCCTTTTTTTTTTAAGTGTATTTAAGCCTTTTTTTTTAAAGTCTTAAGACTTAAAAATAAAGAAGACTTAAAAATAAAGATTTTTAAAGTCTTAAGTCTTTTTTAAGTCTTCTTTATTTTTAAGTTGTAAGTCGTTTTTAATTTTTTTTTTTTTCTTTTTTAAGACTTCAAAAAAAAAAAAAGACTTAAAAAAGACTTAAGACTATTTTTTCTTTTAAGACTTCAAAAAAAAAGACTTAAAAAAAGACAAGACTTAAAAATAAAGAAGACTTAAAAAAGACTTAAGACTTTAAAAAAAAGCTTAAATAGACTTAAAAGAAAAGATTTGCTTAAAAAAGACTTAAAAACATACAAAAAAAAGACTTAAAAAAGACAAAATAAGTAGATTTAAAAAAAGACAAGACTTAAAAAAAAATAAAAGAATTAAAAAAGACAAAAAAAAAAGACAAGTCTTTTTTAAGTTTCTTTTTTTTTTAAGTCTTGTCATTATGAGAACCACATGCGCCTGAATCCCAGGTTGGACTGATCCCTTAAATCTCTATGAATTTCCCCCATAGATCGCAGCCTAGGCGTTCACATGGAACAGCATGGTTGTGACTAGTTTCTAATGAACTGATAGGCCAAAGATTGGTTCAGCTTCCACAATGGCTGCCTCTGATGTTGCCAGCGATGGTAACGCTTTCAACAGGAAGTGGTGTTTCACAGAGGAGGTCTTGGCTTATCCCATAGGCTGCTTCATCGTATTGCCTTATGTTTGTTAAATGCGCAAAGCAACTTGTAAGACAAAGTCAGAATAAAAATGACTGCACTATGGTCGTGTGTCGTCTTTTGTTGCACAATTACATGGAACTTTTTTTTTTATTTTTTTACTTCTCATAGCAAATACTCTGCATTATAGAATTAAAGTGACAATCTAATGGAAAATACCACAACTGACAGCACCATCCTTGACTACATTAAAGTGGAATTCCAGCTATGCACCCAACTATTCTTAAAGTGGTTCTAAAGGCAGAAGGTTTTTTTTTTTACATTTTTCATTCCATGCAGTACGGTAAAAAAACAAAAACCTTCTGCATGCAATGGTCAGCTGAAGCCACAAATCCGTGTATTCTGAAAGTGGCAGGTCCTGCTGTCAGAAAACAATATCCTGGCAGGGGAATGCCTCCATCCACCTAGTTTGTATGAATGGAGGAGTCTGTTAGTTTTCCCCCTTCAGTCAGTCTGCTGAACTAAAAAATATATACATATATAATCATTTTTTTTTTTTTTGCTGACCAGCTATACATAAACTGTAGACAGACTGGCCCTAAATTGATTTTTTTTTTGTTTCTGATCAACCAGGCGGATAATTTTTAAAAAAAAACAAAACATCCAAACAGGAAGTGGTGGATAAGGGACCCCCCCATATGCTATTGTATTCTGACAGCTGGTCTCCCCCCACTTTGGCTGCAGAGATGATCAAGCAAAAATATACCAGCAGTCCCATTCATCGATCATTAGGTCAACTCCTCTCAATTTGGGGATGGCCATACACGGATCAACATTTGTCCTGAACCAGCTAAATTGTGATTCATGTATGGCCAGCTTCAGCCTCACCCACGTATGCTTCCACCTCACTAGTGAATGCCTATGTGTACATTGTGGAAAAGGTTCCCTTTGGCTCTAATGATTTCACTGATTCCAGAAATTAGACAAAAGTCCGCTGTTGCAGCTCAACCTGGTAAATACATGAGCTTCAGTGCACGTGTGCAGTGCTGGCAAAAGGCCATTACTCTGATACAAAGTTGTACACCGTCACCCCCGCTTGGGATCACAGAAATATATATTAAGCACAAAGTTCCATATGTGTTTATGCGTTTTGGCACCTTGGGCCTTAATCCGATTAAGACCCCTTTCACATGGGTGACCGATCATGTCCACTTGTCTGTTTTTCAGGCAGACCTGATCGGACCAATCATTGCCCTCTATGGAGCGACAGCTGTAAACAGACTTAATGAACTAGGCCAACTACTGGATATGTTGCTACATTCAAAACTTTTGGTGGGACGCTAGAAAAAGGTTACCGAAAGGTTGCTGCTTATCAGAAAAAAAGTCCAGAATTCAACAGGTCCGTTTACACCTGCAAAGATTCAACCTATGTCTGTAGCCCCTGTCCTCGTTATTTTCACCCTCAGGCCTGGGAGAAATAAAGCTCCAAACACTGAAATGTGCAAGCTAAATCTCTGAAAGTTTAATGCATGACAAGAATGGTTATACAGAACTCAGTAGGCCTTGCTTAATCTCAGGATGACCAATGAAACATTCCACTCTTATCAATATAGTTACGTGAAGAACAGAAACTGCAAATAACTGAGGGATACCATATACGGTAGATCCATTTACAGAAATGAAACTAGTCTCAGAAAACGAGAGAGAAGTTACAAAACCGAAACTAACTGTATAATGCCTCCCTTTCTAGATGTGTGAACAAAGTGGATGCCAGTTAAGACGTATTTCCTTACAACACTTGTCTGCATCCGATCCAATCTGCTAAAAACAGACAGATGGAGGATCCATTTCTCATCCTTCTAGCGGATCGAATCGCAGTCTAAGGTAAATGGACAGGCAGTCCATTTACATCTGACTACCCATAGTGGACAGCATGTTGTGTCCGTATCTGCTCTGCATAAGCGGAATGGACACGGATCCGTCATCCGCCTGTTCAGTGGGGATTAGATGCCCTGCTGAGCTGGTGGAGTTCACCCGTGTGAAAGGGGCCTAAGGCCCACACAGGGCTGAAATGTGTAAGCGCATACATTATATTGCCAAAAGTATTGGAACAACCCCACAAATCACTGGATTCAGGGGTTCCAATCACCTCCATGACTACAGGTGTATACAATCAAGCCCCTAGGCATGCAGACGGCTTCTACAAACATTTGGGAAAGAATGGAGCTCAGTGACTCCAAGTGTGGTCCCGTGATAGGTGGCCACCTGTGCAATAAGTCCATCCGTGACATTTTCATACTATTAAATATTCCACAGTCAACTGTTAGTGGTATTATAACAAAGTGGCAGTAACTGGGAACAACAGCAACTCAGCCACCAAGTGGTAGGCCACATAAAATGACAGAGCGGGGTCAGTGCATACTGAAGCGCACAGTGCACAGAAGTCACCAACTGTCTGCAGAGTCAATAGCTAAAGACCTCCAAACTTGATCTGGCCTTCAAATTAGCACAACAGTGTGTAGAGAGCTTCATGGAATGGGTTTCCATGGCCGAGCAGCTGCATCCAAGCCTTACATCACCAAGTGCAATGCAAAGCGGCGGATGCAGTGGTGTAAAGCACGCTGCCACTGGACTCTAGAGCAGTGGAAATATGTTCTCTGGAGTGACCAATCACGCTTCTCTGTCTAGCAATCCGATGGACATGTCTGGGTTTGGCGGTTGCCAGGAGAACCTTGCCTAACTGCATTGTGCCAAGTGTAAAGTTTGGTGGAGGGGGATTATGGTGTGGGGTTGTTTTTCAGGGGTTGGGCTTGGCCCCTTAGTTCCAGTGAAGGGAACCCTTAAGGCGTCAGCATACCAAGACATTTTGGACAATTTCATGCTCCTAAGTTTGTGGGAAGAGTTTGGGGATGGCCCCTTCCTGTTCCAACATGACTGCACAAAGCAAGGTCCATAAAGACATGGTGGAGGAACTTGACTGGCCTGCACAGAGTCCCGATCCCAACCTGATAGAACACCTTTGGGATGAATTAGAGTGGAGACTGCGAGCCAGGCCTTCTCATCCAACATCAGTGCCTGACCTGACAAATGTGGTTCTGGAAGAATGGTCAAACCTTCCCATAGACACCCTCCTAAACCTTGTGGATGGCCTTCCCAGAAGAGTTGAAACTGTTATAGCTGCAAAGGGTGGGGCCAACTCAATATTAAACCCTACGGACTAATACTGGGGGGCCATTAAAGCTCATGTGTGTGGAAAGGCCGGCCAATCTCAACTTTTGGAAATAGAGTATATGTACCTTTTACCCTGTGCTTAATAAATATGTATGCGATCCCAAGCTTTGACGCAACTTTGTATGTACTGCCGAAAGTTAGGTAGTGTAACCAAAGAACTGCCATTAGTGCTAACTACACCAGAGGTACACGAGGAAAGCCAAAGAGAACTCAAAGCGATTGTTAGTACAATAAAAACCCTTTTAGGACCAGTTCACACTAGATGCAGTCCATCAAAAATGCATGGACAGTAGATTATATGGGTTCCAATGGCATAGTTCATGCCACTACAGTCAGTTCCAGTGTGTTCCGGTTCCAGAAAAAAAAAGTAGAGCATGCTACATTTTTTTTCTGCACAGAACTGTACTGAAATACAGCAAAATTCATCACAAATGTACAAGAACACATCACATAAAATAAAACACAGGACACCTTGGGGGAAGAAAAGGAAAAAGGGTCAGCTTTGTTTCTGCCCCCAACCACCTCCTGGATCAGCCTGGTCTCTGCCCCCAACCGCCTCCTGGATCAGCCTCATCTCCGCCCCCAACCACCTCCTGGATCAGCCTCGTCTCCACCCCCAACCACCTCCTGGATCAGCCTCGTCTCCACCCCCAACCACCTCCCGGATTAGGCTTATCGCTGCCCCCAACCACCTCCCGGATCAGCCTCGTCTCCACCCCAACCACCTCCTGGATCAGCCTCATCCCCACCCCTAATCACCTCCTGGATCAGCCTCGTTTCTGCCCCTAACCACCTCCTGGATTAGCCTCATCTCCGCCCTCAAACACCTCCTGGACCAGCTTTGTCTCTGCCCCCCAACCTCCCTGATCAGCCTTCTCTCTGCCCCCAACCACCCTCTACCCAGCATGCCTCCCCTAAAAGAGTGCTCAGTGTTGAGGAGGGTGTGTGCTGAGAGCTTCAGGCTTCTCCCGTGCTAACATAGTATATATGCAGTTTTCTCCTATATGGCACTTGCTATTACCAAAATCCAGGTCCAGGAATCTGACACTGACGCTCCAGTTTCCCTCTCTCATGGTGGCCTCCACTGGACTCACACACCCTGACCCAGCGGACGAAAAGGCGGTAGAGCTGGATTTCTGCTGTCCCCCCAAAAAAAAAAAAAACACCTTCCAGGTTCCTACACCCCCTTCTCTGTCTCTCTACTCTTTTGAAGTGCTCTGCATTCACCTTTTTTCACCTGTTTGAAGATTGCAGTAATTTTCCATCCTCTCAGCCCAGTGTCCATCTTACTCAATTACTTCTCGGCATGGCTACCCTACTGTCTCTCCTCTGAAGTACCTGCCAACATTCTCAGTGACTAACATTCTGGTCAATGATAACACCTCAGCCATTTCTCATCTACTCATCCTAACCACCTCTTTTAACCTAAACCATGGACACAAATCACTACTCCAACGGCAACACTCTCAACCTCGTATTCTCCCACCTCTGCACTCCCTTCAAGTTCTCTAACACCCCTTTTCCTCTCTTCAATCACAACATTATCAATTTCATACTCTCCCCGTCTCCTACCTCCCATGCCTCCGACCTGCAAATAGTTTCCCGCAGAAACCTCCACCACCTCAACCCTTCCTTTCTTCAATCTGCTACTGTCTTTATAATAAAATCACACCCCTGTCCTACCCAGTCCTGGCCACATCTGTCTACAGTGACTTACTGTCATCCTCCCTGGACACACTTGCTCCTCTCTCTACATGCAGAACCAGACCTCGCCTTCTACAACCCTGGCAAACCGAAGACACCAAAAGTCTCAAGAAGACACAGCCATGCCCTTAGGCAAGCTTGGCATAAAGCCAAATCCCTGCAAGACTTCACCCTCTGCATAGTCTGGCTGAAAAAAGAAAAGTCCATCCAGTTCAATCATAGAAAAAAAAAAGTTATAATCCTACACCCACAGTTGATCCAGAGGAAGGCAAAAAAAAAAACCCCCAACAAAGCACGATCCAATTTGCTCCTGCTGGGAAAAAAAAAATCCTTTCTGATCCCCTGAAAGGCAATCGGGTATTCCCTGGATACACACCATGTATCATATTTCATTGTGTTAGTTAATTATAATTCCAAATGTAATTCTCTGATGAGAATTAGTAACTGAACACCTCAAAACACAGAAATAATACTATTGTAATTATATTGATTAGTCTGTATTTTATCATTTAGCGCTCCACAGAGGTCCATCGCCAAGGCTCCATTCACACCCATACAGGTGCAACAGTGATTCCACATTTTGGTGCATCATATTTAGAGCAACCCATTTATTCCAAATTCCTGCCTTACGTGCAAAAATCAACCAAAAGAAGTGCAAACACCTTTTTTTTTTAAATTGCCAAATGACAGTTGTGAGCAGACATCTGCAGCTGCTGAGCCCCCACTCTGCAATGACAGGCCATCAGCACACACAACTTTTCTAGCTGTTTGCACGGCCAGCGATTACCTGCGGTGATCGCGGCTGGACACACTTTGTGAAGCTGTCAAACCCAACAGCAGGAATCAGATTCTTGCCAACAGAAATCGCAACATGGTTAAACGCCTATGTGAATGGAGCCTTATAGTAAAAAGAGGTTTGGGGCAGCAGAGAGATTTTGTAGGATCTGATCCACTAGGATTTAGAAAAGTTTCAGCAAACAGCATTTTTTTAACTGGTTTTTCTGTACAGCATACATTGCTATCTATTCTGAATTTGTACACGGCGTTGCTTAACAAAAGCCCGCAGCCTTAACCAATACCCAATTTATAACCTGGTCACTCATTTTCTAATAGAAGCCAAAAGAGTTCTAGCCAGTGCCACCTTACATAGGTTGGAAAAAGTCCGTCCAGTTCGACCAATAGAAAAACTGAACACAAATAGAACATCTCCATATACAGAATCCTACACCCTCAATTATGACATCCAGGAGGAACCAAAGCCTAGGCCAGCCAGAGGTAATCCTCTAGAAGTGTATTCAGCCCCTCCATGTCTAATGATGATGAATGATTTGTCTTTGAAAATGTAATAAAAAGGTTCTTTTTAGGATCTGGTGCTGCTAAACGTTTATTGTCCAGGCTCAGACTGATCAATATAAAATATTTCTGCTCTACAGATTCAGATATGTCCGAGCACAGAAGTGTTTATGTCAGGGCTTTTCAAGATCTAAGCAAATATTTGCTTTAAAGCAGAGCTCCAGTTTTATTTTTCAAAAAGGTTTGGCTTTTTTTAAATTAAAACTGGAGTTCTTCCTGCAATACTCATCTTGGTCTCCAGTGGGGTCCCCCAGTGCCGTGTTCTGCCATTTGTCAATCATTCAGCTTGCAAGAGGACAGTGTCATTTAACCCATTTCCTGTGCACTCAGGCAGTCATGGACACACCCCCATGGCGGGTCATATCATATCATATCCTGGGCTCCCAGATATGGGTATGTACAATACTGTAGAAAATGTATATTATATAGGGCGCGCTTGTTGGAGCCCAACCTCTGTAGCTGTAAGATAAAGGTGCCAGATGGATATCAGGGATGGATGGATGGGAGCAGTAACATTGAGGCAGCTCTTCTTAAGAGTGGAAGCAAGGCTCTAATGCAGTAACAAGAAAAAGAGAGGAAGGCGCCTCGAAGTGCAGTATTAACAATTTATTTAGTAAACAATGGAAAATTTGCACTTGCAAGATAAACGGTTAAAAAGACTCATCGTGTGGTAATCCCAAGTGGGACATCCAGCAGCAAACTATGCCTAGACCTCTGAAGGAGCCTATTGAGCATGCTCCAAAATGCATTACCGCCCCCTTCACCTGCTACATCCAACTCTGCTCTCCTAGCTTCATTTTTGATGCACAGGCACTGGACTCTACTTCCTGATCCTATAGACATAGTTTGCTGCTGGACATCTGGATGTCCCACTTGGATCTAATTACCACACGATGAGTCTTTTTAACCATTTAACTTGTAAGTGTAATTTATCCGTTGTTTACTAAATAAATTGTTAATACTGCACTTAGAGGCGCCTTCCACTCTCTTTCTTCTCACAATACTGTAGAAATGTCATAAAGGAGGAGATCTGAAAACACCATGTAACTGGCCAGAAGACTTCAGGAAGTAAAGTATTGTATTGTGTGAAGGGAGTGGATATAAAAAAGAAACAAAAAAAACCAAAAAACCTAAAAAAAATAAAAAAAAACCTAACAAAAAAAAAAAACCAAAAAAACTTTGGAGGGGGAAGGCTTACAAAAAAATGGAGTTTTGGTTTAATGAATAAAGCATTTGTACACAAATTTTTTTTTTTTTTTTTTTTTTTACACATTCACAGTATATATTTCTCAAACATGACCAGCCTTCTATTACGAAAGATATAGAATTTTTTAAACTTTATTTTAGAATTGTGCAGAAAACAACTTTTAAGCAAAGGTGGGCACTTGTGTGTCCAAAGAAAGATCATCTTCAGGCGAATGTTTCTCGGTCTTCTCTGCATCCTCTCCGATGAAGAAGTCTTTAATAAATTAGGGTTCCATTCCAGTATTGAAAATAATTTAATTCAGAGTCTCTTCTAAAATGCTGTGCTGTAGTCTTGATACATGTGGCCTGGAAGGTTTAGTGTTCATGTATGGTAATCTGTACTTCCAGTATGCTCCTGTCAATGTTTTGGGGTGTACCGTTCATCCAGTCCAGCACATGCATGGCTCCACTATGCAAATTCTGTGAAATCATCCACACCGGATATCAAGCGTGTTCGCTGACCGGTTTCAAACGAGCCACTTGCTGATGGCGGATTCTGTGGAGGAGGTTTGCTGGAGAGGTTGTGCATTGGATAAGGCATATTTGCAGTCATTTCAAGAAACTCATCATGGATCTGCAGAATGCATGAAAAGAAATGGCAAGTTATTACATGCAATGTAACACATGATGGACAAAAGGGGGCTTGGAGTCATATGCAGTTTTCATGTTGAGTGCATGCAGCACATTGCTCAGGAGACTGCTGAAGGCAGGAGCAAGTAATTCCTCAGACTAATGGACATGCAGAGGAGGTGTTGTGCTGCACGGGATCCATGAGAGGCTTTAACTCATAATTACATGGTCAAGTAACACTACCCAAATTAAAATTTTATCTTTTTTTTCACACAAATAGAGCTTTCTTTTGGTGGTATTCAATCACCACTTGGAAGAAAAAAAAAAGTTTCCAGATTCTACTGTAAAACGAAACAAAAATAAAATAAAATTTCTTCATAAATTTTGCAAAAATGTATTCTGCAACATGTCTTTGGTAGGGTCTACGAGCTATGGTGTATATATACTGGAATTTACTTAGTCGCCGATCACTGCCATTGCAGTATAGCGTCTATTGCTTATAGTGGGACTGTGATAAAGTGGCCAATACATTGATCAGTGCTAAAAAAAAAACCTGACACTGTACTAATGGAACTGGGCAGGAAGGGGTTAACATGAGGGGCGATCAAAGTGTTAACTATGTGCAGGGAGTGTTGGTGCTTCACTGTAAGCACACTGCTCTGGATGGCTGTGCACAGCCATCCAGAGCAGTGTGCCCGAGCCGACAGGGAGGACTGTTGGTAAACAAAAGCAGCCCTCTTCCCCTTCAGAGATCCTCGGTAATCACCGTCCGGGACCCGGTGATTGACAGCTGCAAATGGTGCGCACGCCCCCTACCCACAAATGCAAAATCATGTATATATACACGTCTGATTTTGCACGCCCCCTGCAACAGTATATCTCCTATAGGGCAGAGGGGAAGCAGTTATTTTACTAAAGCTGGTTCACTCAGAATCTTGCGCACTTCTACATAGAAATCAGTCAGCTTAAAAGGTTTTACTGCTAAAGCTTAAATGGACAAGTGGAGGTTAGAAGCTCACGAGGTTTTGAGTGAACCAGCTTTTGGACACAATCAGCTGTTTCCAGCCAAAATCATTGGCTGACATTTCCTGCCAGACTTGTATGGTGTCCAATCACAACATGGGTCGGCAGGGGGCACACACATGCACACCCCAAACCCAGAAGATTCCATGTGTACATTCCAAAACCATGGGCATTAATATGGAGTTGGACCCCTAGTTGCAGTTGTAAGAACCCTTAATCTGCTAGGAAGACTTTCCACAAGATTTTGGAGTCCATTCAGCCAAAAGAACATTTGTGAGGTCAAGTACTGATATTGATCGAGAAGACCTTGCTGGCAATAAGTTTCATTTCATGCCAAGTGTTTTCAGTAGAGGAGAGGTGAGGGCTCTCTGCAGGCCACTGGAGTTCCTCCAAATAAAACTCATCTAACTTTGCCCATGTACAAAGCCAGCTCCATAAAGACAGTCATGTTGTAACAGGAGATGGCCTACCCAAAACTGGTGCCAAAAAGGTTGGAAGCGCACAGTAAGGTAAAGTGCCCTTGCATGCTGTAGTATTACGGTTCTCTTCATTGAAAACACCTGAACTCAATTTGAAGGGTTTTGACATACCTTTGTCCATACAGGTAGGTGCAAAGGTCACGTGGTGGCACATTTATTTTGCCAAATAATGCAAGGTTCCTTGGTAGGAGGTAGACTCATGCATACTCCTCAGAGACCTACCTTAGGCCTTATCTTCTTAATGTGTCGCAGCCTGGCAATCCACTTGGAAGGGTAGATGTCTGTGGGGTTAGATCTACTGTGGTGCACCTGTGAGGCCATCTAGGAGGGAGACAAGAGAACATGACATGTCACAGGTCAACATACAAATAGCAGGTTTTTTTTTTTTTGTTTTTTATAAACCCCTTGGCGCTGGCACCTCCCGGCCCTTTAAGGGTTTCAGAAGCCGGTAGGCGGGGCGGGGTTTAGGGTCATGTGACCGCCGTGACACGCTGTCACATGATCAGGAAAGGTCCCAAATGAAACAGGAGAGCGGAACCTTTCCGTGAGTACCAGACGTGTGCTGGGAGCGTGCAGGGTGCGAGCTCTCAGCACATATGTTTTTCTTAATTGCACGCAAATGAGTGGCCGCTCGGTGTCAAGGCCCAGATGCCGGGAGGCCACACATTTGCGTGTGGCCGGCGCCAAGAGGTTAAAGATTGGAATCTGTGACATTTATATAACGGACAACTAAATGGACTGAAGCATGTGGAAATGGGCATTAAAGGATAAGCTCACCTTTCAGCGCATGTTACCCATAATTCGGGTGCAACATATTCCAGACCTGCCCACCCCCGCCCCCTCCCTGTGACAATGAACAGGGATATTTTCCTTGCACCAGCTGTTACATTTAGAAAACAGCATGGCCGTATGGGGCTCCTCCAACACAGCCACATCATTCATTCATTCACAGTGATCATTCACAGAACTACAAGTACCGTCAGCCACTGTAGCAGATGGCTCAATGAACTACGAGGGTACTGATCAGCGCTCTTGTAGTTGGATGGAAAAATGGATGGAGAAATACAAACCCTTTGGCAGGTAAACCAGATCCCATATATGTATTTTATCTCTGTATTTAGGTTTTAAAGTTGAACTCCAGGAAAACAGCTGAAAAGGCCCACCAAGTACAAAGCCAGAAGAGTGTTTACTCGGTGCCTGCCAGTGAATGAGGAGGAGGCTGGAGTAGTGTTCCTTGGGATAGAAGGCCTGGTTGCATCTGAGATTGTCCGATCAGATCTGAGTACCAAGCTCTCTGCAACCGGGTGAGGGGGTGGGTGACCAATATGGCGTTGCTTACTTTTAGCTTGATTTTTATAAGCAGTTGATAAAGACGTTTCTATGTTCAAGACGGATCCTAGCATTATGTTACCAAGAGAGTACTTGACTCTTGGAATAGACTTCCAGCAGAGGTAGTGAGTCAGTTAAAGTGGTTGTAAACCCTTATATATACCCAGTGAAATGCCTGACCTCAGGTGATACCCAGATCATACAAATCCTCCTTCATAAGTTGTACCTATTTACCTACAGTCCTTTCTTCTCTACATCCCTTCAAAGTGTTGAATACACATACATACATATTAGAGCTCAGAAAAAAAGTGGGTGGAGAGCTGAAATTACACACTGCAGAACTCCGTGAGGAGAGCTCTGAGAGCTAATTGGAGGGGAGTGACACCCCCCCCCCCCCTTCACATAGTTCATAGGAACAGATCTGAGGCTGTCAATCTATTTTTATCTTGGGGTCAGGAAAACTTGTCAGAAGTTATTCATGCTGATAGCAGAAGAATGAAGCAAGGGACAGAAGTACACACTATAGAGGGATATGCTTTGCGCATAGTTCATGTCTGAGGTTTACAACCATTTTAAAAGTAATTGCATTCAAACTGGATTGGGACACACCTAGATCTATACCAAAGAGAAGTGTAAAAAAAAAAAAAAAGTATATATATATATATATATATATATATATATACACATACACATACATACATACATACATACACACACACACACACACACATTTCCCCCAACAAACCACCATAGAAATTTCCTTACATTTGAGTGAAGAGCCATCTGACGGGCCAAAAACGGAAGGTTTTTATCAGACACGATTTTGGCTAAAGAGATATCAACCAGACCTTCCATATCTACAAGAAAACAATGTTAAACATTTAGCAACTTAACAAAAAATACCTAAAGTGATATCAAACCCTCAGTTTTTAAGCCCTTTCAGCAGCTGATTTATTCATGTACTGAGTAATCTTTATCATTTAACCCTTGCCTATGTTCCAGTTTAAGCCAGTGACACGATCACTATCAACGTGTTCCGTTTCAGGGTGGCTCCTTCCTCTTGCAGCATCCTATGGAGCCACCCTTGCATGCAGAGGCTAGAGATGCATCCTCCCTCCGCTGCATGCAGAGATTACTATTATACAGGATTTATATGGCGCCAAGTGTTTGCTCAGTGCTTTACAGTGTAAACGGGAGACAATACAACAATACAGTTCAAAAGAAGAGGGATAGGAGGGCCCTGCCCCTTGGAGCTCACAATCTAAGACGCGTCTCCCTCCGCCGCACGCGCACAGACTAGAGATGCGTCTCCCTTCCGCCGCACGCGCACAGACTAGAGATGCGTCTCCCTCCGCCGCACGCAGAGACTAGAGATGCTACTCCCTATACTGTGTGCAGAAACACACATTCCCATAGCCTAAAGGCACTCCCCTAGAGATGCGTCTCCCTCCGCCGCACTCGCACAGACTAGAGATGCGTCTCCCTCCGCCGCACGCGCACAGACTAGAGATGCGTCTCCCTCCGCCGCACGCGCACAGACTAGAGATGCGTCTCCCTCCGCCGCACGCGCACAGACTAGAGATGCGTCTCCCTCCGCCGCACGCGCACAGACTAGAGATGCGTCTCCCTCCGCCGCACGCGCACAGACTAGAGATGCGTCTCCCTCCGCCGCACGCGCACAGACTAGAGATGCGTCTCCCTCCGCCGCACGCGCACAGACTAGAGATGCGTCTCCCTCCGCCGCACGCGCACAGACTAGAGATGCGTCTCCCTCCGCCGCACGCGCACAGACTAGAGATGCGTCTCCCTCCGCCGCACGCGCACAGACTAGAGATGCGTCTCCCTCCGCCGCACGCGCACAGACTAGAGATGCGTCTCCCTCCGCCGCACGCGCACAGACTAGAGATGCGTCTCCCTCCGCCGCACGCGCACAGACTAGAGATGCGTCTCCCTCCGCCGCATGTGCACAGACTAGAGATGCGTCTCCCTCCGCCGCACGCGCACAGACTAGAGATGCGTCTCCCTCCGCCGCACGCACAGACTAGAGATGCGTCTCCCTCCGCCGCACGCACAGACTAGAGAGGTTTTTCCCTATACTGTGTGCATCAACAGAAACACACATTCCCATAGCCTAAGATCACAAGTCACTTCCCTACTTCTCCCAACTCCAGAGCAACAGACTGGCTGGAGACCGCACTGTCCACGGCCATCTTCCCTGTGAAAACTGAACGTTTAGGGAAGCAGCACTGAGAGAGCAGGAACCAATACCATTGAAGGTTGTAAACTGCAAGTAATGTGGTAGGGAATGTTAAAATAGTTAACTGTGGAATGTTTATTTTGTTGTACTCAGTGTGTTAAGTCTTTATTCCTTTTAGGAGCTGCAGCAGTCGCTATTAGACATGTTCTATTGCTGGGCGCTGTGGTGCATCCCACTGGCTATTTCATTAATGTGTCCTGTATTGGCACAACGGCCTGTGGCAGAAGTCCCGTGCCAAGGATAATAAATATCAATCCTGACCGCTTCTCACCTTTCCGGCACTGCAGGGTCACCAGGTTACTCTCACAGTCCAGAGGCTGAATGTTCACATCCACAAAGTTAAACTGACCCTGATAGAAAGACAACAGCAGCCCATTACTCTCTGAATAAAACATTTTGTGAAATGAAAACAGCAGGATGAGGAGCTTGCTGTCAATTAATATCACCACCAGCTTGGCCAATCCTGACCTTCTTGCCGCAGTATATAAAACAGCCAATGATCAAAGTCCACATTCACATCTTAGGGTTCAGTCTGATCATGTGATCAAATGCCAGTCATGTGACAAGCCACAGTAAACACAGCAATGTTTATTTTCAGGACAAATAAGTGAGAGAAAAGGCTGTAAGATAACCTACACCGATCAGCCACAACTTTATGACAGGTAAACTGAATATCACGGATTATCTCATTACAATGGCATGTGAAAGCCAGTGGGATAGATTAGGCAGCAAGTGAACATGTTGACCCTGAAGTAGTAATGTTGAAAGCATTAAAAAAAACAAAAACCAGAAGTGTAAGGATTTGAGCGACTTTGACAAGGGCCAAATTGTAATGACTAGATGACTGGATCAGTGCAACTCTAAAGCGGCAGATCTTGTGTGATGTTCCCAGTCTGCAGTGGTCAGGACCGACTATTAAGTGGTCCCAGGAAGAAAAACTGGCAAACCAGCAACAGGGTCATGGGTGGTCAAGGCTCATTATTGTGGGGAGCGGCTGGCCTGTGTAGTCCGATCCAATAAAAGAGCTACTGTAGCTCAAGTTACTAAAAACGTTCATGCTGGTTCATTGAATGTTTTTATATCCTTTGTTGATACCTTAGACTTGGGACATTGTAATGTTACACATGTACTGGAGGGGTGATGATGATGCCCTCAGGATCAGTATTTCCTTCCTTTGTCTACATTATGTCTATGTTGTATCTAATTTTGTTTGTATAAGTTTCTTTATATAGAAAAGATTAAAAAAAATATTGAAAGTAAAATTTAACCTTCGCATCGGCACCTCCCGGCCTTTAAGAGTTTCAGAAGCCAGGGCGGGGTTTTAGGGTCATGTGACTGCCGTAATTCGCAGTCACATGATCGGAAAAGGTCCTGATCGAAAGGGGAGATCGGGACCTTTCTGGGAGTCGTGGACATACGTGCTGGGAGCAGGGGCGGACTGACAACTCATGGGGCCCCCAGCAATAGGGGATCATGGGGCCCCTGTGTCCTTGCCCAAACTCAAAAGAGCCTATGAAAAAGGTACCAGGGGCATCTCATGGGGCCCCCTACTGACCCCAGGCCCTCGGGCAGTGCCCGAGTTTCCAAATGGCCAAATCCACCCCTGGCTGGGAGCGCGTGCTCTCAGCACATATGTATTTTTTAATTGCACGCAAATATGCGGCCGCGCGGCGTCAAGACCCAGATGCCGGGAGGCCGCACATTTGCATGCGATCGACGTCAAGGGGTTAATGCTGGTTCCGATAGAAAGGTGTCAGAACACACAGTGCATTGCAGTTTGTGTATGGTGCTGTGTAGCCGTAGACTGGTCAGGGTTCCCATGCTGACCCATGTCCACAGCCAAAAGTGCTTACAATGGGCATGTGATCATCAGCACCGGACCACAGAGCAATGGAAGAAGGTGGCCTTGGTCTGGTGAGGTAGCGTGATACTTCGGTAATGTTCTGCAGGGAAACCTTGGTCCTGCCATTCATGTGGAGGTTATTTTGACAAGCAACACCTACCTAAAAACTTTACTGCTGACCAAGTACACCCCTTCATAGAAATGGCATTCCCTGATGGCAGTGGCTTCTATCAGCAGTATACTGTGTCCTGCCACACTGCAAAATTGGTTCAAGAATGGTTTGAGGAACACAACAATGAGTTTGAGCTATTGACTTGGCCTCCAAATTCTCCAGATCTAAATCTAAAAGTGGGATGTGCTTTAAACAAAACAAGTCAGATCCATGGAGGCCACACCTCACAACTTACAGGGCTTCAAGGATCTGCTACTGACAGATTGGTGCCAGAAATCACAGAAGTGTCAGGGCTGTTTTGGCAACAACAGGGGGAACCTACTCAATATTAGGTGGGTGGTCATAAAGTTATGGCTGAAAAATATGTATATAATGAGGCAGAATATTCAGGAAGCTGTAGGCCGCAGCCTGATCTAAATCATGTCTCATGTCGAACCTTTTTCCCCACACTTACCCTCAGAGTGCCTAGCTTATAGAACTCTCCGGAATCATTGTAAACTATATTTACAAAGTTGTTTCCAACGTGTCTTTTCTTGTTGCAGCGGGAAGGATCGATCTCCTCATTGGGCATCAGGGTGGTGATCTGGAAGATGACTGAACAAAGTTGATGGAAATTAGCATATTGCAACAAAAGTCTTTCATCTTCATATTTACTGGGCGTGCGCTACAGACACAAGGCTAGGCTTAGTATTTATTACAGGTACTTATAGAGCACCATCAATTTACATATATGTTGTACATTCACATCAGTCCCTAACCCCCAAGGGGCGTACAATCTAAGGTCCCTAACTCACATTCATACAGATAAGGGCCAATTTGGACAGGAACCAAATCAGCCTACCAGCATGTCTTTGGAGTGTGGGAGGAAACCGGAGTACCCGGAGGAAACCCACGCAGGCACAGTGAGAACATGCAAACTCCAGGCAGGTGGTGCTGTGGCTGGGATGCATAGTTCCCCTACTCCTACATGACAGCGCTCGGGCCTGGTATCTGGCTGCTCAGGCACCAAGTGTTGCATTGTGGGAAGATCAGAGGAGATAGGGATTTATCTGGGTTCCAGCAACAGAGCAGCATGGAGAGCCGACTGCCTAAAGTGCCTCCTGTAAAGTACGCTGGTTACTTTGCCTAGTATGGGCAGAGCAGAGGTCACCTTTAATCACCCATTATTCCTATGTATGTCCTCACCTTCACTCTCTGCAATGCAGGCAGAATGCAGCACCCTCCCATATGGGCTCACAGATCATTAGCGAAAAGGCTGTGGATGGACTGAAGTGATACCCCATGTGTGGATAATAAACAGAAGCCCTGAGCAGATAGGCTTCGCTCCTTTATCTATTTTTATGGCTATATGTGGGGTGAAACAGGAGTTGAAAATAACAGACATGGGGTAGGCTATCACCAGAGGTGTATTTACTGCAAGGCATTTGCCTAGGGTGGCATTTTTCAGGGAGGCAGCACCACCCCCTAAAAGAAGAGATGGAAGAAGGGACACGCGCAGCATGGGGACCTGGTTGGATCTGAGAGAGTCTGTGGGCTGCTTGATGATGTATGCAGAGCCTGACTCTTGTTCCCAGGGATTTCCAGAGCTGTGAGGGTGAGCGTTTTCTCTCTCGCAGGGATGTGGGGGGGTTGCCAGTGTATGGGGGTGGTGGTAGTGGAAGATGTCACGACCCGCGGTCGCCGCCACCCACAGGCGACAATTGCACAGCCGCGACTAACAGTAATAAGTCACACCCACGGCATCAGACCCCAGACCTTCTCACCAAACTCGTGATCGAAGGACCGGCCGATCTAAAACCGCGATGTGACGCGCGTAACAAGGCCACACTCAGCCGCACCCAGCACAGCGATTGCCCAGCTAATGGGCTACAATCGGTGCCTGCAGCCTGAATGCGCTTGTTACTGGGTCGGGTTAATTACGCAACTAACCCTCTACTGCCACCACCACTTTTGTCGGAGACTGGGAAACTCCCATTATCAAATATACACTATAATGATTGAAATATTGATCTATATAACATGGCCCGCGGACCTACTATACAGAGATATAACAAACAGTAGCGTCTCTTCAAAGGCAGGGATTCGTGAATTGCAAGTAAGCGCTTAGAAACAGTTTAACACTTTCAGAAAGAAAGATTTATTTCTAACAGGGTAAAAACAGGTGCGATAAAATATTTACAAAGATGTCACAAAAATATATATATATGTATATAAAGACACAGCAAAGAGATAATTAGGAAGGAGATTACAGGGTTAAGTTACTTGCCCATATGCCTGGTTTTGCAGATCCAAGTGCAGAACAGAAAGGTTCTTTGATCTCCTCTGTTACGATGTTACCTCGGAGATCTGTGTGTGTGAGTGTCTAACTCACTTGTCTCTCTTAAACGTTCCTCTCAAAGGGGGGGCTCGGACCACATGTTTTGGGAGTGGCCAGTGGGAAACTGAATTAACTATAGCTTCATAATACATGACATTAAACATACGGTTGACCCCGAGGAATGTTCAATTACTCTGGTCAGTTTATAATGTGTGGGCTTACGCCATTTTGGGTCAATGCTTCCCAGCCCTCTGAGAAATGCGGCCTTATCAGACGTAGGTGAGAAAGGTGACAGTTTTTCCAGCCTGCTGGCCCCACCAGGAATGTTTCTCCTGGGCTGACCCCCACCATCTGTCAGAAGATAAGGGCCTCTCAGGGCTGGAAAGGGGGGATGTGAGGAATGATTCAAGGAATACCTCACATAACAGAAAGTAAAAGAAGAACTCCGTTCCCAGCTCTGATGAGCTAGTTTGTTACAGAAGGCTCTCTCGGGTGGGGGTGGGGTGTTGTTGGTCAATGTCAGGCTCTCTTCGTGGGGGAAGGGGGTGTTGGTCGGTGTCAGGGTCTCTCCGTGGGAGGGGGGGGGAGCAGATTTTTGTGTTGCCTAGGGCAGCACGAAACCTAAATACACCACTGTCTATCACCAGGTGGAAAGGAAGGGATAGTTGCACAATTTTCCCCCAGCAAACATTCCATTGTTTAAACCTGGAAAATGACAGAATCCAAAATGATGTCAGAGATAATTGTCCTTCAAACCTCTAGATGCGTCGAACATAGATGACAGTTATCAAACAACCTTGTACGACCTGAGCAGTCTACATGTAAATGATGTCATACCTTGCATGATGTCATCATGCCAGCAGTAAGTGAACTGACCATCCTCTCCACGCCAACCCAGACCACCTAGGAAGATCTTATCAGGCTGAGTTTCCTTTAAATCGATCAGTTTTCCCAAACCAGTCAGGAACTGCGTGTATCTGTAGGAGCCATGCTCATTGGACAGAATCGACCTCTCGTCGCCACACTGAAATATTTGGTAAAAAATGGTCTGAGAATGATATGCATTAAAATTTACAAGCAGGACATAATGCATAAAAAAAAAAAAAAAAAAAAAAAAAAGAAGAGAAAATGGAAACCATAAGCTTTGATGAAGCTACAGACAGCAGTACTTACCTGTCCTTCCCCAACATACAGGACTCCTATCTTGTGGGTGTCATAGCACGGGATTTGATCAAGAAGCTTCATTGTTCTATCAAATGTCTGCAACACAAAATACCGATTTATTGAAAGCATTCAAAAAACAACAAAAACAACTCACCAGGTCTCTGATTTGAAAGTGTTTTGCCATCATACAAGACTTCACATTCATCAAAGATCAATAAATATATTTCTGCATAGAAAAGCATATGGAACAACTTGTAATGACATCAAACTGGGAGGGGGAGGGCAGAAGTCTCAGCCAATCATGGATCTACTGAAATGCATGGAGCGGTCAGTCTAAAAATCCCCATACATGTTTGAATCAATTTCTATCCTATAAAGCAGGCTCTTGCACTACCTACTTGTTGGTAGATCTAAGGGCTCATGTACACTGCAGATGATAAACTCACGTTTAGGAGTTGTTCTGTGTTGTTTTCAGCAGCCCCTGAACTCTCCCTAATGTTTTCCTATGTGTCCATGTACAGAACGTCATTTAGTCATTTTTTTGAACGCAGAAAACTTGTGTTCAGCAGTTGATTTTATCAGTGTTTCAAACGCAAAATGCTTGTAAAAGCGACAAATTGCGTTTATCAGCATTTGCATTTGAAAAATTGTTTTAACTCTTCCATTTCCCAATGCTGTCCAGAGTCTTTTTTCATCATGAAAGATGCATGTAAAGCGTTTTTAAGGTACTCAGATGGACAAAACACTGAACACAGGATGTTCCTACCAAGCTTGTCACACATTGTAATGACCAATTCACACCTCAGACCTCTCCCACCATTGGAAACAAAAGATATGTTAATGACCATTCACACCTCAAATTCCTCATGCAGACCCCCTGCCAGGTGGCCTTAATGACTCCCTCCACCAGACACCTTTCCCACCCTTGGAAACAAAAGAAATGTTCATGAGCAACTCACACCTAATTATCTCAACACATACTGCTGTCTCTGCTTCTGCTCTCTGTATTTCTCTAAAACAGCCTGAAATAGTTAATAATTTACCACACAGGATGTCCCTACCAAGTCACACATTGTAATGACCAATTTACACCTCAGACCTTTCCCACCCTTGGAAAAAAAAGATATGATAATGACCATTCACACCTCAAATTCCTCATGAAGACCCCCTTCCAGGTGCCCTTAATGACTCCCTCCACCAGACACCTTTCCCACCCTTGGAAACAAAAGAAATGTTCATGAGCAACTCACGCCTAGCTAATTTCAACACATACTGCTGTCTCTGCTTCTACTCTCTGTATTTCTCTGAAACAGTCTGAAATAGTTAATAACTTACCACTTTTCAGTGTATTCTGGGCATTTGGGAGGTTCTCCTGAGCTTATCTTTAAAAATCGCTTCTAAACGCAAACTCACATAAACGTGGTATGCAAACAGACGTTTTTTAACCTACGTTTTCCAGCAGTCAGTTTCCATCGTTCAGAAGTGTCCCGTGTACATGAGGCCTAAAGGTGGTGGCACTGTTAAAGTATAATGTGTAAGCAAAACACAGGGATGAGCTCATCAATGTGCTGCTGCTCCCTCGTTGTCCAATCACAGGCTAGGATGTATCCTGGACCAGGCTGTATTGTCTAACTACAGTGCAGTCTGCATGGAGTGCCAGAACCTTACTATTCTATCTGGCAAGGTCTCAGGATCACAAACGTGGCTTGAACAGAATGCCAGTAAAACATTCCCCATACATGTAACTGAAATGAATAGTAAAGGTGTTTACCAGGAGATGCCAGAATAGGTCAGCTACATGCAGTATCAACAGCCTTTTCCAGGGGTTAGACAAAAAAAAAAAAAAAAAAAAAAAAGGAAAAACTACATGATTTGCAGGTGTGAAAGTGACATTTCATGTTAAAACGGAAGTGATGTAACATTCTTTTGCTTCCGCTGTGTGATGAGACACCTAGCTAACAGGTGGGAAGCCTTGCTTTTGTCATTCACTGTGTGTGCTGCTAGTAATATGGAGTCATGTCGGAGCTTACTGAGCTTCAAAGAGGGAAAATTGTTAGTGTCGCTTAGCTGGTGCCTCTGCGACTGAAGTTGCCAATTTATTTTCCGTATCGAGAGGTTCAGTATCAAAAGGCTAAGGCGGCATATACAGGTTCTGGGAAAACGTTGTCTGATGAGCATACGCACGGTTGACATGGTCAACTGACCAAAAGAGACAAAGAACATTGTACAGAATTGTGACCTGGAATAAGAAAACAACTGCTGCAAAAGTAACTGCAGAGCTCAATCTCAGTCCCTTGAGACGTGTCATCACGTTTACACCTGCAAATCATGTAACGTTTCCATTTCTTTCTCTAACCCCTGTATGTGAAAGCAAGTGCTCTACAAAACCTCTAGGAACACCTAACATCAATATGATGTACAGCACTTCCTGCCAAAGTGATCCTGAGAAATCCCACAATGCTAGTGCAGCCTTTTTCAACAAGGATGCCTTGGCAAAAATCTTAAAAATTGCCCCAAAAAATACTAGCCGGAGTTGGGTCAAACATGCCTTTTATTTACACAAAATAACAGGTTTTCACTTTACACTAATGGATGCACTGAAATTTCGGTGGCCGAAACTGTTCGGCCAAAATGAAAAAGAGCACCAATACAGGTGCCGAAAAATCCCGGCCCCTCACAGGTACCCGCTTGCCGCTCGGTAGTTCAGCCTTACCTGAGAAACCATCGATCCCGGCGCTGGGCATAGAGATGCATGAAGGAAAGATGGCTGCCACACATCTCTATGCCCTTGGAGGACCGGAGCGATGGCACTTCCCGTTCCGGCCATTTTTTTTTTTTCCTAAAGCGCTAGATCAATGCTTTTTTTTTTGATCCAATGCCTTACATTGCAGAGGAGAGATGTGGGGTCTTATTAACCCCATATCTCTCCATAAAGAGGACCTGTCACTAATAATTTCTATTACTAGGGATGTATGCATTTCTTGTGATAATAAAAGTGATTAAAAGTCTTTTATAGGAACAGTGCAAAAAAAAACCCCCAAACATTAAATACATTTTTTTTTTAAAGTGCCCTTGTCCCCCGTGCTCGCATGTAGTGGTGAATGCAAACGTGTAGTGCTGAATGTCCACATATGTAAATGATGTTCAAACCACACACGTGAGGTATCACCACAAACAGAGCAATAATTCTCACACTAGACATCCTCTGTAACGTTACACTGCTAACCTGTAGACATTTTTAAAGCATCACCCATGGAGATTTAGGTACCGCAGTTTCACACCATTCCACGAGCGTGAATAATTGTCAAGCATGACATGTTGGGTATCTATTTACTCGCCGTAACATCCCCTTTCATATTTTACAGAAAAATTGGGGGTATATATATTTTTTTTTAATCCATGTATATTTTTCCAAAAAATATATATTCATTTTTAAAAACTGCACAAATTTCAGTTTTCGGCCAAGTGAATTTTGAACTTTTGTTTTCCGTTTCGGCACCAGAATTTTCATTTCGGTGCAGCACTACTTTGCACCATTAAAAACTTCCAGCCACCAGCATCCGAACACCCAATCACATAAATCGGTTAATAAGGGGACTGCACAGCATCCTTGTTTGCCCCTCTCTATTAGCACTGGGGTCATATTAGCTGAGTGAGGGAGATAATCACTGCAATACTAGTCAGTACCAATGTGCAAAGGTGCATTTGCTTTGGAAGAATAAATCACGTTGGGTGTCCTATGTGTGGATGTCGTTGCGATACGTAAAACTATTAATTTAGGGTTTTTTGCATGTTATAAAGGGGTGCCTCAAGATTGTACATACTTTTAAAGGGTGCCTTGGCTGACAAAAGGTTGAGAAACACTGTCAGGGGATACCCTACGCTCAGTGTACACACCAACTATGCATTCTAATATGGAAATTATGGAGACGAGATAACGTACACAACTACGAGGTCTTTAGATTTGGAAATTAACACACTTGGTTTAGCTGGAAAGACACAAACTCACTATTCTGAAGAGTTTCACTCCTACTACAAATATCACAGAGCAGTTCAATTAGTTGCTGCTCACCTCAGTGTTTGGGAGCAGGATGGGCTTGTTGGATTCATCCCCAAAGAAAGGAGAATGGTACAACTGTAAGAACACAAAGCTAGAGAGGAGAAAGAACATTAGAAAACAAATTAACACCATCATCCAATAAGAGTAACCATCACCAACCCTTTTCCCTACATTAAGATTGATTAATATTGATCTACGTAACTGGCCCCATTATCTGAAAGCAGTAGCCAGCCATTTACCCAACAGGAACAACCATCCCCACCAGCACTATTCCCAGAGCAGAAACACAAGGTGTATTCTTCAATATAAGTAACTAGGACCACTGCCCAACAGGAACAACCATCCCCACCAGCACTATTCCCAGAGCAGATACACAAGGCGTATTCTTCAATATAAGTAACTAGGCCCATTGCCCAACAGGAACAACCATCCCCACCAGCACTATTCCCAGAGCAGATACACAAGGCATATTCTTTAACATACAGTCAGGTCCATAAATATTGGGACATCGACACAATTCTAATTCTAAATGTGCTTTAACTGCAGACTGTCAGCTTTAATTTGAGGGTATTTACATCCAAATCAGGTGAACGGTGTAGGAATTACAACAGTTTGCATATGTGCCTCCCACTTGTTAAGGGACCAAAAGTAATGGGACAATTGGCTTCTCAGCTGTTCCATGACCAGGTGTGTGTTATTCCCTCATTATCCCAATTACAATGAGCAGATAAAAGGTCCAGAGTTCATTTCAAGTGTGCTATTTGCATTTGGAATCTGCTGCTGTCAACTCTCAAGATGAGATCCAAAGAGCTGTCACTATCAGTGAAGCAAGCCATCATTAGGCTGAAAAAACAAAACAAACCCATCAGAGAGATAGCAAAAACATCAGGCGTGGCCAAAACAACTGTTTGGAACATTCTTAAAAAGAAGGAACGCACCGGTGAGCTCAGCAACACCAAAAGACCCGGAAGACCACGGAAAACAACTGTGGTGGATGACCGAAGAATTCTTTCCCTGGTGAGGAAAACACCCTTCACAACAGTTGGCCAGATCAAGAACACTCTCCAGGAGGTAGGTGTGTGTGTCAAAGTCAACAATCAAGAGAAGACTTCACCAGAGTGAATACAGAGGGTTCACCACAAGATGGAAACCATTGGTGACCCTCAAAAACAGGAAGGCCAGATTAGAGTTTGCCAAACGACATCTAAAAAAGCCTTCACAGTTCTGGAACAACATCCTATGGACAGATGAGACCGAGATCAACTTGTACCAGAGTGATGGGAAGAGAAGAGTATGGAGAAGGAAAGGAGCTGCTCAGGATCCTAAGCTTACCACCTCATCAGTGAAGCATGGTGGTGGTAGTGTCATGGCGTGGGCATGTATGGCTGCCAATGGAACTGGTTCTCTTGTATTTATTGATGATGTGACTGCTGACAAAAGCAGCAGGATGAATTCTGAAGTGTTTCGGGCAATATTATCTGCTGATATTTAGCCAAATGCTTCACAACTCATTGGACGCTTCACAGTGCAGATGGACAATGACCCAAAGCATACTGCAAAAGCAACCAAAGAGTTTTTTAAGGGAAAGAAGTGGAATGTTATGCAATGGCCAAGTCAATCACCTGACCTGAATCCGATTGAGCATGCATTTCACTTGCTGAAGACAAAACTGAAGGGAAAATGCCCCAAGAACAAGCAGCAACTGAAGACAGTTGCAGTAGAGGCCTGGCAGAGCATCCCCAGGGATGAAACCGAGCATCTGGTGATGTCTATGCGTTCCAGACTTCAGGCTGTAATTGACTGCAAAGGATTTGCAACCAAGTATTAAAAAGTGAAAGTTTGATTTATGATTATTATTCTGTCCCATTACTTTTGGTCCCTTAACAAATGGGAGGCACATATGCAAACTGTTGTAATTCCTACACCATTCACCTGATTTGGATGTAAATACCCTCAAATTAAAGCTTACAGTCTGCAGTTAAAGCACATCTTGTTCGTTTTATTTCAAATCCATTGTGGTGATGTATAGAGCCAAAAATGTTAGAATTGTGTTGATGTCCCAATATTTATGGACCTGACTGTAAGTAACTAGGGGCGCAAAATAAACTGGTTGTTGTGAGCATTGTTTGTTTGCTAGATACTTATGCATGAAACCTAAAATAACCAGACAGGGAGACCTGGGGTGTACCTTGGGTCTATTCCAGGCACTTTTTCTTTGGTGGCCTTTGTGCTGTTCCTGAAAGCATCAATATTTATCCTTCTTCCCCGACGGGAGGGCTCAGAGTCAGAAATAGTGTGACCTCTGGGACGGTATCCGTTTGGAGACTGTGGAGATTGCTGGGACGCCCCCGGCTCAAGTCTGGCGCCAGCTTCTTGTTTACAGCTATCCTCCTCCCCCCTGGCAGGCTGGATGATGGGTGGCTCCGCACTGGGGGTCTGCAGTAGAGGTTTGGCTTCAGGTGTTGGTGTACCAATATCTTCTTTAGCCTCTGGCTCCTTGGGCAGCTCCTGCAAGGTCTGCAGTTCTGGGGAGGAACTAGACTTGCTCAGCGTCTGCGAGGGCTGGAAAGCAATCTCCCGTGTAGACCCTTCAATGGGGATTCCACCAACTTCTGACTCTTCTGACTGCTGAGTGGACAATTCCTGACTGGAGGTGGAGGAGGACTATGCAAATAAAGAGATGAAAGGAAAGAACTTATAAAGGGGCACCATCAGCAGAATTCCAAAAGCATGCTTAGATAGCATTACATAATTTTTTTTTTGTTGGTCTCCTAATAAAAAAATGTGTCGAGTGACATGTTCGTTTCCTTAACTTCTGATAGCTGGGCACAGCTGCTTAGCTTTCCAACCACATTTTTGTTGCTCCTTCAGGGTGTAACTTCAGCAATGTTCTAAAATTATCACAATAGCTGTTCTTTTGCAGGGAAGGAATAAGAAATGTTGGCCTAAGGGTTAGCTACAAGTCCCTTGCATTGTAGATTTCTTCCAAAGGCAGCGGACCATGCAAAGTGTGTCAGTGTTGCAATGACTGGTGGGGAGGGTGAAAAGTGAATGTTCAAGGACATGGTTTACTGTGAGACACCTTTTTACATAATCTAGCATCACCTTTCTTTGTGGCTCTTGGCAAATGATCACATGACATCTCAGAGCCACCAAGGATGCTAGAAGCCTTCCCATGGCCAGATGCTGTGATCGTAGGTCTGAACAAGGAACAGTGAGATAAAGAATGCCCAGCACAGGTCATTAACTGTAGGGCCCACTCAGAGATCTGAATGGCAGAGTATCTTCACCCAGGATTGAAAGTCTAGCAGATCTTTTTAGTATTGACCCAGGTGGCCAATGCCCTCCTGCTCTGGCAGCACAGTCCTGGTCCTGTGGTTTCCTTTTTAAGAATGTTAATTAAAGCAGAGTTCCACTCACTCTGTAAAAAAAAATAGAAGTCAGTAGCTACAAAAACTGTAGCTGCTACCTTTTAAAAAACAGACACTTACCTGTCCCACGATCCCACGGTGCCCCCGCTGCAGCCCGTTTCACCGGCCGTCCTGTATTCCAGGTGCTGAAATCTTCAGTGTGGGCCCCCGGCTGTGACAGCTTGCGGCTTCACAGCCGGGTGCCCACTGCGCATGCGCAAGTAGTGCTGCGCTTCCTGAATGGCCCCATAGTCTTCTGGAACCTGTCACGTCTCCCACAAGACTACGGGGAGGGAGGGTAAAAGGACAACTTCCGCTTCCAATCACCTAGGTGATCACAGCAGAAGTGAGATCGGGTACTTGTCCAATCTTTAAACGTGGAACTTCTCCTTTTGGGTGGAACTCCGCTTTAAAAAAGGATACTTGAAGTGAATAGTGAGCTGAAGTGAATGCCTAGATTGTTCTCATTTTCTGTTCCTTATATCATGACCATCCTGCAGACTATTTGTATGAACTTCCTGAAAAGGTGTGCGAGCGCCACCAACAGCTGATCATTTATTTATCTTACAGCAGTGACTACACCAGAATGTGCCATTAGCTCTGCACTAGTACAACTGCTTAAAGTCTAACTCAGGAGGAAAGACAATGCTGCAGTTACTGCGGAACTAATGGGATGAATACTCCCTTTTCCTCCAACGGTCCCCATCCCCTGCCAGTATCTTCTTCTGTTTGCTGGTTTTCAGACATCTTCATTCGACGGCACAGAATGTTGTCACTCCTGTGCATGCGCAGAAGCTGATCATCCCAGCACACAGCAATTGTGCTGGCTGCTGTAAGCTCCTGTGCATGCGCAGCTCAATTTACATGCCTGAAATTGTTGAGAGCAAGCATGTTAGGTGTGTTTTATTGTGGGAGAGACATTGCATGTCTCCTCTGCAAAAAAAAAAAGCCTGCCTGCACACAACGAATGGCAGAGGAACTTTAGGCCTGCTTTAAGAGTTGTCAACATTGAAAAGAAAGCATCATAGATACACCAAACAGGACATATACACTCACCTGCCACTTTATTAGGTACACCTGTTCAATTGCTTGGTAACACAAACTGCTAATCAGCCAATCACATGGCAGCAACCCATTGTTTTAAACATCTATACGTGGTGAAGACTTGCTGAGGTTCAAACAAAGCATCAGAATGGGGAAGTGACTTTGAATGTGGCATGGTTGTTGGTGCCAGACGGGCTGGTCTGAGTATTTCAAAAACTGTTGATCTACTGGGATTTTCACACACAACCGTCTCTAGGGTTTACAGAGAATGGTCCGAAAAAAGAAAATATCCAGCAAAAGGCAGTTGTGTGGACGAAAATGCCCTGTTGATGTCAGAGGAGAATGGGCAGACTGGTTGCTGCGACATTCAGACGGTAGGGTCAGAATTTGGTGTAAACAACATGAAAACATGGATCCATCCTGCCTTGTATCAAAGTTTCAGGCTGGTGGAATTATCATGTTTCACATGACTGTCATATGCCTTTAAGTGTTTTTTGTATTTTGTCTCTGCTCCTCCCTTCCCTTTGGTTTAGTTCATGCTGTATAGATAGCCCCACCTTTGTATTAATTTCCCAGTAATGCATTTCAGCTTCTAGCCTCATGGAAGTAGATCACATTATGATCTTTTGACCTATCAGATGTTCATTGTTGTAAGATTCTCTTAGTTTATGTAATAAACTTCACAAGATCTACAAGGTGTTTTCTGGATCGAGTCACTGCCTGTGTTATTCAACTAAGATTGGAGTTATCGCTATCTCATCAAACTAAGTTACAGAGATCACACTTTCAATGCTTAGATTGGAGAGACAGAACAGTAATGCTGTGTGTGTGGGGGGGGGGATTTTCTTGACACTAGCAAGGTGTACCTAATAAAGTGGCTAGTGAGTGTAAAAGGAATCTACAGGAGAGTGAGCAGCAACATATTTGGTCAGCATTTGGGTTAAGATACACTTAAAGAGATATTTAATAATTCTAACAACACACTCACCCTGCTGATACCTTCGGACTTCTTGTCCGTTTTTTCTTCACTTGGTGTATCGTCATTGGCCACAGCCTTAAAGTCATCCAGCTCCTGGGACCCAGCCGGAGACATCATGTCTAAGTCGGCTTCAGTCTGAGAACCTTCTTCCGGAAGCACGGAGGACTCTGGAAACAGAAGAGGTCCATCACTAATAGCATGCAGAGCATCTCCTAGCCTGAAGAATTCTGGGGTGATACGAACAACCTGGAGGGTAAGGAATAGCGGGAATGCTGCCTATACCAGCTAATCCATTCTCCTCCTCGTTTATCAATCTAAAAGCAACAGGCAGCATTTGACCCAATGTAGGAGCGATTACAGATACTTATTCCCTCCGTCTTTATTACTTCTGACCAGTTTAATATTTTTACACTTTCATGTTCTAAATTCATGCAAACCTCATGCCGTGCGTGTAAACCAGAGGCGAGTATCACATGAGCCACTTTAGAAAATAGAATTAAGGGCTCATGCACACGGGGCTTAAAACAATGACGCTTTTACAGGTGTTCAGCAATCGTTTTGTCAGCCTGTAAAAGTACCTTTATGTCCGCCTATGTGTCCACACACAGGCCTTTACAGGAGTATTTGAAGAGGAGCGTTTACAGGCTGAAAAAGAAAAAAGAAAAAACAAAAAAACAATCTGCCAAAGGAGCGTCCTGAGAGGAGCAGAAAAAAACATGCGCACACGGGTAAATTTATTCCAGAATGATTAGTATGCATTTACACACAAACTCACATACATATTGCAACATTAGACGTATTTTCTGCTAAATTCTAGCAGAAAAAATGCTGTTTATTTTCACAATCCAGTGTGCATGATGCTTAAAGAAGATGGTTCAGAAACGGTTTTCTTTTTATAATAAGGGAAAAAGCTATATGCAAACTATAGCAACCCAAAGCAAATTATTCTGCTTTAAATAAAATAAATCCTGGTTGGTGTAGGTTACTACAATGCAGGGCCAGGACAAGGCGTGGGCGGAAAGGACGGCCGCCCTGGGAGGGTGCAATGGCTTGCTATAGGGATAGAGGTGCCTTCCTTTTGTTTGACAGTAGCAGCGATTTTGACAAGCGAATTACTGAATAAATATATATATATATATATATATATATATATATATATATATATATAGTTTAATTTTTTTTATTATATCCATCCCCAGACCAACACAATCTTCTTAAAGCTAAATGTTATCTCCTCGATTTGAAGAGATCTCCTTTATCTTTTTGCTGTAGAAAAGGAATTTAAAGGAAATCTTCCCAATGCCACCCTGACAGCACCATGCAGCATGAAGAAAAAAAAACAAAAAACCTGACAAAGGTCTTTTAATTTCAATTCAGTCCAAAATGGATATCAATTAGTCTCCATTATACATATCTATGTATCCAGCACAATCTAAGAACCAGACAAAATTCAGGTGGCCTTGATGACCATGACCAACATCCTTCAATATTAAAATCGAAGAGGCCGTGCAGAAAATGTTTTGTCGAAAAGCAGTTGCATCCAATCCACTGTCAGGTGATGGCTGTCAGAATTCAATAACCATCAGGAGAGGTGGAGGAAACGTTAGAAAGAAATACAGGCATACCTCGGTTTACGAATTTAATTTGTCCCACAGGACTTTTCATATTGCGAAAAATTTGGAAACTGAAATGCGGTTTCCCATAGGAATGCATTGAAAAACAATCTGATCTGTTCAAAGCTCTTTATAAAGTGCACATTAAAAGGCATAGTACTGTACAGGGACATGATTAAAGAAAAAAAAATAAAAATTGTAAATGCCTTGAAAACCAATGAATTGGTTCATTCGTATTGCAAAAAAAATTTGTAAACCAAGCCATTATTTTCAATGGATTTTCATTCGTAAACCGAAAATTGCGTTAACCGAGGCGTTCGCAAACCGATGCATGTATAGGCAAATTGTGTATGTAGCTGGCATTCAGCTTTAATTACAATAGAAACCTGTCACTGCATGTATTGTCATGAGCAATGCTAAAAATGAGAAACAAACCCAATACTTCCCCATTAAATAATCACATCTAAGAAAGGTCTCCTCCTGGGAAGGTTATCCACAAGACCTTGGGGCATCTGTGGGAATATGTACCCATTCAGGAAATACAGCATTTGTGAGGTCTGGTACTGATGTTGGATGAGAAGACCTGACTTGCAATTGGTATTCTAAATCATCCAAAAAGTGTTCAGTAGGACCGAGAGGCAGGTTCTGTTCCTCCAGACCAGGGGTCTTCAAACTTTTTAAACAAAGGGCTAGTTTACGGTGCTTCAGACTTTGGGGGTGGGGGATCTGTGGCCAGTGGGAGTAGAGAATGTCCTGGCATCATTGAATAAGCAATGTCCCATCTTTTGTATTAGCAGAAATATTAGTGCCCCATTGTTGGCATCTGTGGGAGGAATAGTGCCCCACCGTTGGTGTCAATGCAGAAATTATTACCCAATTCTTGGTATCAGTGGGAGGAATAGTGCCCCAAGAGCTGGAAAAAGGTATGCAAAGAGCCGCAGTTTGGAGACCATTTCTCCAGACCAAACTCATCAAACCATGTGTTTATGGAGCTGGCTTTGTACATAAGGGTACAGTCATGCTAAAACAGAAAATAGTCTTCCGAAAACTGTTCCTGCAATGTTGGAATGTGCAAAAATGTCTTTGTATGCTGTAGCACTTAGGCCCCATGTACACGGGATGTTTCTCAACGATGGAAACTGACTGCTGGAAAACGGAGGTTAAAAAATGTCTGTTTAGCCGCGCTTGCATACCGCGTTTATGTGCGTTTGCGTTTAGAAGAGTTTTTTTAAAGATAAGCACAGGAGAACCTCCCAAATGCCCAGAATGCACTGAAAAGTGGTAAATTATGAACGATTTCAGACTGTTTCAGAGAAATAGAGAGAGCAGAAGCAGAGACAGCAGTATGTGCTGAGATTAGTTTAGGCATGAGTTGCTCATTAACATTTCTTTTGTTTCCAAGGGTGGGAAAGGTGTCTGGTGGAGGGAGTCATTAAGGTCACCTGGCAGGGGTCTTCATGAGGAATTTGAGGTGTGAATGGTCATTAACATATCTATTGTTTCCAAGGGTGGGAGAGGTCTGAGGTGTGAATTGGTCATTACAATGTGTGACAAGCTTGGTGGAAACATCCTGTGTTCAGTGTTTTGTCCATCTGAGCACCTTGAAAACTCATTTTATGCATTTTTCATGATGAAAAAAAGACTCTGGACAGCATTGGGAACTGGAAGAGTTAAAAAATATTTCACCGCAAGCGCTTATAAACGTGATTTGCTACGTTTACAAGAGTTTTGTGTTTGAAACGCTGATAAAAATGACGTCTGAACACGTCATTCAAAAAAAAAAAAAAAACAACTGTAAACTCAACTGCCTGTAAATGACTGTAAACGAAGATGTGTACATGGACACATAGGAAAACATTAGGGAGAGTTCAGGGGCTGCTGAGAAAAATGCTGAACAGATCCTAAACGTGAGTTTAGCAACTGCAGTGTAACAGGGCTTACATTTGAAACACCTGAACATAGTCATTTGGAGGGGTATCCACATACTCTGGGCCACACAGGTAGCAGTGATGGTCAGGCTTTTGGAAACCAAGTGTACCACACATGAAACAACCACATGGAAAGCCAACCATACGTTCCAACCAACCCAATAATCTTCACACAGACGTAAAATAAAAAGTGATCGTAAAAATACCCACCCATGCTCTGCTATTTTCTGGAAACACAATTAGAATGATATGAGGTGAATAGAATGATGTGTGCATGGCACCTTCAGCCATACAAAGCCTGATCAGTGAATCCAGAGATACACGCATGGCTTGTGACAGTCAAGAGGGGTTAATGTTAAAACGATGACAAAGTAAGCACTTTGATTATCGCTGATTAATGTGGTTATTAAATCATTGCAATCTACAAAACTGAAGCTTCCATGGAGCACAGAGATGATTCCAGCACAGTTAGACAAGTCAGCATGCACTTTCAGTTTGGTTCTACAAAAGCTGTACTAACCAATCACATGCACACCTAGAAGCCCATGCCTCAGATAGGTTCTCTTTTTTTTTTTCTTATTAGCAACAAAGCACGCAGCTAAAAAAAACAAAAACAAAAAACCTTTGCAGTATGGCTGCAAAGGTGCCACAGGCTTGTTAATGGGTCAGACATAGTTTTGCGGGGATCCTTTGATCTGTGTAGATGTACCTGCCCAGGATATGCTCCTAAGCAGCTTTCCTTGACCACTGGACGGGGAGATGGGAGAAACAGAGGCCACTGCAATAGGAGAGGAAGAGCCGTTTGCAAGAAAGTACCACATTGTAGAAGAAACACCCCACCAAATCTTTTTTTGTATAAGAAACGATGCCATTTTCTTAATCTCATTATCTTTCTTTAAAACAAAGTTCACACTTATGAAGTTTGCAGTTGATTCATTTTCCCAGTGTGGTTTTTTTTTGGCCAATAGGAAAGTATGACCGCAACGTTCATGTAGTGCAACAACGGGGCAAGCTTTACACTCTCTGGCACTCGAGTCACATCAAAGTAGTGCAGGAACCTGTACATGTTTAAAGTTGCATGTTAGGTTTAGGAGCTAGGGGCTAAGGAGTAGAGCTATGGTTAAGGGCCAGTGTTAAACATTAGGGTAAACGGTAACTGTGATGGGTGGGGGGTCCATGGAACCCAGCTCACTTTGGAGATGTGGGGAGACTTCTGTCTCAGCTCCCCATATCCCTATTATGTGTAAGTCACCCTGTGCCTGTGAGGGGTACAGGGTGATCTGTCCTAATATTGGGGTGGGGGGTTGTTGATTGTTTAATGCCATGTGGTTGCATCCCATTGTTCTATTGTGTGTCTTGCTTGGGAGCAAACTATTATGGGATATATGTGTTTATGGGTACTGGCTTGGTGGGGAATGTTTGCAGCAGCCCTCCCTCCTGATGGGACTGTCTGCTGGTGTGTCTCTTGTTACTAAATGTACATTGCCCTGTGTCATTATGCAGGGAGGGGGGACTGTCCCCTTGAGTGTATATATCTTGTATCTGTGTTAAAATAAACTAGTCTACCTCCTGGTTTACTTCAAGACTGGTGTTCTCTAGTCTTGTATGGTCTGCTGTGGTGTCTGTGGTCGGTGTTCGGACGGGGAAGCGGTATTATAATGGAAGTGCCCAAGTGCAGTTTGGGGTCAGTTCCACTACAGTAACCATTAGGGTTAGCTTTCTATCCCTAACAATAACTGTAACCCTAGACCTTAACCCAAACCCTTAACCCTAACATGCGACTTTGGACACAAAAGGTTCCTGCACTACTTTGATGCGACTTTACACTCTCTGGCACTCAAGTAGCATCAAAGTCGCACTACATGTCATACTTTCCTATTAACCCAAAAAAAAAGAGACTTTGCACACAGCTTCCTACACTACTTTGATGCCACTTTAGCAGTCGCATCAATGTCATACTAATAGAACAAAAAACGGTCATACTTTCACAAAGTCTATTACATGCAAAACACAATCTGATGCAGGAAAAAAAAAAAAAAAAAAGTCCCTGACCCTTTAAAAAAAAAAAAACAGAGGCTCGAAATACACAAATGTGAATTCGATCCATAGGAGAACCATGTTAAATGGACTGTAGTGCGTTTCTGCAAAACACAATACACACTAAAAACGAATAGCTGTGAACCAAGACTTAAGTCCCCCCCCCCTTCCCAAATACCATCTTCACATCCATTGATACTAAGAAAGCCTATGCAGAGGCAGCAATATAAAACAAAAAACTTCCATCAAGAGCTTCCTGTACTTTGATAGGTGGACAACATTTGTGAGTACGGGGACAGACAAGGTTTTGTCTCTAGGTGGTGGTAGGTCTTTAATGGCTCAAATCGCTGGTCAAGTTACCCAAACCGAAACTGGAAGTCATTCTGTGGGCCAAATCCAACCTCAATTTGCCGGAATGTATCTCTAGCCCAATACTGATAAGCCCACAGCTTAAAAACCACCATGAACTAGTGAGTGCTAAAACATTGGTTGGACAAGCACTGGACACTAAATGAAGTCAGAACATGGCTGATTTATGACAGCAGGTCTTGGAAAAGGACTCTTAGGCCTTCAACCAGGAGACTATGACAATATATCAAATAAATATTAGAAAAATTATTTACTGCTGGATTTGCTGTGGATTGGTCTTATTCAAAATCAACCATGAGTTATGGCTGGGGAAAATGTCCTCCCAAAAAGCTTGTAAGTTCTATTATTACTATAGACATGTTGATCAAGATCAGAGGACAATGGGCTTAACAGTCACAATATATCAATGGGCATGACCGGATCAAATCTGGTATGTAAATGGTAACAACATAAATTGTATTAAGTTGCCAATTATACGAGTTCGATTGATTGCCGTTGATGATAAATCCACCAGAATGAGCATTAATTATGCCTGGTCAACCATCTCATTGGGATAGCAGAACGATCCCTTTTCACAATCTGTGAGGGTAGATCTTTTTAGAGGTTTAGGAAAAGCGGTTATGTAAATATAGGTCACATGACCCACACAGTTACTATAAAAATGAGCAGACATGGTCTCAAATGGAGTTTATTGTATGACAGTTCGTATGCATCAGTCTTTGCTGAGGCCCCCCCTACAGCAACTAAAGGCTGTCATTGTGCAGCTACAATTCTCTACTCCAACTATCACCCAAACCGTCCTCTCTGCTCCTCCCACAACCTCCTGCTCTCTAGCTCCCTTGTCTCCAGAACTTCTCCAGAGCCTCCCCCATCCTCTGGAACTCTCTACCCCAATCTATTCAACTATCACCTACTCTGCCCACTTTTAGGCGATCTCTGAAAACCTCTCTTCAGGGAAGCCTATCCTGTCTTCAGCTAATAATTGAATCTTCTATTTCTCCTATCAGTTCCTCCCCCACAGTTATCTTTTGTACCACCAGCCCCTCCCTCTTAGAGCGTAAGCTCCAAGGATCAGGGCCCTCCTAAACCTTTTTGATTGAACTGTATTGTTGCTGTATTGTCTCCCTTTATATTGTAAAGCGCTGAGCAAACTGTTGGCGTGATATAAACCCTGAGCAACAACATGGATCTCATGAATACAATTCTTTGGTGGGAAGCAAAGCTGCTCCCCTTTCACTCAAGTTTGGTGGAGGATGTAGTATGCAACCAACGATCTATGGGTATTGCAGAATTGGCATTCCTACCTTCTGTCAGTAAAAACGCCACTTAACATGCATTATCTGTATGGATGCTGCGACATTACATGGAGAACACAGGGGCCTACTTACCTGTGTTGGATCTCTGCAGTAAGGTGGGCTTGCAGTTGGCAGCGGTCAAGGAGGAGGCAGGCATGGAGAGTGACTTGTAGAGAGCCGTCTCCCTGTGCTCCTTGAATCTCTCTGCTGCCATGAGGGCATTGGATAATTCCTGGAGAGGCATGTTGTTAATATCGGAGGAGAAGGGACTCAGTGGATTCTCCAAACTCATCAGCCAACTGGTATTACCTGGAGGTGAAAAGACGCACTGTTTTACCGTTTGAGTTTGTACAGCATTGTGATGTGATGTAATGCTTTGCAAGACGAAAAACACTCATAACTGTATCTGGTATTAGAGGTTGATATTCTAGTAGACCCAGAGATTTGCCTTTTTCATAGTACTAAGCTTTCAGTTACAAAAGTACGAAGAATCTGGTTTATTGTACTATTTGAATGCAGAAAAGGGACTGATACCCAAGTATTGGAGGAGACAGGAGGTGCCGAGAATAAAAGACTGGGTGGATCAAATATGTAAATTGGAGGAACTTTATCATTTGAATGAAGATAAGATGGAGAGTCACCATACAAGATGGAACAAATGGGAGGAATTCAAAAAGTCAAGGCTAGCCTTAGGGGTTATGGGGGATTAACATAGAATAACATGGAAACATATTTTGTTCTTTTATAGGGAGTACGATCTCCAGAAATGAACAGGAAAATGCAGAGCAGAAGGGGTTAGGGATTGGATGGGGGATGGGTGGTATATAGGTGGGGGGGGTGAGGATGGGTGGTATATAGGTGGGGGGGGGGGTGGGGATGGGTGGTATATAGGTAGGGGAAACGGGGGGGGGGGGGTGGAAGGGATGAAACGATAAATGTTTTGATAATATGCAAAGGTTTTAATGAGTATGTTTCTATAACTTGTTTGTTTATCTAAAAAATAAATATTTAAATTAAAAAAAACAAAAAAAAAACAAAACAAAACTGTATCTGTCCTCTAAATGAGCCAACACACACACACACACACACACACACACACACACACACACACACACACACACACACACACACACAATCTGGATACAAATCAATCAGATCTCTAGCTAAAACCTTGTCCTGGCTGTACTGTAGGGTGGAAAGGGTAAAAGCTGTGTTTGGTTTTAAATTGCTGCCTGTGCATGTGTTGGGGAGGATGGATGGAAGACTGAAAATCCCTCAAATGGGCACAAAATACAACAATAAAAAATGTAGGGAACTGTACTTTTCTTTGAGCCGATATATTTAAGGTTTCTTTTGGTCTACACAAGTTCCCTTTAGGCAGCACATCAGAGGTCCAGAGTAGGTTTTATTAACCACTTCCCATCCAGCCCATGTATATAAACGACCGGACGGAAGTAGTGCAGGGGTGGGTGGCTGTTTATAAACGTCCTCCCCGCTCCCTGCTTGTGCGCACAGAACCGCGATCCGGTGCCTGTGTCTGGAGGAACCTCGGTGTGAGGTCCCGATCATGTGATCACTGATTGGCCAATCAGTGATCACATGAAGAGTAGTAAGCAAGATGTCACTTCTGACATCATTGCTTACTACGTGTGAAATCTGTGAATGATCACAGAGGTCACATGGTACAAGGCTATTCACAACAGCATTGTACCAAGTGACAAGCTGTGACTAATCACAGCTCACTCAGTATTTTTCAATGGCTGCAAGAATGCAGCCAGAGAAGTAGAAATGATTGTTTTTACAGCCTTTATGGGTGTAAAAGCAATCAGTGTATAAAAAAAAAAAAATCATCATCCTCTACAAGTAGTATAGTGTCACTATGGTGACACTGTACTGCTAGGGTGACATAATGTAAAAAAAAAAAATATAAACAAATAAAATAAAAATGTAAAAAAAAAATTTTGAAAAATTTTAATTTTAGGGACAGTAAAAAAAAAAAAAAAAGGAGAGGATCAAAGACAGGATCTTTTCTTTCTGCTCTAGGAGGATGTGAAACCTCTGACCCTCTGTCTGGACAGTGCTGATTGGCCCTGTGCTGTACACATGCACTCTCCCAAGAAGGAAAAAAAAACAAAAAAAAAAACACCCCTCTAGCAATATACACCAAACTGAGCATGTGACCCGGGTTCAGTCTGTATCAGGTGGTCATTTCGACGAGGGGCAGAGAAGACAGGATCAAACAGCCTTTCTACACAATGCAGAGGATTAACCCCTTAGGTTCCACAGTGTATAACAAGCATGCTTTACTGCATATACAGACTGATTTTACTTTTGTGGGTCTAGTAACACTCAATGGAAATCATGCAACAGTCCCCAATGTGTTCAGATACTCACCAGTAGGCCTGCGTACAAGTATTTCTGCCCAGCCTTGGGTCAGCACTGGCACAAAATCAGCCAGTGTGGCTTTCTCCTTCTTGACCTGAGGCCGGCGGGGAATTTTATCTCTGCTTCCTGAGGCGCCACCAGGAGAGGACAGGGATCCACCGTCTGATCCAGCACGTAGGCCGTGACCACCTGAAATATCAAAAATCATTAGAAAACATCTTTATGTAACATGCACAGACAAGCAAAGCTCTTGAAGTTATTCCATCTACAGCATATCAAAGACAGCCATTGTGAGTGCTACAGCAATACTAAGAAGGCGGCATTTGTCATAAGAGGGACGCAGCCATTACTCCCAAACCCAGATGAGTTCCTGTTTTACTAACGTCTGACCCTAGGTTCACATCTGTGCGGGTGGTGCCGCTACGGATCCGCACGAAAATCTGATCAGCCGCACCACCCGCACAGAGAAATGCGGACCCGCGGGCGGGTGCCATTAATTCTAATGGCATGCCGGCCGCACTGGAAACCACAACCGTACTGAGAACCGAGGTTCCCGTGTGGGCTGCGTTTTCCAAAGAAGTGCAGGAACTTCTTCCCTGCGTGCCACGGGCACGGGAGTCCATTCAAATGAATGGGCTCTCATGCCCATGTAAAACGCGGCCCGCACGGCCGCAGAGATGTGAACCGGGGGGATAAAAGTCTAGTATGTATATTAAAGCTTGGTATTCATAGGCATCTTAAGGAGGTGCTTGCTGTCTGTTCATAGCACCTCCTGTCCACCGACTAGATGAGAGGACCTGCATTCTCTTTACACAGCTGTGCTTTACAGACAAATATATTCCCAAACCCAAATCCCGTGCCACATAGGGAATAAGTCCCTGCACTTTTGGAAAACGCAGCTCACGCGGGAACCTCTGTTCCCAGTACGGTTGCAGTTTCCAGTGCGGGCGGCGTGCCATTAGAACCAATGGCACCCGCCCGCGGGTTCGCATTTCTCTGTGCGGGTGGTGCGACTGTACAGATTTGTGTGCAGATCTGCAGCGGCACCACCCGCACAGATGTGAACCTAGCGTTAGGTCTCCTCCCTGTCCTGTGACTATACAGCGAAAGGAGAAATGTCAGACTGATTAGCTCATCTTTCTCCTCCCATCAGCATGTTGCTTGTTAGAATGTGAGCACTGCAGCACAACTGATTAACTCCTTGTCCTGTTTTTCCTCTGTCTGAGCTCTGCTGTACCAGGGATTGAAAGAGGCAGATACCAGGTCAAATTCAACTACTGGCACAGCTTTCATTTAAATATGTTCACCTCCTCCCATGCTCGCCTCTAGGACTTCTCCTATCCTATGGAACTCCCTACCCCAATCTGTCCGGCTGTCTCCTAATCTATCCACCTTTAGACTATCCCTGAAAACCTCTCTTTAAAGAAGTCTATCCTGCTTCTACCTAGTAAACCACCATTTATTTCCTCCATCAGCTCATCCCCCCCACATCTATTACCTTTTGTATCACTCAACCCTTCCTCCTAGATTGTAAGCTCTGATGAGCCGGGCCCTCTGTTTCTTCTTGTACCAAATTGTATTGTAACTGTCATGTCTGCCTTCATTTTGTAAAGCGCTGCGCAAACTGTTAGCGCAATATAAATCCTGTATAATAATAAATTATGCATAAAGGACTACAGAGCTGCATTAATTTGTGCCATCTTTCTTCCTGCAGGTTAATGATACTAGATGCTATATTTGCAGTGGTTCCATGATCTACTTGGCTGGATCTGATTTAAGCCAAGCAGCAAATTTGTTACCAATTCAAGTGACATAATTAGATGTTAGTTCTCTATCCAAGCACATGGCAAAGCTAGCAGTAGCAGCTTTAAGGCTGAACATGGACAGATCCGGTCACAGACAGGTCATGGTGTGCTGAACTCACAAAAGTTCTCCTCTGAACTCTCAATGTCACCATTGTGGAAAGAACGATAACAGGAGAGGAACGCTCTCCCAGGGAAGTGAGCTCACCAGACATGGAGCGGACTCTGTGACGCTGCGTTTGCATACCCGGCTTTCTCGCCTGCAGGTCCATCTTTGGTGGAGCTTCTTTGGTTTGCTCTGTTTGCATAGGTGAGCTTTAGGGCAAAAAGAGAAATGATTCAATTGGCAGAACTTTTGATGAACCCTTTTCTTGAAATTGGCTGGACTCCATATCTTCTGCTTCTCAGTGTTCCATATACTGATATTTTCAACAAAACTGTCAACAGACCAACATGGCTAGCCTTACATGGCTTGAATTTCAGCCGATTCCTGATGAATCGTATGAAATTCAAGTTTTGGGTGGCCCTGTGGGTGCCACCTGGCTCAGCAAACCTGGACTGAAAAATCAAGAGTTGGGTGGAGAGATTCCTCCAATCATGCTGTTTAGTGTGCATATGAAGGGGCTGAAAGAGAGAAACCTAAAAGCCTTACACCAGGCTTCTACTGTCACGTGACCAAATACGAAGCCAAAGGATCAACAGCAGACAGTTGGACAGAGGCTCTAGCTAAACATCCTTCAGGATCCTTCAGCTTAGGACACCTGACCAATGCCTAGGCAGTTGCTCACCTGACCTGTGACCATAAAATTTCAAAATCAGCATTTACTGAAAAGATAGGAAAGTAATGTATTTTAGAGCTTTTTTCAGAATTTAAGTGTTGTCAGGTGTTGCTTATCTTTTTTAGGCCTCTTTCACACGAATGTTCTGATCGGGTCCATCTGCCCACCTGTTTTTCAGGTGGGCCTGACTGGAACCTCCATTCTCCTCTATGATGCGGCAGGGGTAAATGGATATATTTATCCTTTTATACCTGCCCACATCCAATCTCTTCAAAACAGATGGATGGGGATCCGTTCCCCTTCCATCCAGCTGGATAGGATGGCAGTCGGGTGTAAATGGACAAGCTGGTCTGTTTACATCCGACCCCCCATAGAAGACGATAGCGGGCTGTGTCTGTTCTGCATAAGCGGAGCGGACATGGACTGGTCTTCTGCCTGCTCAGCGGGGATCAGCAGAGATAGCCTGCTGAGCTAACAGATTGCTGGCGGAGTCAGCCTCATGTCAAAGGGTCCAAGAAGCATGGAAAATATGCATCCATCGATTCAAATACAAAAGCAGCTACTCCACTAATTTGAGGATATTAACCAGCAACAACTTGTGTTATCACTCTATGATTACTTCAATATCCCCGTCATGTGATGGGCTATTACCTGAATTCCGAATCGCCCTCCTTCGGGGCCTCCCCAGTATCTAACCCTAGAAGTGACCGTGTTCCCCTCCCTACACTAGTTGTCACAGTTATCAGCTTGTTCCCGACAAGCCAGGTCTTCGTTCTTCCACCATCCAGCAGAAACTCTCCAACTGGTGACCTGTAAGAAAAGCAAATATTTAGCTACCGGATATTTATTTAAACCATGTCTAATTTTTGTGATAATAGAGAATAAGGTAGTTTGTATTATTTAAGGGTTTCACCAGCCAGCTGCAATTTTCTTTTAGAGTCAGCTAAACTTCCTATTTAAAAAAAAAAGTTTCCCCTCACGGTTCATCTCCATAGAGAAAAGACCAGACATCCTCCCGTAAAGTTTGGTTGGCAGTCTTAACTTTCTAGTTAATTTAGGTTAGTGAAAACATGTGTCTGGCGGCTAAATTAAAAAATTATTTCTTGTAGTCTTTTTAGCTTTTAGAAATGAGCAGGATCTAAAAACACAAACCTCCTGAATATTTATGAACATGCTAATTTTAGGCAAGAGAAGTCTTGCAAATGGTCTAAAACTGGCCCATCTGTTAGAATTTTGGTCAGCTAAGAAAGTAGAGAACTGCACCTAGTTATGAAGAAATTCAAGAAACTCTCAGTGAGCATTGTATTTCCACAGATCTACAAAAGAGATTTATATTCGGGCCTTTGTCAATGGGATTTTGCTTGTATCAAATGGGTTTTGTATACTCATGTGTCTATGGGAATGCAAAACCTGCATGAATCAGGTCAAATGTCCTTGTCCTCTAAAGTCGAACTGAACTCAGAAGAACCTCAAACTGATGACGTTGACAGAAGTCCAAAGTACATTGATACAAGCCCCAACTCTGCTGTGAGATGCAGCCATACACACTCACCTCTTAGGAACTGCTGTGAAGTTGGAGAACACATATCTGGCCATCATGTCTAGACAGATCTCCGTTAGTTCCAGATGAAGGTTTTTCAGGCTGTCGTCAGCCTGGGCCATAGAGCTTTCATCAGCAGAGCTCAGGCTAGAGCTGGTCACCGAGGGCTGCATTCGACTGCACAAAACAGCAATGATTGTTAGACGAGGGACAAACAACAGGGGTGGTCTGTTGGATCATGACTTATCCACGGCAGAGCAGGAGGTGGCGGTATCTACTACATGGCCTTTAACTAGCCAGATCTGAGGAAATGTCATCTTTTTGTTAACCAGATAAGAAAGGAACATGGTTGCCAACACTGGTGACTTGAATGTACAAGCGCTAAACTCGAACATGCAAGTGTATATCAGAAGAGTTTACTGGTTGCATGGTAAGTTCAGGTCAGTGACTTACTAAGTAACAAAGAAAGGATGGAAATGACAGACCTATGGTTAACAACACTAAGCTACTGTGTCACAGTTAGCCGCAGCATTGCCAGCCTGCCATGCAAGCTCCTTCAGTTGGCTGCTGGGCGGCCTACAGTGAGGCATGATGCCAAAGCATACTGTAAAATAGAGTCAGGGCTTACATACTCTAAAGCAGTGTTTCTCAACCTTTTTTCAGGCAAAGCACCCTTTAAAATTATGAACAGTCTTGAGGCACCCCATTCTAAAACCCATTCTAAAATGAGGTGCCTCCAGACTGTCCATTTTAAAAGGGCACCCCATTTTAAAATGTGAAAAACTATCCTATTAGTTTTATATAAAACGCAACATCCACACATGTAGGACACCCAACATTAGAGGCGATTTATTCTTCCAAAGCAAATACACTTTTTCACATTGGTACTGACTAGTATTCCAATGTTTCTCTTCTCCCTCAGTTTTTCTCCATCACTGAGTTAATGTGACCCCAGGACTGATGGAGAGGGCCAGGGGAGGGTCAAACTAGGATGCGGTGTAGGCAGCAGACATCCTCATCAACTGATGAGGTCATTGGTTGTCAGGATGCCGGCGGCTAGAAGGTCGTAATGGTGCACAATGAAAACCTGTGGCTTTGTGTAACTAAAAGGCAGGCTTGTTCCACCCACTGGCTTGTATACAAGCTTTGGGCAATTTGTAGACATTTTACCAAGGCACCCCTGAAGAAACCTCAAGGCTCCCTGGTTGAGAAAGGCTGCTCTAAGTTTATAGCACAGGGAATGCAAGAGCAGGAGTGGTAACAGTGAATATGCCAAGGTGGACAGGATCAGAGACAAGTACCTTGGCAGGGAGAACTGGTAGCTGAAGTCCATAAAAGGATCAGAAGCCAGCGAGCAATTCCCCTTTTTAGCTAAAATAATTTTGGGTGAATCGACCTATTACTCTGGATTTCTCACGGCAAAAATAAGCCGAGCTTTCAAAGGCCTCCGAAAGGTACCGCAACCTTTAGTCAGTCAGCTCTACTCACTCCCCAAAGTGCATTCCTTTACATATAATAGCGCAAACTGCAAGGCGGGGGTTGCAGGGGCATAAAAGTTTTCTGAATTAGCAAGGGGTACAGAATTAAACTGTGATGGGCAGAGTAGGGAGAGCCTGCAATACCACAAGACTAGGAACATGAAACTCCAGGTTATTGTGATTTTACACATCAGCATACTTACGCTATGACAAGACATACCAGCTGTGTCCATTAAATATATGTCAGATGAATATAGGTTGCGCCTTTAAAGGATAAGTTCAATTAAAAAAAAAAAAAGCACATCTTTTTGCAGGTAAATAAATAAAAAATAAATAAATACAAGAGTCTGTAAAGCATTGCACCCACGATCAGCAAATCATGGGTGCAATGCACGGCTCTTGCAGACTGTCAGTGTAAGCAGTTTGCTCATATGGGCAGGAAGTTGCATGCCAACAAAAAGCATCAATGAACCCAACAGCTCCCAGGTAGTTCATCGAGAACTACACACCGACAGACACAAAGGTTGTTGGGATTTGTAGTTCTCCCATTCACATAACTCTGTGAATGAATGATGCGGTAGTGCAGGTGGAGCCCCGCACAGCTGCATTTTTTTATTTTTTTTTTTTAATAGTGACAGTGAAAGCAGGAAAAAGATCCCCAGCTCACTGTCACTACAGGTGGGGGATTGGGGAAACGCTGCAGCAGTGGGAATACATTACATTTTCCACCCTAAAAATGGGTGGAATATGTAACATGTTCCCCAAGGTGAACTTATCCTTTAAGGTCCAGCACCACTTTCATTATGTTGGATTCTGTTTTCACCAATAATCTTTATGAAGGCTTTGAATAAAGTTTCAAGATTAGAGTTTTATGGTCTAAAAAAACTACCGTATTTTTCGCTCCATAAGACGCACTTTCTTCCCGCCCGAAAAATGGGGGGGAAAGGTCTCTGCTCCTTATGGAGTGAATATGGATCGGCTGGCCCGGTATTCCCCCCGTTGCCACACTGTTAGAATACTGGGCTGGCCGCTCGGCTCTTCTGTGGCAGTGCCAGGCAGGGCCAAAGCTGCTGCCCCTGAAAGCGTCATTCCAGCTGGAAAAAAAAAAAAAAAGTCAAAAACTGTAACTGCTGACTTTTAAAACACAGACACTTACCTGTCCCTCGGCCCTGCAGTGTCCTCACCACTGCTGGTTTCACCGGTCGTCTTCTCTCCCTGGCGCCAGTATCTTTAGTGTGGGAACCCAGCTGTGACAGCTTGCAGCTTCACAGCCGGGAGCCTACTGCACATGCACTACGCTTTGTGAATGGCCCCATAGTCTTCTGGGACCAAAAGACTACGGAAAGGGAGGGAGGACAATTTCCACTTCTGATCGCCTAGGTGATTGCAGCGGAAGTTGGAGTGGGCACCTGTCAAATTCTGGTACCCGCATACTAAATGCCCTCCCAAAAGTTTGTAGTCTCCGGTCAGCTCCCGCAGTACGTGCGCAGTCTCGGGTCAGCTCCCGCAGTACGTGCGCAGTCTCCGGTCACCTCCCGCAGTACGTGCGCAGTCTCCGGTCACCTCCCGCAGTACGTGCGCAGTCTCCGGTCACCTCCCGCAGTACGTGCGCAGTCTCCGGTCACCTCCCGCAGTACGTGCGCAGTCTCCGGTCACCTCCCGCAGTACGTGCGCAGTCTCCGGTCACCTCCCGCAGTACGTGCGCAGTCTCCGGTCACCTCCCGCAGTACGTGCGCAGTCTCCGGTCACCTCCCGCAGTACGTGCGCAGTCTCCGGTCACCTCCCGCAGTACGTGCGCAGTCTCCGGTCACCTCCCGCAGTACGTGCGCAGTCTCCGGTCACCTCCCGCATTACGTGCGCAGTCTCTGGCCATCTAGTGCAGTACGTCCGCAGTCGATTGGGTCAGAATATTTTTTTCTTGTTTTCCTCCTCTAAAACCTAGGTGTGTCTTATGGAGCGAAAAATACGGTAGTTGAAATCACCATTCTCTCCACTAGCGATCCCTTACACAGCAAAGAATTTGTTCAATTTGATCCTCTTGAAACTCCCAGCATAACGAGGGGATTAAAGTCATGATCCACAGACCTGTAACAGGAATCTGAACGTGGCTCTGTCATGCACAAACCATAAAACGACTTACATTAATAATAAATTCCCATTAGAAAAGAGTGCAGTGCAAGCCCAACATGTTCAAATGAAGAGACAATGACCAGAGTCATGTGAATTTAGGAAAGATAAGCAGAGGTTCAGACCAGGTACTACTGTTTTAAATTCTCAAATATTAGGAGGACTGGACTGCAATCTTCTCATAAAAAAAATAAACAGTGTTAAGATCACCTAGGGATTAAACTTGTTGCAGAGGTTTAAGTATTTCAGTCCAACACGTGCACTTTGTGAGTTAGGGGCCTGAAACAGTTCAAGGAGAGCTAGAAGGGTTATGGAATGGGCACTAGTGTCTATGGCTGGCCATGCAAGTCTTTCCCTGGCATGCAACCTCCCCCACTGGGTGCAACGGGCCCAGGTAACCATGCCCGGCCTCTACCTGTACGCAGCACGCTCCGACACACTGATGCTGCGAGAGCGAAAGGCATTCGAGAGGTCTCTCATCTCCTTCACGGGGGACGAGTCACTCAAGCCCGGCTTGGAGGGTTTGGATAGCTTCAAGCTACCCCAAGAGTGCCCCATTGGCAGACAGGGTAAGGGTGCCCACCACCCAAACCATATTCCACACAAGTGGCATAAAAAAATAAAAAAAGTCACCCCACCCACACACAGGATGCCAGTGGAAACCAGTGAAGGGACGTGTAGAATGGGTACAGCAGAAGGCCCGCGAAGATCAGTATTGGGGGTACACCATAGAAAAGGAGAAACAGAAAACAAAAATAAATGCCACACACATGAGAAAGCAAAAAAGGCAACAAAAATTGAGCAAAAAAAGGAAAGCAAATTGCAGCAGCATTGTAAAAAGAACCAGTTGCATTGTGGGGAGATCAAAGAAACCGTCTTAAGGTAGCCACAGACATGCAGATTTTTTGTTTTCTGAAAAAATTAAAATGACTGAAGTACTGAAACACTTATGACACCTAAATTTATGCAGTCTTTCAATCACCTGATGTATATTGGCTACGGTTGGAGAGCTCACAACAAATACGATCCTGTTGTGGCAGCCACTTTTTGAAAATTAGAACAAATTTTTAACACGATGGAAAATCATTACTATCTTCGTCGACAGGTATTGGCATTGGGAGATTAAAGCTGAACTCAAGGTAAACTGCCAAATACACTTTATTTTATATGGGCGCGGTTTTCCCTGTCCAAGGTTCTTAGAAAATTTGTCAATACACTTCTAAGATGTTTTACATCCCTGCCAGAGAGAACAGCCTGGTTGGTGACTTGAATCTTCTCTGCTGCAGTTAGTAATACAATTAGTGTGTACCAATGCAAAGCCTGATATCTGTCAAGGTAAAACCAAATATATTAAATGTCTTATAACACAATGCATGATATAAAGTGTATACTTATAATTGTAATGAGCAGATTGCACAGTGTTAGAACTCATTTCATATAATTGGATTTACCTTGATTTATGTAAAGGATATACCTTAAATTGGTAACACTTGCCACTGCACGTTGAACGATCATCTGTACCAATTATATGTTGTATGCGCTACACTTTGACTGATAGAATTTTCTGAATATCTGGTGTCAAGGTATTGTGCTAGCTGTAACACTACATATTGAGAATTAGCGCAGATTTCCTTTTAGTAAGAGAACTAGGTTACCTACACTTGCGCCCCACTCCCCACACCTTGTGATTGGGCAGTGAAGTCATCTCTCTGCAGATCCCTTCTGTCAGCGTATTCCCTACCAGCAAATATGCACCGCTGCAAACCTGACTGGCGCCAAGCGCTGCCACTACCTTTCAGTCTGTAGTTTACTTTACAAGGTACTAGCCCCGGTTCACATATATGCAGCCGCACGGGCCGCGTTTTGCGTGGGCACGGGAGCCCATTCATTTGAATGGACTCCCGTGCCCCGTGACATGCAGGGAAGAAGTCCCTGCACTTCTTCTGAAAACGCAGCCAGCCCGTTCCCAGTACGGTTGCATTTTCCAGTGCGGGCGGCGTGCCGTTAGAACTAATGGCACCTGCCCGCGGGTCCGTATTCCTCTGTGCTGGTGGTGTGACTACACAGATCCGCAGCGGCACCACCCGCACATATGTGAACCAAGCCTTACAGGCTGATAAAGGTACTTGCATTTATAAATACATTTCATTATTTTTTTATTACATCTGTGTTACAATTTTTCCTTGTTATAAGCAAATACTGTGTACATGTAAGAGGCATGTGTAAACTTGAATTTTGGTGTGCTTTGTGTATTTCCTGCAAAGCTGTGCAGCAATCAGGGGCGGACTGACCATTTGGAAACCCGGGCACTGCCCAAGGGCCCAGGGTCAGTAGGGGGCCCCATGAGATGCCCCTGGTACCTTTTTCATAGGCTTTTTTGAGTTTGGGCAAGGACACAGGGGCCCCATGATCCCCTATTGCCTATGATCCCCTATTGCCCGGGGGCCCCATGAGTTGCCAGTCCCGGGCACTGCCCGAGGTCAATAGGGGGCCCCAAGAGATGCCCCTGGTACCTTTTTCATAGGCTTTTTTGAGTTTGGGCAAGAACACAGGGGCCCCATGATCCCCTATTGCCCAGGGGCCCCCATGAGTTGTCAGTCCGCCCCTGGCAGCAATCCAGTGTGAAACTTTACCTTTGTGCAGGAGATTCCTGTAATAAAGACCGGTCACTGTTGCTCTCTCCCCTGGTCTCGTCTCCACCCCCTCCTGTAATTCTTTGCAGGCAGTTTATAGTGCGTGGCATTTGCTGGATCCCTCTCTCTCTGCTCTCTAAACAGGCTATGTACAGCAGAGAGATATCACTGCTACATTTACAAGATAAAGCAGTTTTAGATTCTTTCATGTAACTGAGGAATATATTCTTGTGCCTGGAGTTCAGCTTTAAATCAAGCCTGTCCAATATGCCCAAACCTGCTGTATGAATCAACCAATACGTGGCTATCTCTAATAAAAAAACAAAAAAAATAGTACACGCATTCAAATGAATGTGCCAATTGAAGGGCATTTGCATCACATGCATATGAGGCAGGTTGGACCAAGTTTCTAGTATACCCCAGAACACAAATGTTTCTTTCTGAAGTCAGGTAAAAATTCCAGGATGTTTCCACATTTGGGATATCTACTCCATCAACCACTTAGTAGTAGTCAGTTAAAGTTGGCTGCCCTTAGCGATAGCCAAATTAATCACATGGACCTGTAGCAGCTGAGGACATCTGCCCTGGGTCAATCAAGAGGGTTGATGGTACAGTCCTCATCCAAAGACCCGACCGAGGGCCAAATCTCAGTCATCTGCTTCAAAATGCTTTAATGACATTGCTCAGCTGTTAGTGCCCCACTAGGCAGGGACTAGGGGCCAAGTACTACTACTAGAGTACTACTATAAGGATGATGGAAAAATGCCCCAATGAGGATACCCCCATTTTCAGAGGAAAGGCATTAAAATAAATAATTTGAACCAACATTGTGCTGGACTAATTATTAGACCAGTCCCAGCAATAAACATGTGAAATGTGGCAAAATTAAAACCAAGAAACTCCACCTGTGAATAGACCAGAGACATCATCGTGGTTCTACTGGACAAAACCAAGTTCTTTACAAAAAGGTGAGCCAAGTTCAGTGGTGGATGTATGTAGGCAACGGGCACAGCATATTCCGATGTATTTAGAATTTATTTCCAGTGGTTAGGAATGTATCAGGAAGGCTGTTCTTGTATGCCTGTAGTCTTCCTTGGTGGTAGTGTACATATACCCCAACAATGGACATCTCTTCTGTGGCTCCCTTTTGGTTTGTAAAATATACCAATACAAGTGTTTTGTTATATCTGATAATAGAAAACCCTTGCTGATCCTACCCAAAATCCAGCAATCTTGTGCTCTAGACCGCTTGAGATGAGACTGCAACCAGTTCTTCGCTTGGACTAAACAACCCTCCCAATATAGTGGAGATAAGAGGAGATGTTCTATAGTTTAGCAAAAGCCAAATGAGCAGGGCTGACACCATTCCTTGTGATTTTAGTCTAGAAAGGGCATGCAGTTCTCAAATGTCAACAGGGAACTAGGAGCCAAGTGCATTTCTGCCAAGATAAACATGTACATCTGTACTAGCAGTGTCTTTAAAAAGGGAATATGGGGAAATATGTATTTATTGCAAACATTGACTGCATACATTTAAAAAAATTTGCTTTGATATACACTTAAAATTAGGCTTTTGGTGGGCTGATTATTTAAAGTCACAGGGTAGATAACTAGGGTGGATTAGCAACTTCCTATAGGCTTTGGACTTCAGAGGTGGCGTTTACGTAACAGTTCCCAACTCCGCCCACCTGCCATGGGTATTAGAAAGGCCAGATCTGGGAAAATACAAATAGCAATGGCATTCTGTGATAAATTATACTCGTGAGCCAAAACAAGATGCTTCCCTTAACGTGATATGTATTAACTTTAAACCATAGATTTACTACTGGTGCTTCAGCACTATACACATAGCTCATGAACTGTGTTGAAAACTAAACCATAAATAATGATATGTATCTAGATATACATATAAGTGCCGCGCTCCATATTAATAACAAAAACTATATATATTAAATGATAGTGATAATAATAACGTGAAAACACAGTGCTACAAACAAGTGCAACATAAACATGAAGTGTGTAAAGATGTGATTCTGCCAATATGTATAACAGTCCTCTTTACACTTCTATAAACGTTCCAGTGATAGGTGAAATATATAGTGCCACACTCCTGTGCTCTGTGGATAGGTGTGCGCTCACCTCCTTGTCAGCCAGACAAGCTGACTAAACACACTTTTTGTCCTCACTGGACAAGGTGGGAATCTTTGCTTTATCTGCGTGTCTCCATCCAATGCTGGGTTGCCTAATTGCCACCAGAGGTCTCCCTCCTTCCACACTAGGACCTCAATGGATTTCTTATGGGGATGGTAAAGATGGTAATTCTCCTCTCAATTGCACCATGTAAGAAATAAGAAACCACAAATGGTGCCTTATCCTTATCCTGGGGAGGGGCTCTGACGTCACGACGCCGCGGTGGACGAGCGGCGCCAGCTACACAGGACTGACAGACACGCCAGCTGATTACTGAACTGATGGAATAAAATGTGAGTGGCGTTTCCTTTACAATAAACGGGCTCTGGCCACACAAAGGATAAGGCACCATTTGTGGTTTCTTATTTCTTACATGGTGCAATTGAGAGGAGAATTACCATCTTTACCATCCCCATAAGAAATCCATTGAGGTCCTAGTGTGGAAGGAGGGAGACCTCTGGTGGCAATTAGGCAACCCAGCATTGGATGGAGACACGCAGATAAAGCAAAGATTCCCACCTTGTCCAGTGAGGACAAAAAGTGTGTTTAGTCAGCTTGTCTGGCTGACAAGGAGGTGAGCGCACACCTATCCACAGAGCACAGGAGTGTGGCACTATATATTTCACCTATCACTGGAACGTTTATAGAAGTGTAAAGAGGACTGTTATGCATATTGGCAGAATCACATCTTTACACACTTCATGTTTATGTTGCACTTGTTTGTAGCACTGTGTTTTCACGTTATTATTATCACTATCATTTAATATATATAGTTTTTGTTATTAATATGGAGCGCGGCACGTATATGTATATCTAGATACATATCATTATTTATGGTTTAGCAATGGCATTCTGTTGCTGGGTTTATCAAAATATCCCAAAGTCAGCAGGTCCATTAATCCTCCAGAACAGCTTTAGGCCACTAGACAAAGCAAATCAAAGGTTGTTGGGATAAAGAAATGTTAGAAGACCATGGAGTCAAAGAAATGTGAGGTTGACGTGTACTTTAAGGACTATGAACCCAAAATTTCATGTTCTTGATATGTGCCTGCTGTACTGTGTACTTGCATAGCAATATATCCTGTTATTTGTATTGATTCCTTTGTGCGAAATGCCTGGTGTTCCTGTCAGTCCCTCTGCTTTCTCATTAAAAACTGACCACACTGGACATAACAGCAAATCCTTTCCAGTGTGGTCAGTTTTCTGCTCTCTAATGATCAAACATGTCCTGACACCCCCTTCCCCTACACTGGGAAGATCAGTGTGCTGCTGTTTCTCTCCCCCGCCCCAACTTTTGTGCGCAGAGGTCATGAGCAAAAAAAAAAAAAGGAAAAAAGTATTTAGTTTTCATATCTATACACAGATGTTTTGCCTTTTATTTCCATTGTAAACTGAAAAAGGGTTGTTCTACAAGGTGATGGTTCACATATACTTTAACACCCCGGTCACATCTGGTGCACCTTGGCATGCGATTTGCATGACATGCGACTTGCAAATCGTATGCCAAGTTGCACCTTATTGTCCGCTATTAGAGCGGTCAAATCAGTGCGGTTCCGACTTGGCCGAATCCGCACCGATTTCTAAAGTAGTACATATACGACTTTTGGTGTGATTTGCATAGAGATCTGTGTCAGATGTCTTGCAAATAGTACCTGAAAGCGGCAGCTCACCAGACTTTGAAATCGTGCGACTTCACTGTAAGTCGCACGATTTTAAAGTCGTGCTCGATGTCCCCGGGGGGGGGGTAGGTTACGGGGGTAAAGCATCAATCTGCACCCAACAATTCAAGGCAAACTCCATTTAGAAAGAAGACATATAGGAAGGTGGTTTAGGAATTGATATGAATGACAGTGGCCATCGTTCAGCCCTGAAGACTGGTGGCACCCAGTGGCAGAAAGGAATTACTGCAATGGCGGGGGTATGTGGGGAGCAGCTTTGGACTGAAGTGGGGGGGGGGGGGGGGTGGGGGTGGTACTGCAGTAAAAACTACTTTTTTATTTTTACTTCTGCTGAGCGGCTTTGTTTTTAATCTAATTCAGCACTCCTGTGTCCACCCACGTGTGTCAAATTTCTTTTTTTTATGATTCCACCAGAAAGACCAGCGGATATGGCTGAATTCCAATCACATAGTACTTGTCACAAAGCAGCACCACGATGATGTCACTCAAAGGGAAGGCACAAGGATGGAACATACCTGTTTACTACATAAAGGATCTCCCTAAAAGCAGGCACTGCATGTCAGTATGGTTTAATTACAAATAACCGTCACAGATGTAACATGTTAAACACATACTGAGCAGAAAATGATTACAATGAAGAGCATTGAGGAGGAACACAGAGGGAATGAACAGAAGGTTAATGCAAAGAAAAAAAAAGGGGGGAAAAAAAATGAAAACAATTTCTAAGAAAAATAGATTTTATAGAATGTTCTAAGCAGGTAGTTGACATTTAAATGTCAGTAAGCTCAGCAACAAATTTACTGACAGAATGACATTTAAATCTCCATTAAGGGAAAACAATGGGTTCCTGTGTAACTCACTCCAAGAGGAAAACGAGAAGGGAACAAAAATGTAAAGGGAAACTCTAGTATCTTTTACAGAATGTACATCTTTTTTGTGATAAATGCAACACTGAGCTGAAAATATTTGGTCACTTTCACAATTTTTACTTGGTGGTTGTTTCACATTTGAAATATTCGATTTTATGTAGAGATCTGTAATGGCAGCAAATGAAATGGCACCTTTGAAATACAGGCTTAAAAAAAAAAAAAAAAATGTAGTTAGTAGTAGGTAGATTTTAGTCTTGCCTTTTTCTTTTTAATTATTAAAAGGTGAATATTCATTTCAAGTGGAATTCCAGGCAAAACCTAGTTTTAAACATGTTCCCTCCCCCCTCCTAACACTTATGCTGACTAACCTGTGCAAGAAGGATGTATATACTTACCTATTTTCAGCCTGCTCTAGTCACGTGATCTGGCTCCCCTGTGCCAGTCAACAGTGGCTACAGGGGAGAGGAGGGACCACAGACAACAAATGGACAATTAGGAGGCTATGGGTGACGTCACCACTCCAAGGCATTCAGAGCCATTGCCGAGTGCCCTTACCTTTCCCCTGCAGCCACCGCTGATGACCAGACCGGAGCAGAGTGGGCCAAAATTAGGTAAGTATACAGATCTTTCTTATACCAGTTAGTTAGCATAGGAAGAAGTAGCAGCATTTTGGTTTTTTAAACCAATTCGGTTTATCCTGGATTTCTACTTTAAGTGCACCTAAACCCAAAATAAATCGTAATAATGTGCAGCATACCAGTCCTTGGATGTGGTAGCCAAGTTTGTTTTTGTTTTTTTTTTTTAGACTTCTCTTCCCTTATTTTCACCTGGTGATCCTGCCAGTAATAGTTCCTGTCATAGGTCAACAATGCTCACTCACTGTAGTGAGTCACAGGCAGCGTTGTCACCCTGGGCAGCTCTCCTAATTTGGGCTACTAAAAAACACCTCTTCATTACATAAGGGGAGGTGTTCTTGAGTTCACCAAACAGAACTGGGAAGACTGGTAGCATCGTTTGATATTTCAGATCAATGCATAGAAGTGACAGGGAAGAAGGGACACAATATTTACGGGGTTTATTTACGGATGAATCAACAGAAAGCATTCTGTATTGGCAGTAATTGTACTTGGCCTGAAGAAAAAAAAGAAAAAAAAACTAATGCATTCATCAGATCTGGACTGGTAAGCTGCAATTAATTTTTTTATTCTTTGTCCTAGGTACATTGAAAACTATGTCTGGTAATTTTTTATGGGTTCTACACTATAGTGCCTGGCGTAATGAAAGCCATGATCAGCTGTGTGCTAGCAGCCATTGCGTCCCCCATACACTTTCACAGGCAGCTGAAGCTGCATAAACACATGGCCCATTTATGGACTACAGGCTTCAGCACCCATGTAAATGAACACTTAAAACTATTATTTTCAGTTGAACTTTACAATAATAACTCAAAATATGTTCCCCCCCCCCAAAAAAAAAACATAACAGTTTTCCTAAAAACAAACTAGCAGACTTGATGACAGGCCTTCAGGATAAGCTGAATGAATACATCAAAGCTCCTTCAAAAACGTAACCCAAGGAGCAAGGAGGACCTTTTCTTAATGCAGGCTTCTAGTGACTGACCAGTGATTTATAGTGGAGGTCATAAATAATATTATTATACATACACTATTTTGCCAAAAGTATTGGGCCAGCCCTCCAGATCATTGGATTCAGGTGTTCCAATCACCTCCATGGCCACAGATGTATAAAATCATCACCTAGGCATGCAGTCTGCTTCTACAAATATTTGTGAAAGAATGGGTCGCTTTCAGGAGCAGTGTGTGGCCTTCAGATTAGCACAACAGTAGAGAGCTTCATAGAATGGGTTTCCATGGCCGAGCAGCTGCATCCAAGCCTTACATCACCAAGTGCAATGCAAAGCGCCGGATGCCGTGGTGTAAAGCACGCCACCACTGGAGACGTGTTCTCTGGAGTGACCAATCATGCTTCTGTCTGGCAATCCGATGAACGTGTCTGGGTTTGGCGGCTGCCAAGAGAACGGTACTTTCCTGACTGCATTGTGCCAAGTGTAAAGTTTAGTGGAGGGGGGATTATGGTGTGGGGTTGTTTTTCAGGGGTTAGGCTTGGCCCCTTAGTTCCAGTAAGGGAACTCTTAAGGCGTCAGCATACCAAGACATTTTGGACAATTTCATGCTCCCAACTTTGTGGGAAGAGTTTGGGGATGGCCCCTTCCTGTTCCAACACGACTGCGCACCAGTGCACAAAGCAAGGTCCATAAAGACATGGAGGAGCCAGTTTGGGGTGGAGGAACTTGACTGGCCTGCACAGACTCCTGACCTCAACCTGACAGAACACCTTTGGGATGAATTCGAGCGGAGGCTGGGAGCCAGGCCTCCTCCCCCGACATCAGTGCCTGACCTCACAAATGTGCTTCTGGAAGAATGGTCCAACCTTCCCATAGACACCCTCCTAAACCTTGTGGATGGCCTTCCCAGAAGAGTTGAAGCTGTTATAGCTGCAAAGGGCGGAGCCAACTCAGTATTGAACCCTACGGACTAAGACTGGGATGCCATTAAGGTTCATGTGCCTGTAAAGGCCGGCCGACCAATACTTTTGGCAATATAGTGTATATATAGCGGAGGAAAATGTATAGTTTGTTTTTTTTTTTACAGTAAGAAAACACCAGCTATTACTTGAGGATGAAAAACTATTTTGTGTTCGCTTGCTCATGGTTTTTAAGGCTCATGCTCCAAGGATCACTGCAATATATCAACTCCTCTTGGAGTATCCTGAAAACTGCCACTGTGTAGGTTTATTGGTGTTATAGGTAATGCATTTCTTCTTTATTCCCCCAGTAAGATCAGATATCTACATATCAGATATATAGACATGGCGTACCTTTTGGGCCTCTCATTCAGGCTGGTGCTGCGGGCTCTGAAGCTCCCTTTCTCAGGAGTGTCGTCAAAGCTCTGCAGAACATTGGAGCGCAGACCCTAGGGCAATGGCACAGCAAGTCATACAACTGTTCCAGTACACATAGCTATGCTTCCCGTTTAAGGAATGGGCCTTACCTTAGTTATGTAAGGCACAAAATCTCTTCTCAATGACAGTCTGCATCGGATGAACCACATAGCAATGACATGGTGGGCCAGGAACACAATGTATTGATTAAACCTGGAGGAAGGAAACCAAAGAAGTCTTATCCTATTAAATAGTATGCTACAATGTAAGCAAAAACAGATGTAGATATAAAGAAAAAATGAATGCAGCTTCATATTCATTATACTAGTCAGGGGCGGACTGACCATTTGGGAACTCGGGCACTGCCCGAGGGCCCGGGGTCAGAAGGGGGCCCCATGAGATGCCCCTGGTACCTATCATAGGCTTTTTTGGGTGTGGTTTGAGTGTGGGCAAGGACACAGGGGCCCCATGATCCCCTATTGCCCGAGGGCTCCATGAGTTGTCAGTCCGCCCGATACTAGTATATCAGTTATTCCACGCTCTAATGCAACTAGTATAAGAAGGGGAAGCAAAGCCTCAATCGGTCTGCTGCTGCTCTTTCATGGTCTAATCAGCAAGCGGGGGGGGGGGGGGTGACAAGGCACTGCTGCATCCTTCCTATAGTCTACAATTGTAACCGATGTACGTCATCCGCCTAGCTATGCTTTGTGGAAAGGCTTTATATGTATTTAGCAGATTGCCTGGCATCCAGCTTTAACCCCTTCGTGCCGGCGCCTCCCAGCCCTTTAAGGGTTTCAGAAGCCGGGAGGTGGGGCGAGATTTCAGGTCATGCGACAGATAAAAATTTATTTTGGTGGTATTTACTCACCACTGGGATTTTTATTTTTTTTGCTATATAAATGAAAGTCCAAAAAATTTGAAAAAAAAAAGTGTTTTTCCTATACAATTTTGCAATTAAATAATTTCTTCATAAATCTTGGCCAAAATGTATTCAGTTATCTTTTTAGTAAAAAAAAATCCCAAATTAGTTTATAACCAAAAATTATAATTTTTCAAAAAGTTTTGTACATTTTTTATATTTTTTTTAACATACTGTCACCCTAGCAGTACAGTGTCACCATAGTGACACTGTACTACTTGTGGGGTGTAAGGAAGATTTTTTTTTTTTTTTACACCGATTGCTTTTACACCCATAAAGGCTGTAAAAGCAATCATTTCTCCTTCTCTCTGGCTGCATTCTTGCAGCCATTGAGAAATACTGTGAAAGCTGTGATTGGTCACAGCTTGTCACATGGTACAAGGCTGTTGTGAATAGCCTTGTATCATATGACCTCTGTGATCATTCACAGATTTCACACGTAGTAAGCAATGATGTCAGAAGCTCCCAGGGAGCACGCACAATCCAAAATGGCGGGCGGCGTTTATGAATGGCAACCTGCCCCTGGCACTGTCACCGTCTGGCTGGTAATATACAGCGGCCGGACGGCAAGTGGTTAACCAGATAAAAAACGCACTGGACTGCATCTAGTGTAAACTATCCCTTAAAGTGACCTTGTTACCAGCCAAAAACATTGTAGGTAAAAACAGAAAAATTAGGTATTTCAAATGCTTACGTGCAGCATTTTTCCTTGCATGAACAATTTAATTCACTTGCAATGTGATTTTGAACTTTCTAGAAAATTTGACAGCTCCAGGAGCAGTCAATTCTTTAGTGCAGCCCACTCACTGTTTGCACATCATAGCCCTCTCCTCTTCTGGGAATGTCTTAATTACTCTCTGTGCTGGACCAGCTCCTCCCTCCATCTCTTCACCTCCCTACATAACCTTCCATGTAGCTGCCAGAGGGCAAAGCAAAGTAATTCTATAGAGCAGTGTTTCACAACCTTTTTTCAGTCAAGGCACCCTTTAAAATAATGGACAACTTCAAGGCACCCTCTAAAACTGGTTCTCAACCTGTGGGTTGCGACCCCTTTGGGGGTCGAACAACCCTTTCACAGGGGTCGCCTAAGATCATCAGAAAACACATTTCCAATGTGCAAAGTGCAGCTACTGTGTAGAAAGCAGCTGCTGTGTTGAAAGCAGTAGTATTGAAGGTAAAACGACACTCATGAATAATTACTGGGTAAATAATTTTATGGTTGGGGGTCACCACAACATGAGGAACTGTATTAAAGGGTCACGGCATTAGGAAGGTTGAGAACCACTGATCTAATATAGACAGTAACGAGGCACCCAATTCTAAAACTGAAAAAACTATTTGAATAGTTTTATATAACGCAGCAACACCCACACATGTAGGACACCCAACATTAGAGGTGATTTATTCTTCCAAAGCAAATACACTTTCACACACTGGTACTGACTAGTATTCCAGTGTTTCTCTTATCCCTCAGTTTTTCTTCATCACTGAGCTAATGTGACCCTAGCACTGATGGAGAGGGGCAGGGGAGGGTGAAACTAGGATGCTGTGCAGGCAACCAACATTCACCTTATCAACTGATGTCATTGGTTGTCAGGATGCCGGCGCTAGAAGGTCGTAATGGCGCACAAAGAAGACCTGTGGCTTTGTGTAACTAAAAGACAGGCTTCTTCCACCAGCTGGCTCGTATACAAGTTTTGGGCAACTTTTAGACATTTTGCCAAGGCACCACTGAAGAACCCTCAAGGCACCCCAGGGTGCCTGGGCACACTGGTTGAGAAAGACTGCTATAGAGTGTACTCTGAGTGATCGCTCCAAGTCTATTGGATGTGCTGACATCACATTCAAGATGGCGGTGCCAAGCATGCATTCTTTTGGAGGTTTACACAAGGGAGGTTTTTTCAGGTAAACAACATGCATAAAATACATTGAATGAACATACAAACTTGCAATAATATCGCTTTACTTTTGCCTTCCAGTTTCGTAAGGTTTTTCCCTGTTAACTAAGTTTTTGGACAAGTACTCACCTTGAAGGATTTGTGTACGGCAGAGAAATGGCAAACACGCTTGCATACTGTTCTGCAGCAAAGTTCCCATAAAGGTGGGGCAACCGAACCAGGGCTGAAAGAAACCATTAGAGGGTATGTTGGAGAACGTTGGGGAGGGTATGTTGGAGAACGTTGGGGAGGGTATGTTGGAGAACGTTGGGGAGGGTATGTTGGAGAACGTTGGGGAGGGTATGTTGGAGAGGATATGTTGGAGAACACTGAAGTCAGAGGTAATCGCCAAACTGGCCTCATAACATGATGAAGTGCAAGGTGCCTGACCTGCTAATATACATAACAGAACAAAATGGCTGATGCTGTATAGACCTTGTATGAAAAACCTGATAAGAAGCCAATGCTAGTCTAGATATAACAAACTAGGTGTCTTCCTGGCAGTAAAGGTCCAATGAACATGATGGCTGGCAATGTATGATAGCTCAATGTACTACTTTATGTATATAGAACTATATGGAAGACTGTATCTAGACTATGTATGGAGAAATGATGGCTGACCATGCCAATCTAGTGATTACAAAACTGATGGCCGACTTGCCTAGTCTAAGTGTGGGGACCAGACAACCGATGAAGAATGGGAGGAAATGTAAACTCACTGGACAGGAACTCCAGCATGGGGATTGCCATGGTGACAGTGGAGGAGATGTGCGTCAGCTTCACGATGAGCACCGGAAGGGACTTGATCAATATCCCTGGCATCTCTACCATGCACATGGACAAAGCGACCACACACTGCTTGGCACAGCGATAAATTAGGCCGGTCTCCAGGTAGCGGACCATTTCTTTCTACCAGTAGAAGAGAAAAATAAACACAATTACCTTGACACACTTTAATTCCTATATAGTTCAATATAATTGCTTAACTTTTAACCTTTTTTATAAAATAGGATATCATTCAGAAACCTTGTCAGAAAACATATCACATTAGATGCACCCTCTGCAGCCGTTTGAGAGCTGCAGCAGTACCTAAAATATACACTGCAAATCCTTTCACCACAATTAAAATGACTTTTCTCAAATTAAAGTAAATGGGAGAATGTAGTGTTGGATAACAGCGTTCTGTATAATGGATACTATGTCAGGGGTGTGGAAATTTGGCATTTCAATGGTTTTTATTAATTTATAAACATTTCAAGAAGACATGAGTAACAAGACACACCCATGCAGGGCTATCAATTGCACATAAAAAGTAACTCTGACCTACAAAGCCATCCACAACGCCGCCCCAAACTACATAACTGACCTAATACCCAAATACTACCCTACCCGTCCTCTCTGCTCCTCACAGGACCTCCTACTCTCTAGCTCCCTGGTCTCCTCCTTCCACGCCCAATTGCAGGACTTCTCTAGGACTTCTCCCATCCTCTGGAACTCCCTACCCCAATCCATCAGACTGTCACCTACCCTCCTCACCTTCAGGCGCACCCTGAAAACCCATCTCTTCAGGGAAGCCTACCCCAACCTCACCCAACACCTGACCTCACCTAACAACTAACCTCCTCCACTCCTCCCACCACTCCATCCCCCGCAGCCATCTCCTCCTGTACCACTATCCCCTCCCTCCTAGATTGTAAGCTCGAAAGAGCAGGGCCTTCGAACCCCTCGTGTATTGTATTGTTACTGTCTTGTCTCATGTTCTGTCCCCCTTGCTACTGTACAGCGCTGAGCATACACTTTGGCGCTATATAAATACTGTATAATAATAATAATAATAATAATAATAATAATAAAAAAGAAAATCGTGCTTCAACAACAACAAAGCAAAAGGTGTGCCCATGCAGGGGCTATCAATGGCACATAGATGACAAAAACAGTGATATAACACTGACAGTAGCTCAAGGGGTGTGGACAATTTTTAAAAAACTACTTGTCCAGGGACTAAAATCGGTGCCTCCAAACTACTTGCCCCTCATGACAATCTACTTGTCCAGAAAAACAAAAAAAAATATTTTTTTTTTTAACCACACCTTTATTTAAATCTGAAGGGATGTTAGGAATGTCTGGGTCTTTTAAAAACAAAAAGGGGCTTTACTGCGACTTAAACATTTAATATTTTTTAACATTGCGCCATCTATCTCCTCCTCCCTTCCCTGCCTGTCTCCAGTACTGCACTGAGGGACTGGCAGGGAGGAGATAGACCTTGCAGTGTAACGAGCACCAATTGGGCGCTCAACAGGAAAGGGGAGTGTCCGGCTTATCCTTTATCCTTTTCGCTGCCAGAGCCGTTTTTGCATTTTTTTGCACAAATTTAAAAAAATAATTTCAGGCTTGAGATTACACAAAACCCCAAAACGTGATATATTTTCTGAAAGCCGAGATCCTAGGGAATAAAATAGCGGTAGCAGAGGCGATCAAATAACATCGAAAGAAAGCTGAATTCGTGTGTGGGGGGAGGACGTAAATTTAATCTGGGTGTAGTGTTAGATGACCGTGCAATTGTCAGTTAAAGCAACGCAGCGCCATAACGCAAAAAATGGCCTGGTCAGGAAGGGGGGTAAATCCTCTGGAGGGCAAGTGGTTAAACAACCTCTAATTATTCATTGTGTCCACCCCCACCCCTGCCCTAAAACGCATAAAAGAACCTGCAGGAAGACAGACTGATAATGTAGTAACCTTTCCTCAACTTCTGACATCTTCCTGCTGAAAAGATCCCTGAGAATGAAGAGTAGCCCAGATCACAAGTTGCAGTGCGGAGCAAGATCGCCTTCGGTGAGATTGGGTTACTCAAAATTCCCAAAGATTTGACCTTAAGGGGAATGACATAACCCTCGCCCATGCACTACAGAAGGAAGTTGGGGAAGGGCAAGCATCCCCCCTCCCCACCCATTTTTTTTTGGTTCAATTTCATAAAGACTTTTAGGGAGGGCCACCCTAAGTAAGCAGACCTTGCTACTGAAGTCTGCAGGATCTGCTGCAAGAAGGGACCCTGTACAGGTTTATTCAATGAAGAAAGGTAAGGATGCAGCACAACTAGAAACCACTCATCCAATCAGAACAGTTTATTATCAGAAGTCAGAGCAGCAGAAAATTGAATCTTACTGGTTGCTCTGGGTATAGTACTTTGCACTCACACACTAATTCATTGCCCTTTTTAGTGAATACTCCTGAACATTATACTGCAATTAGGCTTTTACAGTGCAGATTCTAAGCACAAAGGTTATAAATACTGTAATAATAATAAGAGATAAATAATCTCTTAGATTGTAAGCTCCCAGGATCAGGCCCTCCTATCCCTCTTGTATTGAACTGTATTGTTGCTGTATTGTCTCCCGTTATATTGTAAAGTGCTGAGCAAACTGTTGGCGCTATATAAATCCTGTATAATAATAATATATAAATCCTGTATAATAATAATAATAATATATAAATCCTGTATAATAATAATAATAATATATAAATCCTGTATAATAATAATAATAATATATAAATCCTGTATAATAATAATAATATATAAATCCTGTATAATAATAATAATATATAAATCCTGTATAATAATAATATATAAATCCTGTATAATAATAATCAGTACATTATAATTACAATCCTATATACTTAAGCTTGTTCAGAGTTACTGTTCGAAAAGCATTTTTCCACTCTTAGGCCTTTAGAAAAAGCACCAGAAACAAATACCTGTTTGCTGATATCAAGATATTGATGGTATGAGGTCAATGCAGTCAGTACAGGAACCACAGCCAGCTGCAGCTCAGTACGAGAGAAACCATCTGGGGTATTAAACAGGCGATCGCTGGCACCTCGGTCTGAAAGCTGAAACATACAACACATGTGATGACAATAACTGAACAAGGCATAGAGCAGCAAGACAATCCCCTCCTTACAGAACTGCAGCCACTGTCTCTTGGGTCAGCTACAAGTACAGAAGAGAGATCCAATTGGCACAGATCCATGTGACTGTTACATTCGCCTTAACCACTTGCCCTCCTGAGGATTCCCCCCCCCCCCCCTTCCTGACCAGGCCATTTTTTGCGTTACAGCGCTGCATTACTTTAACTGACAATTGCGCGGTCATGCAACGCTGCACTCAAATGAAATTTATGTCCTCCCCCTTCCCGAATAGAGATGTCTTTCGGGTGGTATTTGATCACCTGTGCGGTTTATTTTTTTGCGCAAAAAAAAAAAAAAAAAAAATCGACAATTTTGAGAAAAAACAATATTTTGACTTTTTGCTGTTAAAACATGTCCAGTAACAAAATAACAAAAAATAAATACATTTCGGCAAAAATTTAGGCCAAAATGTATTCTGCAACATGTCTTTGCTAAACAAAATCCCAATAAGTGTAAATAAATTAGTCTATGTGAAAGTTATAGCGTTTACAAATGGTGGTATATATGTGTACACACACACACTTTTTTTTTAATCTTTTATTTTTATTTTTACTAGCAATGGCGGTGATCAGCGACTTATAGCGGGACTGCGGCGGCATTCTAACACTGGGGGAAACGGACTTGGTGTCACTGACATCCCCAGTGACACCAATACAGTGATCAGTGCTAATAAACACTGATACTGTACTAATGGCACTGGGCAGGAAGGGGTTAACATGTGGGGCAATCAAAGGGTTAACAGTGTGCTATTTTACTAGGGGCGGGGTCTCTGTGCGTCACTGTAAGCACACTCCTTTGTATGGCTGTGCACAACCGGGGAGAGCAGTGTGCAGGAGCTGACCGGGGAGAGCAGTGTGCAGGAGCTGACCGGGGAGAGCAGTGTGCAGGAGCTGACCGCGGAGAGCAGTGTGCAGGAGCTGACCGCGGAGAGCAGTGTGCAGGAGCTGACCGCGGAGAGCAGTGTGCAGGAGCTGACCGCGGAGAGCAGTGTGCAGGAGCTGACCGCGGAGAGCAGTGTGCAGGAGCTGACCGCGGAGAGCAGTGTGCAGGAGCTGACCGCGGAGAGCAGTGTGCAGGAGCTGACCGGGGAGAGCACGGTTTTGTTTTTGGGTCCGCACTAGAATCGGATCGCATGGTTATGCACATCTATGTGATTCAATTCTGCACATCGCACAGCATTTTGCAGATCGATTTCGGGGTGTTGTTCACTTAACATACACACTTGCATCGGTTTGCATGAATGGGGTGAGATTCTGTTGCGGTGCGGAATTCACACAGAAAATGCTGCAAATTCCGCACCGCATCAGTGTGAATCCGGGCTTAAAAAGTCTTGTACAATTTCTGAGCATTGCATTCCGGTTCAGCTGTGGATTACAGGCTATTGGCGTCTATGGGAATGGTTTCTAAATCACATGTGTAAACAAGATGCGATCCTGAGCTAATCCTGTCCTGAACCTGACGTGAAAAACTACTGTATCAATTAGCTGTGAAACCTGAGCTTCAGTCCGCACCGCACGTGTGTATCAACTCTTCAAAGCTAGGTATAAATTGGGGTGGTTGCCATTTGTGTTTAGCTTCCATTTTAAGAGCACCTGTCATAACAGACTACAGCAAAACAAAGCAGCCAGTTCAAGGTGCTCGCACACCAATGTACTGTATGTTCAAACACTTTCTTGTAATGTTGAGTTTGCCTGCCCCTTCCTGCACTTACCTTCTGGTTCCTTACTGGCCAATATGTCAATAGGTAGGTCAGTTCTCCATGCTACACATTTACATATATACAAGCAGCACAGATTTGGTGGGGTCCTGGAGCAGGCATCTACAAGATATTGCTATACCAAGGAGTAGGAGGAGTTTTCTTTCTGCTCTAGGATGTGAAACCTCTGACCCTCTGTCTGGACAGTGCTGATTGGTCCTGTGCTGATCACATGCACCCTCCCAAGAAAAAAAAAAAAACCTCTCTAGCAATACACACCAAACTGAGCATGTGACCCGGGTTCAGTCTGTATCAGGTGTTAGGGGACATTTAAACTCTGAAGTTTGACTACTCACCATGGTGCAGAGAGATGCAGAAAGCTGGTCGATGTTACATGGAGAGGACAGAATGAGGAATTTATAGCGAAGACACTCAGGCAGTTTATTGAGAACCAATTTGAGGACTTTCCAGTCGGTCTCCTAGAAGAGAGAGCTCATTCATAATCCAAAAACAAAAGTTACCAAGAAGAGACCCAAATACAGAAGGAACAGACCTGTCTTTGAACAGATCTGCATTGGAGAATGTTATACTGAACCTGCTTCAAGCATTGCAGAATGACCCCAAAAGGCAGAGAGAAAGGCAGGCAGCCCAATCGAGGACAACCACCCTGGGAAGAGAGGCTGGGGCTTCCAGAGGGGGGAGACAGTGTGCCGGCGGGCTTCCTTTCTGGGGGCCTCTTCTCAGGCTCACTCCTAACAGATATCAGAGCAGTTAAAAAGGATATTTCAGCTCACACCTCAGTGCATATCATTCACTAAATTAAACTAGAAAGAGAAGATGAGATAAATGATACATTGGAGACTGGTTTGTTTTTCTTACCATCATCCCTGAAGCCAGCTAGCTTCAACCCCTTAAAATGATGCTAAACCCCCGGACCCCGCACTCACTACGTCCGGTCTGCCCGGACCCCGCACTCACTATATCCGGTCTGCCCGGACCCCGCATTCACTATATCCGGTCTGCCAGGACCCCGCATTCACTATATCCGGTCTGCCAGGACCCCGCATTCACTATATCCGGTCTGCCAGGACCCCGCATTCACTATATCCGGTCTGCCAGGACCCCGCATTCACTATATCCGCTCTCCCCGGACCCCGCATTCACTATATCCGCTCTCCCCGGACCCCGCATTCACTATATCCGCTCTCCCCGGACCCCGCATTCACTATATCCGCTCTCCCCGGACCCCGCATTCACTATATCCGCTCTCCCCGGACCCCGCATTCACTATATCCGCTCTCCCCGGACCCCGCATTCACTATATCCGGTCTCCCCGGACCCCGCATTCACTATATCCGGTCTCCCCGGACCCCGCATTCACTATATCCGGTCTCCCCGGACCCCGCATTCACTATATCCGGTCTCCCCGGACCCCGCATTCACTATATCCGGTCTCCCCGGACCCCGCATTCACTATATCCGGTCTGCCCGGACCCCGCATTCACTATATCCGGTCTGCCCGGACCCTGCATTCACTATATCCGGTCTCCCCGGACCCTGCATTCACTATATCCGGTCTCCCCGGACTCTGCATTCACTATATCCGGTCTCCCCGGACCCTGCATTCACTATATCCGGTCTCCCCGGACCCTGCATTCACTATATCCGGTCTCCCCGGACCCTGCATTCACTATATCCGGTCTGCCCGGACCCTGCATTCACTATATCCGGTCTGCCAGGACCCTGCATTCACTATATCCGGTCTGCCAGGACCCTGCATTCACTATATCCGGTCTGCCAGGACCCTGCATTCACTATATCCGGTCTGCCAGGACCCTGCATTCACTATATCCGGTCTGCCAGGACCCTGCATTCACTATATCCGGTCTGCCAGGACCCTGCATTCACTATATCCGGTCTGCCAGGACCCTGCATTCACTATATCTGGTCTGCCAGGACCCTGCATTCACTATATCTGGTCTGCCAGGACCCTGCATTCACTATATCTGGTCTCACACAGTACACAGAACATGGAAAAGCAATTCTTTTAGTAAATATAAACTGCTCAATACCTTTTCTAAGCAGATAAAGCAGTCTTGTGACTTCAGCAGAGCACTTGTTAAAGCTTGTAGGAGTTTTCTGTCTGCTCTAGGAGGATGTGAAACCTCTGACCCTCTGTCTGGACAGTACCGATTGGCCCTGTGCACCCAAACTGAGCATGTGACATGGGTTCAGTCTGTATCAGGTGGTCATTTCAACAAGAAGACTGACCTTCAGTCTGGACAGCACTGATTGGCCCTGTGCTGATCACATGTACCCTCCCTCCAAAAAAAAACCCCTAGCCATACACACTAAACTGAGCATGTGCAGAGTGCCTCCTAGAGCTCTGTACTATCAGCAGATGGATTGGGGACAGTAGAGGAAGGGGAGGATCAGAGAAGAATGGATCAAATAGCCTTTTTACACAATGCAGAGGATTAACCCCTTAGGTTCCACAGTGAGTATAACAAGCATGCTTTACTGCATATACAGACTGATTGTACTGTTGTGGGTTTAGTAACACTTTAAGCCCCGTACACATGATGAGAATATTGGATGAATTATCATTTTTTTTTGCATGCTAGTCTCATATCGATAAAGATTACTAAAATGACGTAAATTCTCACAGGACAGAATAAACACTCAGCAGTGATGTCATGTATTGTAGGGCGACACTTACACAGACTCACACAGGCAGTACGGGCTGAACCTCACAGCTCCATCTTTGTTGGGGAGACCAAGGCGCTTCAGAGAGTCCGTCCGCAGGAGCAAGAAGAAGTCAAACACCTTTTGTTTTGGGAAGAAAACAAAAAGACAAATACAGTAGAAAAAAAAACCCCAAAACTACAGAATTTTTCCAGGGGGGGTGGGGGGATATTGAGTAATACAAAGTAATAAAGACTGAGCTCATACTATTCCCTCCAGCCCGTGCCCCTCCCCTGACATCTCCATCAAGGTCACCAACACAACCATCAGTCCCTCCCCTCATGCCAGGGTACTAGGTGTTATCCTAGACTCCCATCTGTCCTTTCAGCCCCAAATCCAATCGCTGTCCAAATCATGTAGACTTCACCTCCGCAACATCTCCAAGATACACCCGTTCCTAACCTCGGAAACCACTAAGCAACTTCTTCCCTCCCTGGTTATATCACGTCTTGACTATTGTAACACTTGTCTCCAAATATCACCCAAACCATCCTCTCCGCTCCTCCCATGACCTCCTGCTCTCTAGCTCACTTGTCTCCTCCTCCCATGCTCGCCTCCAGGACTTCTCCAGAGCTTGTCCCATCCTCTGGAACTCTCTACCCCAATTAATCAGACTATCGCCTACTCTGCCCACTTTTAGGCGATCTCTGAAAACCTCTCTTCAGGGAAGCCTATCCTGCCTTCAGCTAATAACGGAATCTTCTATTCCTCCTACCAGTCCATCCCCCACAGTTACTACCTTTTGTACCACTAGCCCCTCCCTCTTAGATTGTAAGCTCCCAGGATCAGGGCCCTCCTATCCCTCTTGTATTGAACTGTATTGTTGCTGTATTGTCTCCCGTTATATTGTAAAGCGCTGAGCAAACTGTTGGCGATATATAAATCCTGTATAATAATAATAAAGGTTTGTTGTGATCTTAAAAAAACCTATACACATGCAAAAGGGATAGTGCAGTCCACCAAGGCAAATTGCCTATATAAGTACAAAAGGGAGGCACAGTGGCTAAGTGGTTAGCACTTCTGCCTGGCAGTACTAGGGTTGCCGGTTCAAATCCAAAACACGGCACCACCTGCCTGGAGTTTGCATGTTCTCCCTGTGCCTGCGTGGGTTTCCTCCGGGTACTCCGGTTTCCTCCCACACTCCAAAGACATGCTGGTAATTGGATCCTGTCTAAATTGTCCCTAGTATGTGTATGTATGGATGTGAGTTAGGGACCTTAGATTGTACACCCCTTGAGGGTTAGGGACTGATGTGAATGTACAATATGTATGTAAAGTGCTGTGTAAATTGATGGCGATATATAAGTACCTGAAATAAATAATAATAAATAAAAGGCAACAGAAGTCCCATTTATGGTTAATACACAGAAGTGCAAAATGGAGTCCAACTTACTTAGGACCAAAAGAGGGAGATTTACAAGATCTGGTGCAGCTTTGCATGAACCCAATCACGTTCCAGTTTCTTTTTTTTTGGCAAAAGCATAACTGACCAAGCTAGAAGCTGATTGGCTACTGTGCACAGTTGCACCAAATTCTGAGTGCTGCAGTTTTAGCAACCCCCCCCCCCCCCATAGTCAAGTAAGCATAAGTGCAATCATATATTATTGTTATACAGGATTTGTATAGGACCGACAGTTTACAAAATGGAAGGAGACTTGATAAAGCGCATGCGTGCGAAACTTGTCCCAGCAACCGGCCTCTTCCTTCTAAAGCTGCAGCTCCAGCGAGAGTTCCCCCCCTCCGTCTCTGCCCCACATCGTGGTGACGTCACCGGGACGCTGGGACGTCGGATACATGTGGTCCCTGCACTGACAGGCTTTCTATTCTCTACTGCTTCCCACTGAGCGGAGGGGCCGTCCATCTTGGAACCTGGCATCTTAAAGCCACAGGCCGGTTATCTATTTTTTACCATATGAATTATTAAAGGCACACCTCCATATAAAGGTGTATTACTTTTATCACAAAACTACACAGCGCCTGGCTCCTGTTCATAATCAACCCACAATTTTGTAGAGCAAGGGCCAAAACAAAATGTCCATTAAAATAATATCCAATAAAATTACCCTGCACGTAATTGATGGTATAGCTAAAGGAGTAGCCTTCCAATGTCTAATGTAAATACAGGAGGAGCTCTGAGAGGCAGTGCTGCAAACTTTGAGAATAAATTGCACCACAGTGGCTGCAGCTACAGATGTCATTATGACCTGGTTTTTAAACTCATGCGCAGCTTGTCAATAAAATGTATATTCTTGTACACGTATAGTCTGGTTAGTAATTTCCTTGTGAAATTCTATATGGCCTGCACAGTGCTCAGTAAGACATGGACTGACCTGTAACCTGATGCTGTTGGCGATGGGAGAGCTGTACAGGTTAATGTAGTGAAGCTGCATGTGGTTGACCAGCATTTCATATACACGGATGGCATGACTTGCAGGCAGGATGTATAGCTTGGTCTGCACATAAAAGAGAAGTTCACATCACTACCTTAGGATGACTATTGCCTTAACACACATCAGGAGAGAAATTGCCGCTTCTTACCTGAAGGATGACCATTAGGCCCAATACAGAGGTTTTTACATCTTCCAAAGATGATGCATCCTGTCCAGAGTCAGCAGGAAGGGTCAGGGATCGTGTCACAATCTAAAAAGAAGAAAAGATGTCATTTACAGACACGAAAACCTAAAGAGGCAAAAAGGAAGGGTGCCTGACTTTACTAATCACTATTCGAGAGATACAAAGGATTCCTTTGTACCCCTTGTAACGGAACCGACCCAGACTGTACTTGGGTACTGCCGTTAGAATATCGCTTCCCCGTCTGAACACCGACCACAGACACCACAGCTGACCATACAATACTAGACGACAACCGTCTTGAAGTAAACCAGAGTGGACTAGTTTATTTTAACACAGATACAAGATATATACACTCAGGGGGACAATACCCCCTCCCTGCATAATGACACAGGGCAGGGCAATCTACATTAAGTAACAAGAGACACCAGACAGTCCTATCAGGAGGGAGGCGGCTGCTGGAGACCCCCCCCCCCCCCACCAAGCCAAAACCCATAAACACATACATCCCATAACAGTTTGCTCCCAAGCAAGACACACAATAGAACAACGAGATGCAACCACATGGCATTAAACAATCAACAACCCCCCCCCCCCACCCCAATATTAGGACAGATCACCCTGTACCCCTAACAGGCACAGGGTGACCTACACATAAGAGGAATTGGGGAACTGATACAGGGGTCTCCCCACCTCTCCAAAGTGAGCTGTGTTCCATAGGCCCCCCACCCAAAGTGACTCCCGTCACACCCCTGTCATCTTGTTCATCCAGAACTGTTGGCTTACAGCACAGACACAGCCTAAAAATAGATAATTATATTGTTTTCTTATAGCCGTTTACAGCTTGTTGGCTTTCATCAGAGTAAGTTTTCGATCCCTTGGCTTCTGAGCATGGTTTGTAGGACAATGTACAGAAAAAAAAAAATCAGGTCATCCTGGACCCACACCAGCCTGTGACTGGGACCATGAAAGGAGAGGCAATGCAGTAATGAGCTCATCTCTCGGTCACCCTGCCTTCTCTGCTATTAAAAGAACCATTTGGCTCCTTTTACTGCTTCTTTTCTCATTTCAGGCTTGTCAAGCAAGATGCCGATAGGTCAAATTCAGACACTTACATTTCTTGCATTAAAAGAATGAAAGTAATTATGCATTAGCCACTTGCTGACAGCACTACAGCCGATAGACAGCTACAGTGCGTTCGTCCAGTTGTGGGAGGATGTTCATGGATGTCCTTCCAGAACCGCGCCTCTTGAGCATCGGGCATGCTCTGAATACTTTGGACACAGCTGATCACACATCGGGGTAAAGGGCTAATCACAGCGACCCTTTACCATGTGATCAGCTGTGCCCATTCACAGCTGATCACACGAAAACAGACTTGTATCAGCAGTCCTGTGCTCACACGTATGTGAAAAAAAGGACAGCCTAGAACCGGCAAGGCTATCAGTACATAGTTAACACTGAATCAGTGCCATCCCATCAGTACAGCCTATCAATGCCCATCAGTGCAGCCTAATCAGCGCACATCAGTGAAAAAGAAAAAAATTACGTATTTGCTAAATTTTATAGCAGAAACTAAGACAGACTTTTATTTTTTTTTTTCAAATCTGTCTTTTTCATTTGTTTAGCAAACAATAAAAAAACAAGTGATCAAATACCAACTAGAAAGCTCTGTCGCAAAAAAAATGATAAAAATGTCAGAGGTACAATGTTGCATGACTGAGTACTTGTCATTCAAAGTAAGACAGCACTGCTAGCTGAAAATTGGCCTGAGTAGGAAGGGGTGAAAGTGCCTGGTATTGAAGTGGTTAAGGATTACAGAGCTGCATTCAATTGTGTCTTTTATAACTGCCTGGGATCCTGCTTTACGTTTTACAGTAGTGGCGTTAAAGTGTAAGTTCCTCCGTGTGTTCTGGAAAATATAAATACAGAAAGCGCATAAAATAAATGACATGACTTTAGAGAAGGCAAAGCCTTACCCTCTCAATGATATCCATTAAACTGTTAAAATGGCAAGAGTGGCAGCATTCTGCCAAGTCAACCAAGAGTTGCGTGGCCAGTTTTCGGACTTGGTGATCTTTATCCTCTGGGATTTGTGCCAGCTGGCAGGTCACCACCTTTTCTATTAGTTCCTCCTGAAAACAAATCACAAGAACAATTCAAGGAGATGCCATGGATACACACAAGCATACAAAATCTTTGCTTTAACTTATAATACAAGACAAAGGATTCTCAGAGCACTACTGGTTATCTAAATTGGCAGAGCACAGCAATAATCTCCTTTCACGTACTCCATTTCGAACTGAACCTCATTTGGAGGTTTCCAAAAGCTGGGGGAGGAACAGGAATGCTGTATACCTGCTGGGACTCAGTCCCTTGCAGGTATACAATTTCAGCTTTAGCTATTGAGCTCTGTAGGCTTCTCTCAGCAGGTAATATGGAGAAAATGGGAGGGTCATTTTGACCTAAACAGGCAAAGACTGTCTACTAAAAATACATACATCGTGTAGACTAAGTCTAAACGGTCAGCAATACAGAAAGGAGTGAAACACACAATTATAATGGGTGAGCACAAAAACACTTCTTGATTTCAAGTAGTTACTTATTGGAGTAGGTTTACAAATATGGCGACCGCGGATAAATTAAACAATTTCTCAAAGCATGGCAAGCAAGATCTTGCTTGCCGTTTCACCCGTACAAGCTGCAATTGGTCCACGAGTTACACCTGGAAGACAATGAAATGTGGTATGGATTTTGCAGGAATCTCCAGACATTAAATAGAAAGGATGAGGCGACCATCCACTTAAGTGGAAGGGTCAACCGGCACAATGTAAGGATACGGGGGAATGAGAATTCGCATGCCGCCCTGGAGGTTTGTGCTGTATCAGAGCAGACTGTGTACGGCCTGTTTATCTTTGAGGGACCAACCGTTACTGGCCAACTGTAGCCACCAATGTGCAAGAATATCCCAAAAAAGTTACATTCTAAACCTGCTGGAAATCAATGACTGTTCTTGTGCTCACCTTATAAATATATGGAAAAAAAAAAAAAAAAAAAAGTACACCAATAGCCCTTTAACACACGCGTTTGGCTTACTAAGGACTTCCCACTAAAAAAGATAATGGATGAACATCTGGATTCCCAGAAGTTTTATCATACAAAGTCTTCCAAAACAAACCTCATAAAACTGTCTGTTGATGCTCAACGCAAAGGATAGGACATCCAAGACTTTCATTCGTACAATACATCGAGCTTCATTCCTGAAAGTGAAAGGACACATCTTTCGTACTAATAAACAGGAACAAGTAGGTAGACTGCACATGCATTGTATGCAAACAAGGCGGCTTAAGGTCTGCCTTTAAAGAATGGAAGCCACTTGGAAAAACGAACACCGGGCCACCATATAAGGCCTGATATTTGCAGCTGAAATCTCTACATTCAATGGACACACAGAGTGGCTTGGGAGCAAGTATGCACAAGTGCTCCTTTAGCAAGTGACTTGCTGTGGGATGCTCTCCGGGGCGGGGGGCTTATGAAGAGGCATAGGCAAGAACGACGTTTGCTATTTAATAAAAATATTAAATATTAAAAATGATGGTTTTACAATCACTTTGTCACTGGGTAGCTGCAGACTAAAAGTGCAGTCAGCTTAGCAGTGATGTAGTCATATTTACTCTACCTATCATATTGGACAATTGATAGGTCAAAAGTTACTAAGAAATTGTTCTGACCTGAAATACTTATCCATCAGCCTCTGCAGATCCTGTATCCACCCCTCCTTTCCCGGGTGGATGGACTGAGCTCTGTAGGTTATCAGGTTCACCACTGAGGCTGCCTAGAAAGACAAGAAAACCATAAAAGATCAATGACACATAGTAAGGTAAGAGATGTGTTTATACTTAGTCCTGTATTAGTTCCCATTCATCAACACAGTTGAGTACTGTCTGGTACTCAACCTTCTGGATGTTTATAATTCCCTTCCCCTCCAGAGGATTTACCAGGCCATTTTTACGATACGGCTAATAAAAACACTGACACTGTACTAAATGACATGGCACTGGGCAGGAAGGTGTTAACGTGGGGCGATCAAAGGGTTAACTGTGTGCTGTTTCACAGTAAGCAGTGTGTGCTTTCAACTGTACAACTGCTTTGTATGGCTCTGCTATGCAGAGCCGTACATAGTGTGCAGGAGCTGACAGGGGAGAGAACTGTATTGTTTACATACAGTTCTCTCCACCGTTGATAATGCTAGGCGATCACTGGGTGCCAGCGAGTAATCACCGGCCGGGACCCGGTGATTGACAGCCGAGGCTACGAATTGTGGCAAGGGTAAGCCTACCCAGAACTGCAAAATCCTAATACATATACACACATATATACATATACACACATACAGTTGCAAGAAAAAGTATGTGAACCCCTTGGGATTACGTGGAGTTTTGTATGAATTGGGCATAAAATGTGCTCTGAACGTCATCTAAGTCACAACAATAGAAGAACACAGTCTGCTGAACATAATACTACACAAACATTAGATGTTGCCATGGTTTAATTGCACATAACATGTAAACATTCACAGTGCAGGAAGGAAAAAGTATGTGAGGCCCTAGCTTAATGACTTCTCCCAGAGCTAATTGGAGCCAGGAGTGAGCCAACCTTGACTCCAATCAGTGTGATATTGGATGTGTTGCTGACAGCTGTCCGGCCCTTAAAAAACACACACCTGTTTTGGGTTTACTGGTTTCAAGAAGCACGTTAACCATGCCTCGCAGAAAAGAGCTCTCAGAAGACCTACGATAAAGAATTGTTGACTTGCATGAAGCTGGAAAGCGTTACAAAAGTATCTCCAAAAGCCTTGATGTTCATGTGTCCACGGTAAGACAGACTGTCTACAAATGGAGAAAGTTTAGCACTGTTGCTACTCTCCCTAGACGTGGTCGTCCTGTAAAAATGACTGCAAGAGCACAGCGCAGAATGCTGCATGAGGTAAAGAAGAATCCCAGAGTGTCAGCTAAAGACCTACAGAAATCTCTGGCACATGCTAACATTTTTGTTGACACATCTACAATAAGGAAAACATTAAACAAGAATGGAGTACATGGGAGGACACCACGGAGGAAGCCATTGCTGTTCAAAAAGAATATTGCAGCACGTTTGAAGTTTGCAAAAGAGCACCTGGATGTTCCACAGCACTACTGGCAAAATATACTGTGGACAGATGAAACCAAGATTGAGTTGTTTGGGAAGAACACACAACACTATGTGTGGAGAAAAAAAGGCACAGCACACCAACATCAAAACCTCATCCCCACTGTAAAACATGGCGGAGGGAGCATCATGGTTTGGGGCTGCTTTGCTGCCTCAGGGCCTGGACGGATTGTTGTCATTGATGGGAAAATGAATTCCAGAGTTTATCAAGACATTTTGCAGGAAAACGTACGACCATCTGTCCGCCAACTGAAGCTCCACAGAGGATGGGTGATGCAACAGGACAATGACCCAAAGCATACAAGTAATTCAACAAAACAATGGCTGCAACAGCACAGAATACGCCTTCTGGAGTGGCCCAGTCAGAGTCCTGACCTCAACCTGATTGAAATGCTGTGGCATGACCTTAAGAGAGCGATTCACACCAGACATCCCACGAATATTGCTACACTGAAACAGTTTTGTGAAGAGGAGTGGTCCAAAATGACTCCAGATCGTTGTGCAGGTCTGATCTGCAACTACAGGAAACGTTTGGTTGAGGTTATTGCTGCCAAAAGGAGGGTCAACCAGTTATTAAGTCCAAAGGTTCACATACTTTTTCCTCCCTGCACTGTGAATGTTTACATGTTATGTGCAATTAAACCATGGCAACAGGTGTTTGTGTAGTATTATGTTCAGCAGACTGTGTTCTTCTATTGTTGTGACTTAGATGACGTTCAGAGCACATTTTATGCCCAATTCATGCAAAACTCCACGTAATCCCAAGGGGTTCACATACTTTTTCTTGCAACTGTATATACATATACACACATATATACACACATATATACACACACACACACACACACACACACACACACACACACACACACACACACACATATATATACACACACACACACACACGATTTTGCACACCCGTTCCGCCTTGTAGCAGTATTTCTGCTATAGGGCGGACGGGAAGTGGTTAAGGTCTTGTCTGTGTGTGCGCTTTGCAGCTATAGGACCCACAACTATTTATGTCACTATGCTGACATACAGAAACAGTACACAGTTGGTTAATACCTTCTTTTCATCCTCTTACTGAGAAGTGAGGTGGATGGGTCACATTGCATGGCGGTTTTCCAACAAGCTGGGAATCTCTCTATGCTATAGCAAGAGTTTCTGACGTCCATCCTAGGGTAGCTAATATGTACCTGATCCTCATTAGGTCAGTTTATTGCTGGGAGGATTTTGCAACTTATGACCAAGCTGGCCATCTACAGCATAATGTTTTGGGTTGCATTCCCTGAATAAACACTAAAATCATTAGGAAGACTATGAACAATGTGAAACTTACAGGCCGATCATCTGAGTGTCTCTCCACCAGTTCAAAAAATCTCTCCTCATCCCCATGGAATTCATTCTGGTCATAGAGCTCCTCCACTGCAGTCAGCAAATTGTGGATGGCAGCCTTCAACTCCAGACTGCGGAGAACCTGAAAACCAACAAAAGACAGCATTGTGAATTTAAGGAAGCCCATAGAAATAAGAGAAGTATCTGTAAATTCAAACATGAATAAATTGTTTGAGGGCTGGTTCACACCAGCTGCAGTCCAGTGCAATTTTTTTTATGCATCAAAAACGCATGGACAGTAGGTTATATGGGTTACAATGGCATAGTTCGGACCAGTTAAGTGCGTTACAGTGCAGTAAAAAAATTAGAATATGCTGCATTTTTTCTGTACTGACGTGTACTGCAAAGTAGCAAAATGCATTAAAAAAAAAAAACGCACTACAGGAAACCTTGGGAAAAAAAAAAAAAAAAAACCACACTGGAACGCATTGAAAATGCATAAAAAAAAAAAAACACAATTAAAAACCCATCCAGAGGGCATTTACACACACACGAAAAAAAAAAAAAGAGAAAGGGAACAACATAAAAATGACTAGAAAAACAAAAAGCAAATACAGATGGCTAAGGAAAGAGTTCATTAGGGACTGTTTAGGGTTTACAAGTGTACGGCCCCTTATAATCAAGCAGCCTGCTCACTATCTGCTCCTAAAACTTCAATGCTCACTACAACAGACCAGAAAATCTGCATATTTATTAGCGAACGACCTTGGCCAAGTTCGTTCCTGTGGATCCTGACTGTAGGCCAGACAGTTATCTTATGTATGTCAAGACAAAATAGTGATGCACCGATACCCCCTTTTTTTCTCTATCAGTGAGTACAAGTAACGATACTTTTGGTCAAGTACTCGCCTATACAGATTACTGATACTTTGCGGTGCGATTTGCATCAATATAAAATGTATGGACGCAAAGAATAGCATGCAATTTGAACAGGAATGCGATACCTGCCCAAAGGGCATGCGGTTTTCCCACTGCTCCTGTGTGAACCCATGCTGCCATAGCCAGAGTTCACACAGGAGTGGTGTAGGGAGGTTTTCCACAGTGGGGAGTGGATGTATACTATGGAAGCAGATGCTCCATATTCTCAGCAGGAGAGGAGAGAAAGCGGTGAGAATTTGAAATCCCCGCTGCTTTCTCTAATCTCCTCACAGGGATGACAGTTCAGGCTAGAGGGCTTGTGAGTGGTCAGCACAATCACATGGACAGTGCTCACCAATCAGATGCCGATTAGCACGTACTGTCATCCCAGCAAGGAGGGGAGAGAAAGCCACTTCACAGCTCTGGGGATTAGAAATCCCTGTGACTTTTGTCACATGGACAGCGCTGATCTTAAGCTTTCTGGCCTGAACTGTCATCCCCTCCACTTTCTCTCCTCTCCCAATGCTGAGAATATGGAGCATCTGCTTCCATAGTAGACATCCCCAAAAGAGGGAAGGTTTTCTGTAGTCAAAGAGAAGAACTGCCAGGGCTAATTAGACTGCTTGATAGAAGATTGCAGAATGCACAGGACAGCTCTGAATTTTTGTGAAAACCAGCAGGTATTTATTTGCAGTTAAAAAATTAAAATGCTTTTCAATCATATGTTTCCTATACTAAAAGGGTGCATATATGAAAAGCTCACTGTTAGGGTTGCATACACTTTAAAGTGGTTGTAAAGGCTGAAGGTTTTTTTTTTTTTTTTTTTAACTTCGTGCATTCAATGCACAAAAGGTAAAAAACTTCTGCGTGCAGCTTTCGCCTCCCAGCACCTCTAAAGACTTACTGGAGCCCCCTTTCGATCCAGAAATGTGCATGAGCACCCTGGCACTCCTGGGTCAATCCCTCCCCACTGGCTGAGACACACAGTGGCTCCCACAACTGCAATCACAGCCAGTGAGCCAATGAGGAGAGAGTGGGGCCAAGCCACGCTCCATGTGTGAATGGACAAATGGAACAGCGGCATGGGAGCAGGCCTGCTCGGTTGCCCCCTCAGCAAGCTGTGTGCTATGGAGGCACTAGGCAGGAGGGAGGAGCCAGGAGCGCAGGCGGGTGACTGGAGAAGAAGAGAATCAGGGCTGCTCTGTGCAAACCCACTGCACAGAGCAGGTAGGTATGACATGTTTGTTATTCTTAAACAAGCTTAAAATCTGACCTTACTAAAACAAGTATTTGGGTGACAAACAACTACAGAACCAAAATATCAGCTTGGGGAGGACTAAATCTTTAAAGAGGACCTCTACTGTGAAAGCTGTGCCCCCCCCACCAAATCATATATTAATTTCTAAATGAAGGTGTATGCTGTGACTTTAGATGTCCTTCAATATTTAAGTTTTTCCTATAACATTGGAAACATATGCTGAGTTCAGTTTTACTTTTAGTCAAAAGTTGCAACATAGGCCAAGCTGACCGTCTATATAAAAGGTGACCATAGAAAGGGATAAAATCCCATTAGGAATTCGGAAAATACAGGACAAGTTCTTCCCTTTGGCAATCGAGTACCTGTAGCTGCTGGAACAACCTTTCGATGACAGCCAGGAGCACATCCCACGTTGCCGCCTGCAGTTCTCGCCCATATTTCTTTATGAGTCTTGTGATGGACAGGACAATCTCATAAGAAACCACAGCATTTGGGCAATTCATAGCCTGACCAGAAAAATGAAAAGATATATGTCAAAGAGAAGTTCTATAGTCCGGCATTAAGGAAAGAGTCATGCAATGGAAAATATTTGGCTCAACCTCAAACAAACCTTTTGTTTCTAGTTTAGGATAGAGAGAAGTAATATTTATTCTACTGCCAGGTCTTTTAAATACAATATTTAATTTATTTCAGGTACTTATATGGTGCTGTCAATTTACGCAGCGCTTTACATATATATTGTACATTCACATCAGTCCCTAACCCTCAAGGTGTGTACAATCTAAGGTCCCTAACTTACATTCATACATACACATACTAGGGACAATTTAGACAGGAGCCAATTCACCTACCAGCATGTCTTTGGAGTGTGGGAGGAAACCCACAGAGGCACAGGGAGAACATGCAAACTCCAGGCAGGTGGTGCCGCAGCTGGGATTCGAACCAAGGACCCTAGTGCTGCCAGGCGGAAGTGCTAACCACTAAGCCACTGTGCCACCCAGTGGCTTAGTGGTTATATAAGCCCGGGTTCACACTGATGCGGTGCAGAATAAGTGTAAACCATTTTATTGGCAGGTCCAGAATGGAGCCTTAAACCATACTTAAAAATTATATACTTTATTAAGCCATTATGATTTAGCAACCAGCCTATCCTGAAAATAAAATGATCTGGTGGGTTGTTACAGCTCAACACACATCGATAAGTTTGAGTCTCTTGAACCATATCCTACCTTTAGAAATGACGGGAGCACAGATATTGGAGAATTCTTCAAACAGAAGAGCCTGTGTGCTCCCCAGAGCCCCATCCCAACAAAGAAGACCGCTCCTCTCAACAACGGGGCGTCTTCCCAATACACCCTGGAACAGAAGAGACCACAGATGAGGAGTCAATCAGCTGCATGCTTGGGTGTTGGATAAGCAAAGGGAGTGCACGAGACAGACACCTTCCTTGAATTTAGAGGGTACAAACACAATCTTGTTTCTGAAGCTTAGTGCCAGAAATCTATGGAGCTTCACGACTCAGTGAATCATAGTAAAGCTTCCTTTTCAAGAAGCCCCTACAATTACTATTAAGAGATTAGCCACATAGGGAGTGCATGGGTTACATGGCTTGGTCAACTGAAACTTGTGAACAGTAAAGCACAACCATTAAGCAGCACCACAAAAAAGGAACAGAGCACGTGTGTAAGGACAACATGGCTGCTCCTTAAACACGAGAATTACAAATTACTTGCAGAAAAAAAAAAAAAAACATTTAAAGCGGAGTTCCACCCAAAAGTGGAAGCTCCACTACTCTACCTTGTGCCCACCTCCGCTGCCACATTTGGCACCTTTTGGGAGGGAGAGAGGAACGGGTACCTGGTCTTGACAGGTACTTGCTCCCACTTCCAGCTCAATGCACCGAGGCCAACCAAACCCCCCCCCCCCCCCCCCAGCCCTCTGGGACACTTCCAAAGGTCCCAGAGGAATGTGACCCATTCACAAAGCGCAGCACACACTGCGCATGCGCAGTAGGAGATCGGCTTCACTGCTGGTTTCCCTTAGTCATGATGGCGGCGCCAGCACTTGACAGCCGAATGAAGAATCGGCTCGGGATGACGACACCACTGGATGCATGGACAGGTAAGTGCACGAATATTAAAAGTCAGCAGCCACATTATTTGTAGCTGTTGACTTAACTTTTTTTTTTTTTCTGGGAGATGGCAATGGCCGGAATTCATCAATATGTCCTAATAATTTAAAGTGTTGATGGACATCAAGCTGATTTCTTTTGCATGATTATTTAAGGCTGAACTCTGGTTAAATTGGCCTTCCCATGTGCACCTTGCTGTAAAGGCTAGTTATAGGTTGGGGTGGTTGCCATTTTTTTGCAAAATTCACAAGTTCCCCTTACAGCGGGGCTACCAACACTGCAAGGGTTAAATGCTCGTTATTCTCTAGGGACAGCATAAACCACAAATATACTTGCCTTATTCCTTGCTCCCCCCCTTCTGACTCTCCAGGTTATGGGTGGGCCCTCAGTGTCCTCACATGCAATGCAATACCACTGGTCCTGCATTTTACACAATGATATCAGAGTGCAACTAATAGAAGGGCAAAGAGCAGTGGCTTTGTGGGGACAGAAGGAAGCCTGCAGAAGCGAGGAATAAGGTGAGCAAAACTACTGTTTTTGTTCCCGTTATACACAAATGAACATTTAAAGAAGAACTGCTGCAATACCAGAAAAAAATGCTTTGTAAATCCCTGTGAACATAGCACTTAAAAATTGAGCAATGGTGGAAGTAAACCCCATTTTGATTTTTCTTAACAGGTAAAATTATACAAAAGCTTACCTGTAGGTTACGTGAATATCTCCTAAACATGCACCGTTAAGGAGAAATTAGCTTGGCTGACAGTCTGTGACATCACTGGCGCATGAGCTCTGAAGGAATGGCATACCCATGCTCTGTGCCGCGGCCATGGCTGCCGCGTGCATGTGCAGGTGTGACATCACCACGGCTCGGCCATTCAAGCGGCCACAGCCTGTGAACCCGGAAGGAAGACTGGGGGAAGACGTGCCACTGGAGGGCTTTGTTTCAAGGTAAGTCTTTCATAATGTGCTACTATGCAATGATAGATTGTAAGCTCGAAAGAGCAAGGCCCTCAATCCCCTCATGTTTTGCATTGTATTGTTATGTCACATGTTCTGTCCCCCTTTGTAATGTACAGCGCTGAGCAAACTATTGGCGCTTTATAAATACTGTATAATAATAACAATGATACTAGCACATTATGACTTTACCTTGCAGGGAAACAAAAAAAAAAAAAAAAAAAAAACTTTTTAGATAAAATTTATTTTCTTCTGTCATGGGTGTTCCCAGAGGGAGAGGTACAGTTGGCAATGAGCCATACCTGCAATTCTGTGTATCCTCATTTCTCCTGTTTAGCACAAAATCTGGTCCTGCAGCCTGCTATTCAGGGGAATGGAAACAGTGGAAACTGTCAGCTTGTATTTTGAATGATTGCAGCTAGATATAAGGGCTTTCATTCACAAAAACAAAATCTGACAACAGCACAAGCCAGGTACTACCATTGCCCAAAGACTAGTGTAGTACTTGGCCTGTGCTGTTGTCAGATTTTGTTTCTGAGAATTAAAGCCCTTATATCTAGCTGCAATCATTCACCACACAAGCTGACAGTTTCCACTCTCTCCGTTACCCTGATTAGCAGGTCTACTCTGTGCAAAATAAGCAGCAGAAAAAGAGACAAGACAGTGCACAATGGAACGATGTACTGTCTAGCAGTTTATGTGAAGGTGGGGGGGCGCAGGGTCTGTGAAGGCTCTATGTACACGGTCTGTTGTGCTACCTCTCCTCCTGAGCTATCACTAGGAACACTGATCAACAGAGATGGCAATGAAGTTGAATAGCTAGGTGGATGGGCAGGGCTGTCTGACAACACTTGCATGCATTTAGATGGGTGCAAGTGTTATGTGCACAAAATCCCCCCCTTTGTGGGACGGAGGGTTGTTTAACCTCCCTAGCGGTCTGATTATGTCCATATTTCTGTGCGCAAAGCGGTAAATTTTTTTGCATGGAAATATGTAGTTTTTTTATTGTAGGCCTGTAATTTTTAGGAATAACTCACTGAAATCTGTCCGAACAAGAGTCTAGTAAACATCACGGTTATGATAAAATTTGAAATGCCAAATCATAAATTATAATTTAATAGATAATCATAAAAAGTAATATAATAATAAATTTAATTCAATAATATAATCAAACCAAAAACACTGAAATTTGAAATAGAGCGCACATCACTGAGCAAAGTCGCAAAATCATTTTCAGTGTCTGATGACGAATTTCCCCACGAATCATCACTCAATTCTGCAAGTGGTTCTGATTTACTATCGCTGTTCTCTAGCCGGTCTAAAACCGCTTTTGACATAAAGGGACGCATTTTGGACGCCATGGACGTTTCTCAGTTTCCAGGCAAAAAGAACAGTAAAAATGCAGGCAGGGCGCAGGACAAAGCACTCGGGACAAAATGTATGTGAAATGGTTTGATACAGGAATGTTATACTATGTGATTTTAGTGTATTTAGTGAATGTCACTTTTTGTCATTTTAAAATTTCCCGCCGTTCCGTCCCCCGTACATCCCGACGCTCGCAGGGGATGGAACCCAGATGTCAGATGCCAACATCCGCCGGAGGACATTACCGGGGACACTGCAGGAGGGGCATCGCGGGATCGCAGGACAAGGTAAGTGAAGAACATATCCCGGAGCAGCGCTGCATGGTAAGCCCGAGTGTAGCTCGGGGTTACCTCTTGTGGTACTGAAACTTTACCCCGAGCTACACTCGGGAAGACCTCCAGGGAGGTTAATAAGCTGTCTTCTAGAAATGGTGGTTTTTTAAAACTGGCTGTAGATGGATGGAGGAATGCCTCTACCCAAACACTGTACTCTGACAGCGGCTCCTGCTGCTGTCAAAACACAATGAATGGCGGCTGCAACCAAGAAACAAGAAAGGTTTTCCAACATTCTCCCTTCCACAAAGTTGATCAAATTATCAACTTCTGTCGAGCTGGGACAGCCACAAACTGATTAGAATTCGGCCAGCCCTTTTGTGAACCTGCAGAATCTCAATGTGTCTATGGCCAGCTTAAAACCATATCAAACCCAAAATTGAATATATTGCATCTTACCAATCATAAGATGTGGTGGCTGCATTTGTTTTTTTTCCCCCTTGGTTTTCACCTGGTGATCTGGACAGTAACATCTCCTGCATCAGAGTGCACCCACTCTGCATGAATGAGCACAGGGGGTGTCTTTTGACAGTAGCATTGTCAGTCGGGGGGGGGGGGGGGGGGGAGTTAGATTTACTAGCAGCTTTAAATACACTAACAAATCGAAGGCAAAAAAATTAAGCCAACAGCTTACAAGCCGTTACATCAGTTTTTTTCCCTTTTGGAATAAAGGTTTTACATAAATAAAAGTGGATCATTGTAAGCACCCCTGCCAGTGTTGAATGGCTTGCCTCATCCCTGTAACTGCAAGAAAGCTTGTGCTTTTGAAAAACAACAAAGTGTTGCCAAATCCACAACAGTGAAATCAGTCTGTATATGCAGTAATGCATGCTTGTTATACTGTGGAACCTAAGGGGTTACTCCTCTACATTGTGTAAAAAGGATGTTTAATCCTGTTTTCTATGATACTCCCTTTTTACTGTCCCCAATCCATCTTCTGAGCCCTAGGAGGCACTCTGAACATACTCTGTTTGGTGTGTATTGCTAAAGAGTTTTATTTTTTGGAGGGTGCATATGATTGGCACAGGTCCAATCAGCACTGTCCAGATGGTCAGGAGTCATGCAGCCTCATAAGACAGTCAGAGAATGAAAACTCATCCTACAAGCAGGAGCACCAGATGAAAATAGATGAAACAAAACCTAAAAAAGAAAACCAATACAGCCATCACATCTAAGAATCGGTAAGCTGAAATAATTTAAAAAAAAAAAAATGGTTTGGTTTTGGATTTATTACTGCTTTGTCCCATTCAGTACAGGGGGGAGCACTGTTGCAATGGTCACTTTTTTTTTTTTTTTTTTTTTTTTTTTTTTTAAGTCCGCAAACGTGCAGATAACGAAAAAACCCGTAAGTGAATCACAAAAAAAGTGCAAGTGTAAAACACCACACGAAAAAGTGCACTTAGGGGTGTGCTTTGTCCTTTCCCCAAAGGGGATGGACCACTACCCTGATCCCCCGGGGCACAAAGCACCTGACAGGGACAAGGTTCCCATTTGGTCCTCCTGGACAAAAGGCCTGGTGGACCACCGTTCCTTGTGGCCAGCTAAAGCCAGCCACACAGTACTTGGCCAGTCACTTTTGCTTTACCTGCAACCCAGCTTAAAAAAAGAAAACCTGTGGAAAGACTACTTTTTCTAAGCTCTACAGTGACTCACTTGTCTTCCATGATGCGGCTCATGGTATAAATAGCGCTGTGACCGAGGTGTGTTCCCAAGAGGTTTCGCATCAGCTGACGAAACAGAAAAGAAATATTTATTCTAGGTGACAGAAATAAACTGGATACAATCAAAGTCATAAAAAAGCAGCAAGGGCAAAAAATAACTCAATTTGGAGACACCAACTTATAAGGCCTTCATAGAGAATTTACATACATGTAAGAAAACAGAATTCTATATACCCCTGCGTTGCACCTTAAATTTAGGACTCATGTAGATGAGCATCAATGTCAAATGCAGCTTTTGACACACAAAGAAAAAAAAACAAAAAAAACCCCCAAAAAACTACCTGAAATCCCAATGTCCCTAAGTAGGACCTGCTACATTAAGAGAAGTGCAATGCAATGCCAAGCTGTTAAGTGCAGGCTCTGAACGATCATCTAGACCGTTCCATTAAAGTCGATGGGAATCTGCCGATTTGCGTTTATAACCCACTTCAAATAGGCGAAAGCAAGCCCTTGTACACATTGCAGCATCGATTCTCACCTTCCAGCAGGGCTCGCACAGCTCTTTGACATTAATTGTTCGGCAAAGTGTGATGACAAATGTTGGGATGCTCTCTGACGGCAGACAGTTGTAACATACCACAGCATCCAGGACCTTTAGAGACACCTAGAAAATACAAAAACACCAGCTCAACTCTCCGGTGACAAAGAAGCCCTTCAAATTTTTTTTACTCTGAAATTCCTACTAGCCATACGGTTATCTTCTGCATACCATATCAAAATCATCTAGATGAAGGCCTACATTGCCAAAAGTAGATGCAGTGCAGAAATTGACATGTCTTCTGGTCAATTGAAGGTATAAAATAAAAATAAAAATGACACTCCATAGCATAAATCGAAGGGATACCAGATCAGGGACTCGAGAGACTATGCTCACTTGCCCTTGTTGAGGACATAACCCATGGTGGAAGCTGTGCTAAGTGCTAGTCCTCAGTATTGCCTGTAGGCTCCCTCCATGCAGCTGACCTTTTAGCTGCTGCTGACTTACCGTGCTTTGTTCTGCACTGTCTTTGTGCGGAGGTGGCCATCTTGGTAGAAAAAGGACTTTTCTTCCTCATACCAAAGCTGCCCTTCTGATAATTCGTGCGGTAATATTAAAGGAGAGGTTCAAAGGGTAAATATCCAAAATAATGAACGAAGAAGCAGGAAGACCCTTGCGCTGCAGGTTCTCAAATACAGCTTCTTTTCCAGCGAGGTAGTAGATCCTTAGATGATCTCACAATGCAGATTTGTCTTTTTTCTCCAGTTTGCCCGAGAACTGCAGTCTTATTGACCTCCTGGACCAAGATCATGCTTTCTTGATGACTTCTCTGCGTGGCTACCCTACTTGGTTTCCTCTGAAGTATCCATCATCCTCAGCATCTAACATTCCAGTCAATGTTAACATCTCAGCCACCTCTTAACTACTCAACCTAACCTCTTAACGAACGCAATGGACACAAACCACTCACTCCAATGGCAACACCCTCAGCCTTGTATTCTCCCACCTCTGCACTCCATGCAACCTAATACCCCTTATCCCCTCTGATCACAATCTTACCAATTTCACACTCTCCCTGTCAGCCTCTTATGCCTCCAACTGCCAGTTACCAGTAGAAACCTTTGCCACCTTAACCCTTCCCTTCTTCAACCTGCTACTGGTTGCCTTTATGACAAAATTGCACCCATGTGCTGCCCAGATCTGGCCACTTCTGTCTACAACAACTTACCATCATCCTTCCTAGACACACTTGCTCCTCCTCACTACATGCAGAACCAGACCTCGCCTGCTACAACTCCAGCCTGGTTGTCGTCCTACCTATCTCAGTGCACATACAATGTCGTACACTGCATAGTAATGACATGCATGGGTGTCATCCATGAAGGAAGCCTCTCCTAAAGCCCATGCACAAAAAAGCCCGTCGAGAATTGTCTAGGGTCCATGCTGACTAATAAGACTAATGGGACTCTGTATGCTGGAGAGATGGGACCAAGATAAATGTTTTTGGAACAGATGGGTTCAAAACTGTATGACATCGCAAAGGTGAGGAGTACAAAGAAAAAGCCATGCTGCCTACAGTGAAACATGGTGGTAGCAGCAGGGGCGGACTGACCATTTGGAAACTCAGGCACTGCCCGAGGGCCCGGGGTCAGTAGAGGGCCCCATGAGATGCCCTTGGTACCTTTTTTCATAGGCTTTTTTGAGTTTGGGCTAGGACACAGGGGCCCTATAATCCACGATTGCCCGGGGGCCCCATGAGTTGTCAGTCCGCCCCAGGTGGCAGTGTCCTTAGATGGGGCTGTATGAGTGCCGCTGGTGTTGGGGAGCTGCATTTCACTGATGGCATCAGGAATTCACAGATGTACTGCTCTATATTGAAAGAGAAGATGCTACTAAAACTCCGTGCCCTTGGCCGTCGGCCACTTTTCCAACATGACAATGATTTAAAACACGTATCTAAGGCCATTGATGCATTTCAGAAGTAGAATAAAGTGAAACCAATTCCGTGGCCAGGTAGGTCTCCTGATCTGAACCCAATCGAACACCTATGGGGAATTCTGAAGAGACAAGTTGAGCATCACTCTGCATCCGGCATCCTGGCTCTAAAAAGAGGTCATTCTTGAAGAATGGAAAAAGGTTGCTGTTGCAATATGTTGCCAACTTATTCATCCCATGCCTAGAAGACTTGGTGCCGTCCTTACAAATCATGGAGGTCATACAAAATACTAGATGGAGGCGTTTTTGTTGTGGGGTATATTCATTTTTGCATCAATTTGAGTAAAACTGAAGATTTTTTAATCTAAGTTATATTACCTTACTTTCATGTAATGAGCCGAACAAATGTTCTATAAAACTCAATTTTGTAAAAAGTTTGGAAACTGTTCTTGTATTCATTGAGATATTGATTAAAATCTTACTCATTTATGCTGAGAACTGTGTATGTTTAATTCCATTAACTATTTATACGTTAATTCTTGAGGGTAGGTGCGTAAATTGGGGCAGGTTGGTAGGGGCCCCAGTGCATTACTTTTCCTAGGAACCTATGATGCTATTACTACAGCCCTGTTCCATGAAACAACACAGCTCCAGCCTAAGTGGAAGCTTTTCAAGGCTGCAGTATGTTGAACAAAACTTTTTTGGGGAAACGTTAAAAGCCAAGGCAGGTTTTATTGCTGACTTTATCCTCATTGAGACTTGCTTCCTGTCTCAGTGCTGCGTGGGACACAGGAACTGATAAGGAATCTTTCCCACGGGGACACAGACACCACCAAAGTATAGTGGGGAATGGGAAGAACTAGTCTTCAGGCGATTTGGGAGGGTTGTTTCTGCTGCTACACCCACCAAATGGGTCTTGAATTTTATACATGAAAATGCAAAAAACGTATTTTAAATACAAATATTAACCGGAGGCATGAGTCCAAAGCAAGGAAAACATAGCTTGCATTGTGTAACTTTCAGGGAAAAAAAATACCAACATGTAAGAAGTACTTAATGCATATTTACTATACATGCACACAGCATTGCACTGACTGAGGAATAAAAGCAGGGTGGATAAAAATCAATGATTTAAAAAAAAAAAAAAAAAAAAAAAAAGGATTTTTTTTTATTTAAATTGGATTTTTTTTTAATTTAAATCAGATTTTTTTTTAAATAAAATGCTTTTTGAGAAAAATATATTACCATCCAAAGGGTATTCTATCATGAAATAAAGATTAGGTTTTTAATTATGTAGAATAAGGCTGTATATGTTTAATTTTTCTGGTAAATAAATTCCATGAATCCATTCACAATGTCATGCTCTTCCAGAAACTGTCATGCTCTTCCAGAAACTGCCCAATAATCCAAGATTATTGGGCAGTTTCTCTGCCTACAAGATATTATCACAGATGTTTGGTTTACTTTTGCAGTTCTCAAAACTGAATTTGACTCAGCGGAGATCACATGCCTCTTCTTCACAGCAAAAATGTTATAACATGAACAGAGTTAAGAAAAAGACCTTCATCCTAACCTCTACAAACCTATGAATACAGAATCAACCCCTTCAGTGCTAAGGTTCAAGAAGTTCAGTGAATAGAATAGAAACAATATTTTTCTGATTGTTTGGAGTGGAATAGATCTGCACAAGAAGAAAGTGAAACTAAGTGTGAGGGGGAGGGGCTGACAGTCTAAGTTTCTTAAAATATATATATTTTGTTTAGCCAAATTAGTTAACAAACATGGATGTTTAAGCAAATCACATATGCTGGAATGTTATTGTTTCAGTTGAATAAATCTATTTAAATTGTTATTATTAAGGTAATGATTATTTTTCTCCTTCCTAAGTACAACAGAAAAGTTGTCCAAATATGAATGATTAACCTATTAAACTGGGGATAAAAAAAACTAATATGAAAAGTTATTCTAAAAATCTTCATCTACTTGTATATTAAAGTTATACCAGCAAGAATTAGTCTTTATGTAGAAAACTAGGATTTAAATCAAGCCTTACTGACTAGTGATTTAAATCGTGATATAAATCAGTTTGATTTAATTCAAATCCACCCTGAATAAAAGCATTTGAAAAACAGCAGAATAAGGAATGCTGTGATACTAAAATACCACATGATGCATGGCAAACCCAATTATTGTAGGCAGACACTGCTACATACCATCCAATTCCAACACTGCATTCCTGATCCTTCAAAACAAAGTGCTGAGCAGAGGACCTACAGCGATCTCTCTTCTAGTGTCCATTTGTATGAACGTATGTGCAAAAATTCTATAGTCTAGCTCCCTGGGCACCATGTTTAATACTCTTTAAAGCCTTTTAAGTAGATTTTTTTTATCTTAAAGAGGTAGATTGCCAGGTCTTTTGTCAACTCTTCCCAACTGCTAAGCATGGGACTGGCAAGCAAAATGCGATAACATAGGTGTATAGCCAATTTATGCACACATACTAGGGATAATTTAGACATGTCTTTGGAGTGTGGGAGGAAACAGGCGTAACTGAGAGGAACCCATGCTAACACAATGAAAACATGCAAACTACATGCAGATATTCTGGCCTAGATTTGAACCAAGGTGATTTGAAGCAGTGCTCTAAAGAATGAATGCTAACCATTAAGTCACTGTGCTGCTCCAATCCTCATGTAAGTAGAGCGAACACCTCCAGAGGTCTAATGTATTACCTGATGAGCAATCAGAAGAAAAAAAAAAAAACCAAAAAACTAACCTCGATGTCATAGGAAGATGTAGTCCGATTACAAAGCAGACAAATCATTCTGTGAAAAAGAAAACATACATTATGGATTCAATCTATGCTGTGCTATACCAACCTGCAAACAAAGGATGCATAACAGGACTTACTGCACCATAGGAGCAATGTAACGTTCCAAGTAACAGCTGTGAAACTTCACCAGATTCACCAGAACCAGCAGGAAATCTGGGGACAGGCCCACCTCCATCCACTGCAGGACAAACGCCGCTGCAAAGAAACCAAAACAAAATACAATGATGGGAGGATGACTGATCAAGAGCCAGTATCTTAAAGCGATTCTAATTTTAATTTTTTTTTAAATAACAAAAATGCCATACTTACCTGCTCTGTTCAATGATTTTGCACAAAAGCAGCCTGCTCAAATTCTCGGATCCCCCGCTGGTGCTCCTGGCTCCTGCACCTTGACCAGTGCCACCCTATAGCAAGCAGTTTGCTATGGGGGCACTGGTGCCTGCTCGCTCCTGAGCCCCACGCTATGAGTTCATAAGACACAGAGCAGCTACTCTGTCCCACACTCTTCTCATTTGCTCAATGGCTGTGATTGACAGCAGTGGAAACAAATGGCTCCCACTGCAGTGTCTCAGCCAATGAGAGAGAGACCTGGGACAGCCGAGGCTCCCATGCACATCGCTGGATCGAGAGGGGGCTCAGGAGAGTAGAACGGTTAACAACATTTCAAGTACAATCACAATAGGGGTCTTAACCTAGGTTCACATTATTGCTGCTGCATGATGCGTTTTACATCTTTTCTGCTTCATGTACTTGTAGAAGGACACTGAATTTTATACATAAAACTCTGCCAAAAACACACTAAAAACATGTGTACATGCACTTTCCATGTTTTCAAAAAAATGCACTGCGTCGCACTGCATTGATGTCAACAGGCACCATAAGGAATAGAAATGAAATGTCAGCTTGACAACAAGCGCAGGAGAAAACACTAATGTGAATGGGTGCTTAGAGTTCATTTTATATACAAAGCATCCACAGTCCGAGTAGAAAAAAACGTCCCCTGCCAGCATGCTGCAGAGGATACTTGCGCTCTGTGGGGGAAGCAGCTCTCTGCAGAGGTCTGATATGTCCTTTGCTGAGTTAAAGTGGTTCTAAAGGCTCAAGGCCCAATACTCACCTAAGCCCCCTCTTGATCCAGCGATCTGTACTGAAGTCTTGGCTATCCCGGGACTCACTCTCATTGGCTGAGACAGAAGTGGGAGCTATTGGCTCCCACTGCTGGTAATCAGAGCCAGTAAGCCAATGAGAAGAGAGAGCGTGCGGGGCCGAGCTCCGGCTCTGTGTGAGAATGGATACAAGGAACATGACAGGAGGGAGGGGCCAGGAGCACTGGCGGGGGACTTGAGAAGAAGAGGATCCGGGCTGCTCCGTGCAATATCAGGTAAGTATAGACACGTTTGTGATTTAAAAAAAAAAAAAAAATAAGCCTTTAGAATCATTTTAAAGCTAGAGCTTTTCAATCAGCAGCGAGGGAATGAGTTTTGCTGTTTGCACATGTATAGGTGTGACTCAGCAGGCGAGCTGCAACTCAAGCACAAATCCAAGATCACACAAGTTCAGATTGGCGGATACTTCCCTAAGATTATGTCCCATCAACATGTGACCCATCAACACTAAGCAGATGTTTCTTAGGCTACGATAAGAATTTTGTGGCTTTTGCTAATGATTAAGTGTTTAAAGGAGTACATTGGATAAAGGAGCTGGGGATCATACTTAAATATGGATCTGCTTGATTCTGCAATACGGGACAGTTTAAGAAAAGCATTTACAATGGGGCCATATAAGAAATACTGTATAAAAGAATATGGTGGAACTGTAGACACAGAATGTGCCGTGTCAAATGGCACCAGACAACTGTGGACAAACAGAGCTGACAATAGTATAGGTATGAACAATGCTGAAGACACCACAAAAAGCAAAAAAACAGATCTGAGGACAACCTCATTTGATTTAAAGATAAACGCCATTCAAACCTGCCAAAATACATAACTGAATAAGAGAAGTCCTGAAACTTACACAGCTCTACTGCACAGTAAGCCTGGTGACCTTACCCATCTCTACAGCTAGGTCACCTCTTTGCCTCCCAGTCTATGACTGGACAACACTGGAGTGGCAAAAGACTGATGAGGTCTGCTGTTTGCTCCTATTAGCAAGTGCTGTCCCACCCCCTACCAGTCTGAATGAAGCTGTACAGGGAATTACTAGATGATGAAATAAAGAGTTAAAGCGGAGCTCCACCCAAAAGGGGAAGTTTCGCTTGAAGGACTGTTTCCCCGCCCCACATTAAGGATTGGCACCTTTGGGGGGCGGGTACCCGAATTTGACAGGTACCCGCTTCCATTTCCGGTCCGATCGCCTAGGCAATCGGAAACAAAAAGGTGTCCTCCCCTCCCTCCCTGTGGTCTTTTGGGACACGTGACATGTCCCAGAAGACTACAGGACCATTCATGAAGCACAGCGCTACTCGCACATGCGCAGTGGGTACCCGGCTGTGAAGCCGCAAGCTATCACAGCCGGGAGCCCACACTGAAGATGCCGGCCTCCTGGAATACAGGACGGCCGGTGAAATAGGCTGCGGGGGGACACACCGCAGGACCGAGGGACAGGTAAGTGGCTGACTTATTTTTTGACAGAGTGAGTGGAACTCCGCTTTAAGTACGCTCACTATACGAATTTAAAAATATTTTTAAGTATATAAGTGAATTTATTTACCTTTTTATATCTGCCTGACGTTTAACTTGAACAATGGTCTGTTAGAAAGGTAGACCCATGCTGTAATCAACTTTCTAAACCAGCAGTGTCAAACTGGCGGCCCTCCAGCTGTTGCCAAACTACAAGTCCTATCATGCCTCTGCCTTTGGAAGTCATGCTTGTAACAGTCAATCTTGCAATGCCTCATGGGACTTGTAGTTTGGCAACAGCTGGAGGGCCGCCAGTTTGACACTGCTGGTTTAGAAAGTTGATTACAGCATGGGTTTGACACCCCTGATCTATGCTATAAAAAAAACCCAGACTTGACTTACCCAGCTCCTCCTCCAGGTAGGTGATGTCTCTGCCATTATCAGTAAGGGCTTTAAAGACCTCCAGCCTCTGCTCAAGGTCCTCGTTGGTGGGGTAATCCTTTATAACCCGGAAAAAATGTGCACGTAGAAATCCCAGCCTTTCGCCCTATAGAAGAATATATTAGAATACATAATCGATTCTTCAGCAATTCACACTTGGTCAATGTAAATCCATTCTTCAATTTTGGGAGATTTATTGTTTGCTTAGTTAAAGCCCAACTAAAGACATAGAAATAAACATGCAGTGTGATGCAGTTCAAAAGGTACCAGAGTTAGCACCAGTGCACTCTAATGTAACTGACAATCCCTCCCATTCTCCGCAATGCAAGTCTATGTCAGGACCCTTGTGATGGGGGGTGTGGCTATTCCTGAGCTCTGCCAGTGAAGGGTACTGCAGGGTGAGGACAGTAAGAATTCAGTTGGGTTAATATAGAGTGACTGGGCAAACAAGAATTTTAAATATTATAAAAATGCAACACCTGGGAATAGTTTTTTTTATCAAATATGTTACCAAGACTCTCTCAGGAAATAGTTCTGGCCAGCTAAATAGATTGCTTTAAGAAAAAGAACTAGATGAATTCCCCAAAAAAAAACAAAAAAACTGGACATTAACATTTACAGGTTAACACTACCAGAGATTGTTGATCCAGGTAATACCATATTATACCTAGAGGATCAGAAAGCAATTTATTTCCCCCCCTGCAGTTAATTGGACCATGATTTATATAGATTTACATGATTATATAGGTAGGCTTCCCCTGGATCAACTGTGGGTATTGGAATATGTATATGGAGGATTTTTTTTTTTTAATTGTATGAACAAGATGGACTTGTGTGTTTTTTTTTCAACCTATGTAACCTCTAATGACTACTTTACTGCACACAGTGCTCTTCTTCTGGAGTTGTGATTGACTTTCAGCACTCATAGTGAAAGATCCTGTCATTTGCCCTATCTTTCCTCTCCTCCTGTCCATTTACAATATACCTTTTATTCTGTTCACAGAATGCAAGTTGTTCTGGGAATAGACCAGGGGAGATGCTCTCATTTATCCGCCCCCTCCTCTCACCTTGACTATTCACAGAACTGTATAAGAGCCTGAACGTTCATACTTTGTATATCAGAGATCATCAAGAAGGAATAGTCTAAACTTTCCAAGACAAAACAATTATTCACCAGCATAGCACATCCTCAGTAATGAGGATGTTGAATTATATGGGAGATGTACCTACTGTTACAGAGAATGACATGTTGCAACCTATAAAGGCTTGATAACTGTGTGGCTACTAGGGATACACTGATACAAATATCAGTGCAGATACAGAGTATTTTCATGAGTACATGTACTCGTGAAAATGCTCCAATTACCTGAAATCGATACTTTGTGGTGAAATTTACGTCCATACAAAATGTATGGACGCAAATTACACCACAAATCGCAATGCAATGCCTGTCCAAATCACATGCGGTTTTCCCTACTGCTCCTGTGTGAACCCAGGCTTGTCACAGTCCGAGCTCACACAGGATCGATGCAGAAAAACGTCCCTGCACCAACCTCATGCTGTCAAACAAGGAAAAGTCGCTTCACAGGTCTGGGGAATCCTTGCTACTTTCTCTCCTCTCCTTGCAGGGATGACAGTACGGGCTAGACTGCATCTGATTAGTCAGCACCATGATGTTCCTGTGACAAGGTTGGGCTCACAAAGGAGCAGTGGGAAACCGCATGTGATTTGGACAGCAATCGCACTGCATTCCTGTTCAAATCAGATGCTATTCTTTGCAGTGCAATTTCCCTCCGTACATTTTGTATGGACACAAAATTGCACCACAAAGTATCAGCAAGTACTTGACTGAATGCATCAGTACTTGTACACGCCAAAAAAAAAATAAAAAAATGATATTGGTGCATCTCTAGAGGCTACAGTTTGAAATTGTTGCTGCAGAACTTTGGATATCAGCTGTAGAACAGATATATACATGTACTGAAATACTATCATCTTCCATTAGTCAAGTCCTGCATATAACCACACTGTTCACTATCTCAACAAGCTCGGTGTAATGTTGCCATCTCATAATATCACGAAGTCTCTACAGTCTGGATGCAAAGTCAGTGCTAATATATCTACAGTGGGGCATAGAACAGTGACCTTGCATGGTTACAGCTATACCCACATGGATAGGTTGGAGGTTTCTTTAGTACCCTGTTCTACATTACTTTTTGTTCATTTCTACACTTAACGTAGTTATAATCGCTTCCATATACCCAGTGAATTGACTGGCCTCAGGTGAAACACAAATGGAACAAATCCTCCTACATACGTTGTATCTGTCTATGTGCAGTTTTCTCTTCTCTACATCTGTCCAGAATGTATAAAGCTTGTGTATGCTTCCAGAAAGCAGGGGACAGAGTGCTGAAATTACACACTGCAGAGCTCAGTGAGGAAAGCTCTGAGACCTGATTGGAGGGAAGAGACACTCCCCCCTTCACACAGCACACAGGAACAGAACTGAGACGGTCAATCACAGGCTGTGTGCTGGAGGTCCCTCCTTTGTCACCTTTTCTTTTGGTGTCAGGAAAACTTGTTAGAAGTAATTCATGCTGGTAGTAGAGGAACAAAGCAGTAGACAGAAATGACACTTGTCACAGTGTTCTTATTTGAGACAAGTACACATAGTAAGATATACTTTGTTCATATTTCATGTTTGAGGCGTACAACCACTTTAAAATGGTTTAATATAGAAGCCTTTGGTGACCATAGTAAGTCTTCTAAGCACATCCAAAATTAAAATGTAACCGTTTTGCTGCGGAGCTATGAAGCCACTTTTTCCCCCCACCGAGGCATCATGGCAGATACAAATTACCATCATATAACAAACCGTTGGTCACACTGTAGGTGGGCTTTTTCCCATTTGGGCCCAATTAGGTCTACATCCAGGGTTTTCATTATGTATGAACAATCTTACCTAGAATGAAATAACTGCTCACCCAACACGTAGTTAGCCCAATGAGGGTCTCAAAACATGCATCATATTGACACATAAATTCCATGAAAAAGACGGCATACCTGTCCAAAGATGAGGCTCTTCAGCAAATTCAGAACATCAAGTCTGCCCTCAGCTGGCTGGTCTGGCTGCAATAGATCTGACACCGACACCCAGATCGCTTCCACAGCATGCTGGTTACAAAAACAACAGTTACTGCATTTGCAACAAGGTTCTAATACAATTAAAAGGTCAAGCTCACCCAAAACAAATTGTTGAGTTCGGAGTACAAACTGGCGGCTCAGTGTCCATTTTTTCTACATTTTTATATTTCTTGGAGACTGCCTTGTCAAGATTCAGCAGTACTGGGTCTTCACCCCCTCACACAAAGACTTTATTCACACTTGTGCAATTTGTTATTGGACACAAAGTCAAAGCCCATTGTTTTGAATGGCAACTGTTTGGATCTATGCAAGTTAAAGTTGCAGCGACTTTGAAAAAGTTCCTGGACTACTTTGATGCGACTGAAAGTGGTAGTAAAGTGTGTTTTTACACTTGTACCAGCACCTACCTATAATAAAGGCGTACCTTGAGGGAGCCGTAAATATCTCCTAAACCTGTGTAGAGCACCGACGCATGCGCTCTGAATGAATGGCATGCCCGTGCGGTTCCTTCAGAGCTGTGTGCCATAAAAAGTGACTCCTGTGTGCATGCATGGGAGTGATGTCATTGCGGCTTGGCCATGCACGCCGCCAGAGCCCGTGAACCTGGAAGAGGGACAGAGAAGATGGAAGCCCTGTCAGCGGTGACAGCACGCCGCTGGGGGCTTTGTTCTTGGGTAAGTATTCCATAATATGCTAGCATGTGATGCATACTAGCACATTATGACCTTGACTTGCGGGAGAGAATTTTTTTTTTTTTTTTTTTTGGAGAGTTTACTACTACTTTAAGGCCAGAGAATGTAAAGTTGCAACAAAGTCACACTGGATATCGCACAAGTGTGAATGGAGCCTCACTTCCGAAGACAAAAGCTTATCATGCATTATAAAGGATTCTTCAGGAGAGGGGACATCTGGCTGGGTAATGGAGGCAGTAGTTGGGTGGTACCAGGAGGTCCGGCTGTGATCTCCCATAATGTGTATGCTTGCCAAGCGTTGTTATGATAAAGCGAAGTCTAATACAGACCTAAAATGACCGCTCAACACAAAGAAAAGATCATTTTGGTGAAATGCGATTTGATTTTCCAGCAGGAAATGACTGTTTAACCACATGCCGCCCAGCCACCGCATATAAACGGTGGCAGGGCGGCGCTCATAGGCAAAAGCACGTTTTAAAACGGCTGCCTTCAAAACAGGTAGGGGGCGCGCGCCCGCCCTGCCTGTCCCGCGGGTGTCAGCAGCGGGTCTCCGCCGCCGGGTCACGGCCGTTTTCCCGCGATGAGTGGTAATCACTGACACAGAGCAGGGCTGCAATGTTTACACACAGCCTGCTCTGTGACAGTTCGCCAACAAGCTGCAGAGGGAGAGAAGAGTTCCCCCCCCCCCCCCCTCCAGTACACACCCCCGCCCTAGTAAAACACTCCCCTTACCAAGCAAATTCTAAAAATGTTAACCCCTTCCTCCCCAGTGACATTAGTACAGTTTCAGTGGGTTTTTTTTCACCGATCACAGTATTGGTGTCACTGGGGATGTCAGTGACCCCAAGTCAGTTCCCCCCCCAGTGTCAAAATGTCCACCGCAGTCCCGCCATAAGTCGCTGGTCGCCGCCATATGTCGCCGATTGCCGCTATATGTCGCTGATCGGCGCCATTATTAGTATAAATAAAAATTAAAAATTCCAGTATCTTTCCCGCCATTTGTAAACGCTATAACTTTCACGTAAACCAATTAATTTACACGTATTGGTTTTTTTTTTTAGCAAAGACATGTCGCAGAATGCATTTTGGCAGAAATTTATGACTAAATTTGATTTTTGCATTTTTTTTTACTGGACATGTTTTATAGCAAAAAGTCCAAAATATTGTTTTTTTTTCCTCAAAATTGTCAGCCTTTTTTTTATAGCTCAAAAAATAAAAACCGCACAGGCGATCAAATACCACCAAAAAAAAACCTCAATTTGTGGGGAAAAAAAGGATGTAAATTTCATTTATCTACCGTATTGCATGACCGCGCAATTGTCTGTTAAACTAGCACAGCGCTGTATAGCAGAAAAATGGCGTAAATTGCAGTATTTATACCATAGATTGTAGACGCTATAACTTCCACACAAAGCAATCAATATACACTTATTGGGATTTTTTTTACCAAAAACATGGAGCAGAATACATTTTGGCCAAAATTTATAACCAACTTTGAGTTTACTATATATTTTTTATAGCAGAAAGTAAAAAATATTGTTTTTCTTCAAAATTTTTGGCCTTTTTTTGTTTATAGCGTGAAAAATAAAAAGCGCACAGGTGATCAAATTACACCGAAAGAAAGCTCTATTTGTGTGAAAAAAAGGACGTAAATTTTGTTTGGGTGCAGCATTGCATGACCGCGCAATTATCAGTTGAACTAGTGCAGCGCCGAGTAGCAAAAAGAGGCCTGATCATTAAGGGGGGTAAATCGTCAGCTCAAGTGGTTAAGGGTCAAATTGCCCATGTTGTATAGCTGATACTCAAAATTTGACAGGTACTAGCTCCTACTTCCAGCCCGATCGCCTTGTGTTAAAGCCATATTAAACCCAAAAGTAAACATTTATATTTGCTTTTGGGTTTAAAAAAAGCTATATTTATTTATACTGCACCTCATTAATTCTTAGATGTGATGGCTGCATATATAAATATATATATTTTTTTAAACATTGTCTGAAAAACAGTCAAACTTACATCCTCGAACTTCTTTGTTTTCGCCAGTTCACAGATATGGCTCATTGCACGCGCCCTAATGCTGAGGGCGCTCTCGGGGCTCAGCTCCTGGTGGCCAGACAGAAAATAGGAGGTATGTTAGAGCTAAGTGAAGAATCTTTAAAACAAGAAAGCATTTAGATCAACCTTACTCAACCTTTTTACCCCAGAGGAAACCCTTGAAATGATTTTGAGGTCTAGGAGAATGCTTGCTTAAAACAATTACGGGGTCAGTAAGGAAAATGCACTTTAGATTGGTGGTGATTGGGAAGAATGCAACCCCACAGTGGTGATCACAATACCACCTTTACAGACAGCTGAAAAGAATATCAGTGTTAAGCCACCAGCTCTTCTACTATGCAGGCACCTGACTGTAGGTTAATCCAGCCTCTCTCAACCAGGGTGCCTTGAGGTTTTATCAGGGGTGCCTTGGCAAAATGTCTGAAAATTGCCCAAAACTTGCACACAAGCCAGCGGGTGGAACAAACCTGCCTTTTAGTTACACAAAGCCACAGGTTTTCATTGTGCACCATTATGTCCTTCTAGCCGCCGGCGTCCTGACAACCAATGACATCAGTTGAGGATGTCAGCTGCCTGCACAGCATCCTAGTTTGATCCTCCCCCGCCTCTCTCCATCAGTGCCGGGGTCACATTAGCTCAGTGATGGAGAAAAACTGAGGGAGAAGAGAAACACTGGAATACTAGTCAGTACCAGTGTGCAAAAGTGTATTTGCTTTGGAAAAATAAATCACCTCTAATGTTGGGTGTCCTACATGTGTGGATGTTGCTGCGTTATATAAAACTGTTAGAATAGTTTTTCACATTTTAGAATGGGGGGCCTTGGGACTGTCTAGAATTTCAAAGTGTGCCTTGGGACTGTCTAGAATCCTAGACAGTCCCGAGGCACCCTTTGAAATTCTAGACAGTCCCGAGGCACCCTTTGAAATTATAAAGGGTGCCTTGGGACTGTCTATAATTTTAAATGGTGCCTCAGGACAAGGGGAGCAGACTGACAACTCATGGGGCCCCCAGGCAATAGGGGATCATGGGGCCCGTGTCCTCACCCACACTCAAACTACACCCAAAAAAGCCTATTAAAAGGTACCAGGGGGATCTCATGGGGCCCCCGACTGACCCCGGGCCCTCAGCCAATGCCCAAGAGCCTGAATGGTCAGTCCGCCCTTGCTCGGGACTGTCAATTTTAAAGGGTGCCTTGACTGAATAAAGGTTTAGAAACACTGGGTTAATCAGCCACAGCTCAAGGAACCACCTAGAAACCTCTGGAAGAACCCTGGTTGAGAATGACTGATGCAAAATGCCCAGCCATGACCAGAGACCACTTACTTTCAGCAGTTCTGCGGTGATAATGTACTCCGGTAGCCTGTCAGAATGTTTGGATTTGGGACGTGGAGGCCCAAACCCCAGAAACATCTTCACCTTCTCCTTCAGGCCCGGGTCTCTGCTCATTTGTCGTGCCATGGTTGGAGTGACGAGGGGCCCTGTGTGGACACAAAGCATGCTTAGTACACATAGAATATAAAATTGGCAAAACTTGATGGTTAGGCATCTTTTCCACGAAAATAATCCTCTACTATCTTATACATCTCCAGAATTCTAAAAAAAAAAACAAAAAAAAAACCTAAACTTTATTGTAGATATATAACCACTTGTTCCCAAGACAACTAAAAAGGGATTTTTCCCTCACTTTAGAAACATTTTATATAAATTCCAGTTTTAAGTACAGGACAGGACCTTCCTGGGCCCTTTTGAAAAAAAGAAAAATGGTCTGGGGTCGCATTTAAAAACACACCAACGATAAGGACAGCCAATGAGCAGTTTCTCCTGCGGCTGTCAGCAGGTAGGTGCGGCTGCCGGCCCCATTCACTATAATGACAGTTTGCCAGCAGCCGCACCTATTCGTGGCTCTCTACACAGCCAGAGGTTACCTGCAGCGATCACTACTGGACGCAAAGCAAGTGCGCAAGACGCAAAGACCACAGGTATTTGCTGGCTGTGTAGAGAGCTTCAAATAGGTGTGGCTGCCGGTGAACTTTCATAGTGAGTGCCGGCAGCCACACCAAGCCACTGAGAGCCGCAGGAGGAACTACCAGCCCTAACCGCTGGTGTGAATATAGCCCATGTATGTGCTGTATGGGGAAGTGAGGGGCACAACTGAAATCTGGGGGAAGGAGCAGGTTCAGCCCTCCCCAGCACCCCTAGATTCAACCATGCAGCACTTACCTAGTGCCTCTGCACTCCATACTGCTGGTGCTATTGCAAACGTGGCAGCCCCAGCATTCCTCCAGCTGTGCATTTGCCTGGCTTGTCAGTGTAATCTGCCACGGATTCTATCTTTACACACAGGGGCGGACTGACCATTTGGAAACTCAGGCACTGCCCGAGGGCCCGGGGTCAGTAGGGGGCCCCATGAGATGCCCCTGGTACCTTTTTCATAGGCTTTTTTGAGTTTGGGCAAGGACACAGGGGCCCCATGACCCCCTATTGCCCGGGGGCCCCATGAGTTGTTAGTCCACACGTTTACACAGTATCCCAACAGATGGGCTGGTCTGTGTTGGCCATTGTGGCTTCTGTGCTTGCACAGCATGCCCAATTTCCCTCCAAATGGGCCCTGGGCTGCACGGTAAACTCTGGGGCCGCATGTGGCCCATGGGCCATGGGTTGGACACCCTTGAGGTAAAGGGAAATCCCCCTCCCCAACAGGCACAGCAAAATAAAAAGTCTGGAGGTTTTTATCCCTTCACTACTCTGTTCAAAATGAATAAAGTTTTGGGCTTAAGATCGAGGCTGTCAACTTATGAGCTAAATGGGACTCTCAAATGTGGCCACTATCACCACCAAAGGGTCGCACATAAAGTTCAATATATGTAATGCTTGAAAAAAAACAGCCAAAAACTGCAGATCTATTAGGAGGAAACAAGGGTCATAGTATGGACATGCTATATTTTTAAGGGCTCCTGGACCCCCTTTACTTTCTCTGAGACCTCCAAGTGCTGTTTCCTCTCATGTCTAGGTACCTCTTCTGCTTACTCCTCTCACCGAATCCCCCAAAGGAAAATCAGGAAGAAGAAAAGACCATAGCGTGATACCGCAGTAACTTCTCCTCAAATTAATCTCTCCAGACCACTCACATTCTTTTGCGGGATATAGCCCGCTTTTTATTCAAAACAACAGCGATTCTCTTCAAAATTGATCCACTTTTCATGTACACCGATTATATAAGGATTATATAAGGACCCCACAGTTTAGTGTGCAGCAGGATGGCAGACCTCAGCTACAGACTCTTCTCCTTAGACTAAGATGGCCCCTTGGAACGCACCGCTCGGCGTGCGCTCCACTCACCGGAAATGACGTCAGACGACGGACCAGGCAACCGGAAGTGCGTCCGGTTGCCTGGTCCGTCGTCTGACGTCATTTCCGGTGAGTGGAGCGCACGCCGAGCGGTGCGTTCCAAGGGGCCATCTTAGTCTAAGGAGAAGAGTCTGTAGCTGAGGTCTGCCATCCTGCTGCACACTAAACTGTGGGGTCCTTATATAATCCTTATATAATCGGTGTACATGAAAAGTGGATCAATTTTGAAGAGAATCGCTGTTGTTTTGAATAAAAAGCGGGCTATATCCCGCAAAAGAATGTGAGTGGTCTGGAGAGATTAATTTGAGGAGAAGTTACTGCGGTATCACGCTATGGTCTTTTCTTCTTCCTGATTTTCCTTTGGGGGATTCGGTGAGAGGAGTAAGCAGAAGAGGTACCTAGACATGAGAGGAAACAGCACTTGGAGGTCTCAGAGAAAGTAAAGGGGGTCCAGGAGCCCTTAACAATCCTGAAAGGCGTGTGACTCACCATTATCTGGTGAGTGCGGTTAATGTTGATTTCTGCACTGGTGGATGGTGAAGGGATCCGTAACACGGAAGAATCATATGGAAAATATATTATAAATTAATTTGATTAATTTTGTCACGGGACTTTAATTATATATATATATATATATACTTTCTGGGATTTTTCTGATTTTTTGTCACTTTGTTTTTTCACTGGACTCATAATTTTATATATATATTTTTGTATCAACATAATTTATATATAATTTATTATATATAATTTTATTAGTACATTAATGTTTTTTTACACTGAGTAATGTAATTGATCATGTGGGTTTGCGCTGGTTTTCATTGTTAAAAGTTTTTGGTCTTTTGTACCTGTGCACAGCAGCATCTCACGGGGTTTTATATGGTAAATAGGAAGTCCTGAGCGCTGAGGTTTTGTTTTTTTATATGCTATATTTTTGCCTGGGGATATGCTACAGCAGACAATACGAAACTGGGAATGTGTTAAACGAGGTTAGTCGAGATCATTGCTATTACATTCCTAATCAATGTTCCCACTACAGACTACTGAGGTGCGTGTATATACAGTGGCTAAATGGTTAGCACTTCAGCCTGGCAGAACTAGGGTCATTGGTTCGAATTCCAGCCACGGCACCTTCTGCCTAGAGTTTGCATGTTCTCCCTGTGCCTGCGTGGGTTTCCTCCACGTACTCCGGTTTCCTCCCACACTCCAAAGACATGCTGGTAGGTTAACTGGCTCCTTTCTAAATTGTCCCTAATATGTGTATGTATGAATGTGAGTTAGGGAGCTTAGATTGTACCCCCCTTGAGGGTTAGGGACTGATGTGAATGTACAATATGTATGTAAAGTGCGGCGTACAATTGACAGCGCTATATAAGTACCAGAAATAATAATTATATATATATATATATATATATATATATATATATATATATATATATATATATATATATATATATAAATAATGGCCACAGGTTGGGCACCAGGGCTTTAGATATCCTTTAAATCAACAAAGGTTATCCCTTAGTTAAGACTCCCTCTGTAAAGGGGAAGTGTGAATGGACTGAGCTCACATGACAACGCACGCCATATACTCCAGATGACTCCAACCTCATGCGCAGAGTCTCCAGTCTTTTTGTTGTGGAAAACGCAGGCATGGCAGCACAGTCAAATAGTTGGGCTACTGTGCCTGCGCAAACATGGGCCGCATGGCCCACACAAGTGGGAATCAGTGCTTACAAGCACAGTCACGTGTCTGCTAAAGGACAATATTCTAGAATGGCGGTATTATTATAATACAGGATTTATATAGCACGAACAGTTTGCTCAGCGCTTTACAATAGAACGGGAGACAATACAGCAACAATACAGTTCAATACAAGAGGGATAGGAGGGCCCTGATCCTGGGAGCTTACAATCTAGGAGGGAGAGGCTGGTGGTACAAAAAAGGTAGTAACTGTGGGAGATGGACTGGTTGGAAGAGTAGAAGATTCTGTTATTAGCTGAGGGCAGGATGGGCTTCCCTGAAGAGAGAGGTTTGCAGAGATCACCTAAAAGGGAGCAGAGTAGGCGATAGTCGGATAAATTGGGGTAGAGAGTTCCAGAGAATGGGGGAGGCTCTGGAGAAGTCCTGGAGACGAGACTGGGAGGAGGAGACAAGGGAGCTAGAGAGCAGGAGGTCGTGTGAGGAGCGGAGAGGACGGTTTGGGTGATATTTGGAGACAAGATTGGTGATGTAAATTGGGGCAGAGTTATAAATGGCTTTATATGTTATTGTTAATGATTTGAATTTTATCCGTTGGGCAATGGGAAGCCAGTGACACATAATGCCCTCTCCTTGACTTCCTGTTGAGCATGGTAATACTCCTTTAACCTCCCTGGCGGTTTTACCGAGTGTAGCTCGGGGGAAAATTTCTATACCACAAACGGTAACCCAGAGCTACACTCGGGCTTACCATGCGGCGCTGCTCTGGGGGTCCCTGCAGCACTTACCTTGTCCTTCGTTCCCACGATGTGTCCCCTGCAGCATCCCCGGCCATCTCCTCTGGCCGATGCCGGCATCCGGCTTCTGTGTTCCGGTCCCTGTGACGTCGGGACGTACGGGCGCCGCCGGCGGCGGGAAATTTAAAAAATTTAAAAAATGTCATTTTTTTTTTTTTCAATTTTAAATAGTAAAACATTGCTGTTTCATCCCATTTCACATACATTTTGTCCCGAGTGCTTTGTCCTGCGCCCTGCCTGCATTTTGTCTGTTCTTTCTGCCTGGAAACTTAGAAAAGTCCATGGCGTCCAAAAAGCGTCCCTTTACGTCAAAAGCGGTTTTAGACCGGCTAGAGAACAGCGATAGTAAATCAGAACCACTTGCAGAATTGAGTGATAATGATTTGTGGGGAAATCTTCCTAAAAATTAAAGCCTACAATAAAAAACTATTTCCATGCGAAAAAATGGTACCGCTTTCAGCACAAAAAAATCGGAAGGAATCATACCGCCAAGGAGGTTAAGGCTCAGTTGGCACTAGTGCTATTACAGATGTGACTTGAGTGGCACGGAATCACCATTGTTTTTAATGATGACCATTCACATCCCAATGTGATTTTGAAAAAGGTTCCTGTACTAATTTGGTGCGATTCCAGTGCAATTTTGACCCCACAAAATACACAACAAAAACTTTTCAAAGCTGCACTACCTAGTTGCACTGAAAGTCGGATCAAAATCTAACCGCAGCAGTATGAACCAAGCCTTGAGCCTGGGTTCACACCGATGAGGTGTGGCATATCGCATGTGATTTGCACAGGAACCACACCGCATTCCTGTGAAAACCACATGCAATTTGTGTGAGGTGCAATTAGAGCCATACATTTTGTATGGCTCAGATCGCACGGCATCAGAAAAGTGCAGGACCCTTTTGTTTTGTCTGCACCAGACTAGGATCGCAGAGTATTCACACCCGTGCGATCTGATTCTGTGCACAGCACCGCGTTTTGCAAACTGATTTTGGGGTGCTGTTAACCTCCTTGGCGGGATGATTATTTCAGATTTTTGGTGCTGAAAGCGGTACCATTATTTTGCATGGAAATATGTAGTTTTTTTCATTGTAGGCTGTAATATTTAGGAATAACTCACTGAAATCTGTCCGGACAAGAGTCTAGTAAACATCCCGGGTATGATAAAATTTGAAACACAAAATCATAAATTATAATTTAATAATCATAAAAAATAATATAATAAGAATACATTTAATTCAATAATATAATCAAACCAAAAACACTGAAATTTGAAATATAGCGCCAAGTTCACACATCACTGAGCAAAGTCGCAAAATCGTTTTCAGTGTCTGATGACGAATTTCCCCCATGATTCATTATCACTCAATTCTGCAAGTGGTTCTGATTTACTATCGCTGTTCTCTAGCTGATCTAAACCCGCTTTTGACCTAAATGGACGCTTTTTGGACGCCATGGACTTTTCAAAGTTTCCAGGCAGGAAGAACAGTCAAAATGCAGACAGGGGACAGGACAAAGCACTCGGGACAAAATGTATGTGAAATGGTTTGAAACAGCAATGTTTTACTATGTAAAATTCGTTTTGAAAAAAATAAATTTTTTTTTACATTTTCGAATATCCCGCCGCCCGTGGCGCCCGTACGTCCCGACGTCACAGGGACCGGAACACAGAAGCCGGATGCCGGCATCGGCCGGAGGAGATGGCCGGGGACGCTGCAGGGGACACATCGCGGGAGCGAAGGACAAGGTAAGCTCTGCAGGGACTCCCTATGCAGCGCCGCATGGTAAGCCCGAGTGTAGCTTGGGGTTACCGCTTTTGGTACTGACATTTTACCCCGAGCTACACTCGGGAGGTTAATATACACACCCGCAGTGAATCGCATGAACAGGGTGCGATTATGATGCGATGCGGAAATCGCACAGAAACCGGTGCAAATTCTGCTCTGCACCAGTGTGAACCCGGGCTCATGGTATGCAAAAGTTTAATGTAACTTTGTAAATGCAAAACATCCAGAGCATTAGAGACAATGTTGCAAGTCATACAATTCCAAACACATCAAGCTGTCCATGGTAGCCATTATGTATCGGAGTAGACCTCCAGAACAGTCACCTGTTCCTATTAGATCACGTTGGCTGGATTCCTGGATGAACACATTTAATCAGTAACTGCCCAGGTGCAAAAAAGTAGGACTGAAAGCTGAAGAGAGACAGTTTTTGTTTTATTCAGCTGTATTTACTTATAACATCCAAGTGAAAGGTACACCAAGATGTCAGAAAATTTTAAAAATGCAGCCTTTAGTTTTTTGGGTTAGGTCTCTACTAATTTTGCACATTTAGACTTTGCAATATTTGCCCGCTCTTCTTTGTAGAACTGCTGAAGTTCCGTATCATTTGATGGTGACCGTTTGTGGACTGCAGTCTTCCAAGTCATTCCACAGAATTTCAATGGGGTTGAAGTCTGGGCTCTGACTAGGCCATGCAAGGACATTCACCTTTTTCATCCACTGTTTGGTCATTGTTGCTGTGTGCTTTGGGTCATTGTCATGTTGGAAGGTAAACCTTCTTCCCACTGAAAACTTTCTGGCAGAAGGCAGCAGATTTTCCTAAAAGAATTTGATGGTATTTTGCCCAATCCATTTTTCCTTCTATCCTGACAAGCGCTCCAGTCCCTGCTGCATAGAACCCCCCCTAATAGGATATTACCACCCCCCCATAACAGGATATTCCCACCTCCATGGTGTACTGTAGAAATGGTGGTATTTGGATGGGGAGCTGGATTGGATTTCCACCAGACATATTGTTTAGTGTTGAGGCCAAATCATTCAATTTTAGTCTCATCTGACTAGAACACCTTTTTCCATGTGGCCTCAGAATCTTCAAGTTGCGTTTTGGTGTCATGACTGTATGTGGCCTTTCTTGAGGCGCAGATTTTTTCCTGCAACTCTACCGTAAAAGCCACATTTGTGGACAATTTGTGATATTGTTGTCACATGCACACAATGACCACTCTTTGTCATCAATTCCTGCAACTGCTTCAGAGTTGCTGTAGGCCTCTTTGTAGCCTCTCTGGCCAGTTTCCTCCTGGCTCTTTCATCCAGTTTGGAGCGACATCCTGATCCAGGGAGGGTCTGTGTTGTACCAAATACCTTCCGCTTCTTAATAATAGACTTCATTGTGCTTCTAGGCATTGATAAAGCCTTCAATTTTTGTTTGTATCAATCTCCTGACTTGTTCCTGTCTACAACTTTATCCCAGAAATCTTTTGACAGTGCCTTGCCACCCACAGTTGATTGTTTGCTTCAGTTGCACTATCAGGGACTGAAATGCTCCAGGAAAGCTCTACTCATGCTGAGCTAATCAAAATGTCCACAGCTGATAACAGCTGAAAGTCAAATGGCTTTGTGTGCCACTGAACAGTTGATTAGCTACACCTGATTGAGTTTACAAGTCATTTTTAGGAGAAGGGTGATCCTTTTTTCCCAAATCAGCGATTCTGTTTTTGATTCTTTTTTTCTTGCTGGATCCCTCCCACAGCTATGCATAGGCTACAGGTAGCACAGTAATTTCAATACTACTTTTATTAGGTAATATCTGGGATTGTAATGGCGTATGGTGCACACAGATTGGATTTATATCATTTGTAGCTAATAAGGAATATATTTAAAAGAAATATGTATTGCCTTGTTTAGCATTAAGTGGCTCGGATGCATTTTGTACTTCTTATCCAGTCCGGTAAGTACCTATCAAACATTCAGACCTTGTTTACAAAAAAGAAGAAAGCCAATGATGGGGGTATAAACTTGGAAAATACATAATGAGATGACTGGATTTCCTCACTTAGAACAAAAAACGATCATGGTGTGCTCGTAAGTATTATGGACTGATCCAAGGGCACCCTAAGGCTAGTTTCCCATCTGTGCGGGTGGTGCTGCTGCGGATCCGCACAAAAATTTGTGCAGCTGCACCACTCGCACAGAGAAAAGCGGACCCGCGGGTGGATGCCATTAGTTCTGACACGCCGCCCGCACTGGAAAATGCAACCATACTGGGGACCGAGCTTCCCGTGCGGGCTGTGCTTTCAGAAGTGGTGCAGGGACTTCTTCCCTGCGTGTCACGGGCACGGGAGTCCATTCAAATGAATGGGCTCTCGTGCCCACACAAAACACGGCCCACACGGCCGCATATATGTGAACCGGGGGTAAAACTCAAGATATGAGGCAACTGTACCATTCCTTCTTTATCCAACTATACACATCCACAATCTCAGAAAATTAGAATATTGTGAAAAGGTGCAATACTCTAGGCGCAAAGTGTCCCACTCTAATCAGCGTACATAAACTACATGTGTATATATATATATATACACACACACACACACATACAAATATGTACATATGCACACGCTATATATACACACATATATATATATATATATATATATATATATACGGGCAGCACAGTGGCTAAATGGTTAACGCTTCCACCTGGCAGTACTAGGGTCGTTGGTTCGAATCCCAACCACTGCACCACCTGCCTGGAGTTTGCATGTTCTCCCTGTGCCTGCGTGGGTTTCCTACGGGTACTCTGGTTTCCTCCCACACGCCAAAGACATGCTGGTTGGTTAATTGGATCCTGTCTAAATTGTCCCTAGTATGTGTATGTATGAATGTGAGTTAGGGACCTTAGATTGTACACCCCTTGAGGGTTAGGGACTGATGTGAATGTACAATATATATGTAAAGTGCTGTGTACATTGACGGCGCTATATAAGTACCTGAAATATATATACACACACCCGTACATTTTATATATATATATATATATACACACACACACTTTATACATATATGTAGAGTGTATGTCAGTAATGAAGACATATGACAGTAGTCAGGTGTTGAAATCATATTAAAAAAAAAAAAATTGAGTGTCATGCAGCGTAAGCACGCCTACGTACGTATGTAGCAGGGCAGTGTTGGTAGTAAGTTGCATGGCACAGAGCCGGGCCGCACTCACCTGCACTCTCTCTCCCCCTCTCTGCTGTCACTGGCACGCGCCCACTCAACCCAACTTCAACCCTCGGCTTCTGGGCCTGCAGGTACCGCCCCCTTCACCCCCACGGCGCCCCGCCCCACCGCCGCGGTCACCTGCCCCAACCCGGAAGCGGCCGTGAAGGCTGCTGGGAGTTGTAGTGAGGTGACAGGTTGGGCCATGTGAGGGGACGCTGGGGAGGGATGAGCTCTACCAGGGTGACCAGGAGCGGGAGGAGAGTGCTGGAGTGCAGCAGGAGGAGGAGAGGAGGCGGCCCCGAGCAGCATGGAGGTAATATAGAGGATGGAGGACTGAGGGGAGGGTTTAGTGACTGAAGAGGACCTGTCACCACCATAGAGGAAAGATCACCCTATCAGTTCACTTTGGAGGGGTCACTGTGGTCGGTGAATGGAGGAGGAGGGGGTCGGTGCATGGAGGAGGAGGGGGTCAGTGTGGTCGGTGCATGGAGGAGGAGGGGATCACTGTGGTCGGTGAATGGAGGAGGAGGGGGTCACTGTGGTCAATGAATGGAGGAGGAGGGGGTCGGTGAATGGATGGGGACGGGTCACTGTGATCGGTGAATGGATGGGGAGGGGTCACTGTGATCGGTGAATAGATGGGGAGGGGTCACTGTAGTCGATGAATGGATGGGGAGGGGTCACTGTAGTCGATGAATGGATGGGGAGGAGTCACTGTAGTCGGTGAATGGATGGGGAGGAGTCACTGTAGTCGGTGAATGGATGGGGAGGAGTCACTGTAGTCGGTGAATGGATGGGGAGAGGTCACTGTAGTCGGTGAATGGATGGGAAGAGGTCACTGTAGTCGGTGAATGGATGGGGAGAGGTCACTGTAGTCGGTGAATGGATGGGGAGAGGTCACTGTAGTCGGTGAATGGATGGGGAGGGGGTTACTGTAGTTGGTGAATGGATGGGAAGGGGTCACTGTGGTTAGTGAATGGATGGCAGAAACACTGTGGTCGGTGAATGGATGGAGATGGGTAATTGTGGTCAGTGAATGGCTGGGGAGGGGTAATTGTGGTCAGTGAATGGCTGGGGAGGGGTCACTGCAGTTGAATGGATGGGGGAAGTTAGTGCAGTCAGTGAATGAATGGGATGTGTCACTGCCACCAGTTCAGTAGAAATCTCTTATTATCATCTTATTTTACACCCAGTGATGTCATCACTGGGTCTCTGTGCTTCCCTATACAATGGTGGGAGGGGCTGGCAGGGTGCTGTATATAGCTTTATAAAAAAAAAACCCCATTGCAGGTCCCTGCCTCAATATTGCTCACAAGAGCCCTCTGGACACTAAACAGTTCTACAAATATAAAAATGTCTCCCTAGGTGGGTGTCAGTCTGGAGTAGTCGGCGTTCCAACTGTATTTGCAGGCAGATGGCTCCCAGGATGCACCCACATGTGATGCTCAGCCTCCATGACTGAGCTGAAATCCAATGAGTGGAAGGGGCGGGCCAGGGACAGTCAGGCTGGGGAAAGAGCTAGATGATGCTGGATGTCCTCCAGCCAGGAAATGAGGCGGAGCTCTGTCTGACTTGTTGCAGCTTCTAATGCACATTGTGAGAGGCTCAGAGTGTGCAGTGACATCAGAGGAAGCCATCTCAGTCCAGGAGAGGAGCCGCTACAACTCTGCAGGACTAGAGGGAAGACCGGAGTTCAGATTTTATTAGCACCAATGACATCATTTGAGGGATGAAAATACACTGAATATCATTTTTTTAACTGATAGTTATTGTATTTTACCCGCCTTTATATTTGGGGTAACTTTTTATATTAATGGGGGTTAGAAGTAACAATAACGTCTCCTACCTTGGTAAATGCTGGTGGATGCGGCACTTCTTTGGGATCTCATGCACTGCGCTCAGATAGTGTGTGACTCGATGAAGTAGAACTGACCGCAAAACCTTTTTTTTTTTTGCCCTGTTTCCTATTGGTGGAGATTTCCCTTTACTTCCTGTCCCATAGCCAAAACAGGAAGTGAGAGGAAATCCCAGAAAAATCAGGGAGTCATAGAACAAGTGTTCCCATTGGAAGATTTCCCCTCTATTCCTGTTCTGGTGATAACCCAAAATTTGGGATTTCCCGGACCCTGCATTCACTATATCTGATCTCCCCAGACCCCGCATTCACTATATCCGGTCTCCCCGGACCCTGCATTCACTATATCTGATCTCCACGGACCCTGCATTCACTATATCTGGTCTCCCCGGTCCCTGCATTCACTATATCTGATCTCCCCGGACCCTGCATTCACTATATCTGGTCTCCCCGGACCCTGCATTCAGTATATCTGGTCTCCCCAGACCCTGCATTCACTATACCTGGTCTCCCTGAATCCTGCATTCACTATATCCGCTCTCCCCGGACCCTGCATTCACTATATCCGGTCTTCCTGGACCCTGCATTCACTATATCCGATTTCCCTGGACCCCGCATTCACTATATCTGATCTCCCCGGACCCTGCATTCACTATACCTGGTCTCCCTGAATCCTGCATTCACTATATCTGGTCTCCCCGGACCCTGCATTCACTATATCTGGTCTCACAGGACCCTGCATTCACTATATCCGGTCTCCCCAGACTCTGCATTCACTATATCTGATCTCCCCGGACCCTGCATTCACTATATCTGGTCTTCCCGGACCCTGCATTCACTATATCTGGTCTTCCTAGACCCTGCATTCACTATATCTGGTCTCCCCGGACCCTGCATTCACTATATCTGGTCTCCCCGGACCCTGCATTCACTATATCTGGTCTCCCCGGACCCTGCATTCACTATATCTGGTCTCCCAGGACCCTGCATTCACTATATCTGGTCTCCCCGGACCCTGCATTCACTATATCTGGTCTCCCCGGACCCTGCATTCACTATATCTGGTCTCCCCGGACCCTGCATTCACTATATCCGCTCTCCCCAGACCCCGCATTCACTATATCTGGTCTCCCCGGACCCTGCATTCACTATATCCGCTCTCCCCAGACCCCGCATTCACCATATCTGGTCTCCCCTGGACCCTGCATTCACTATATCCGATTTCCCCGGACCCAGCATTCACTATATCTGGCCTCCCCGAACCCCGCATTCACTATATCTGGTCTCCCCGGACCCCGCATTCACTATATCTGGTCTCCCCGGACCCCGCATTCACTATATCCAGTCTCCCCGGACCCTGCATTCACTATATCCGGTCCCTGACCCTCAGTCTGGACAGCACTGATTGGCCCTGTGCTGATCACATGTACCTTCCCTCCAAAAAAAACCCCTAGCCATACACACTAAACTGAGCATGTGCAGAGTGCCTCCTAGAGCTCTGTACTATAAGCAGATGGATTGGGGACAGTAGAGGAAGGGGAGGATCAGAGAAGACAGGATCAAATGGCCTTTTTACACAATGTAGAGGATTAACCCCTTAGGTTCCACACTGAGTATAACAAGCATGCTTTACTGCATATACAGACTGATTGTACTGTTGTGGGTTTAGTAACACTTTAACCCTTACACAGTCCATCCAAAGGTAGAAAAAAAACTCAAGTTGGGGTTCAGCTTCAGAAACACCCATCTAGGTGAGCCATAGAGATTCCATTTTTTTTGTATTTTTCAGGTAAGGCCGATACACCCCCCTCTGGAGGAGGGAAAGGGGTGAAGAAGAGGGTGCAGGTGACATATGATGACTCAGCGGAGGACATGGAGAAGAAGGTGAAGTGGGAGCCGGCAAACTGGCAGAAACATCTGGAGAACATCCGGCAGATGAGGAGCAGACGGGACGCCCCGGTGGATCAGATGGGGGCTGAGAAGTGCTTTGATCAGAACGCTGCACCAGAGGTATGGTCTGTAGAAGAGGGCAACCAACCGCAGTCACGTGGAAAAATGAAAGCTGAAGGTTTAACTGCAACCCGGGCCCCTGCATTCACTATATAAACCCGGGCCCCTGCATTCACTATATAAACCCGGGCCCCTGCATTCACTATATAAACCCGGGCCCCTGCATTCACTATATAAACCCGGGCCCTTGCATTCACTATATAAACCCGGGCCCCTGCATTCACTATATAAACCCAGGACCCTGCATTCACTATATAAACCCGGGCCCCTGCATTCACTATATAAACCCGGGCCCCTGCATTCACTATATAAACCCGGGCCCCTGCATTCACTATATAAACCCGGGCCCCTGCATTCACTATATAAACCCGGGCCCCTGCATTCACTATATAAACCCGGGCCCCTGCATTCACTATATAAACCCGGGCCCCTGCATTCACTATATAAACCCGGGCCCCTGCATTCACTATATAAACCCGGGCCCCTGCATTCACTATATAAACCCGGCCCCCTGCATTCACTATATAAACCCGGCCCCCTGCATTCACTATATAAACCCGGGCCCCTGCATTCACTATATAAACCCGGCCCCCTGCATTCACTATATAAACCCGGGCCCCTGCATTCACTATATAAACCCGGGCCCCTGCATTCACTATATAAACCCGGGCCCCTGCATTCACTATATAAACCCGGGCCCCTGCATTCACTATATAAACCCGGCCCCCTGCATTCACTATATAAACCCGGCCCCCTGCATTCACTATATAAACCCGGGCCCCTGCATTCACTATATAAACCCGGCCCCCTGCATTCACTATATAAACCCGGGCCCCTGCATTCACTATATAAACCCGGGCCCCTGCATTCACTATATAAACCCGGGCCCCTGCATTCACTATATAAACCCGGGCCCCTGCATTCACTATATAAACCCGGGCCCCTGCATTCACTATATAAACCCGGGCCCCTGCATTCACTATATAAACCCGGGTCCCTGCATTCACTATATAAACCCGGGCCCCTGCATTCACTATATAAACCCGGGACCCTGCATTCACTATATAAACCCGGGCCCCTGCATTCACTATATAAACCTGGGACCCTGCATTCACTATATAAACCCGGGACCCTGCATTCACTATTTAAACTCGGGACCCTGCATTCACTATATCCACTCTCCCCGGACCCTGCATTCACTATATCCACTCTCCCCGGACCCTGCATTCACTATATCTGCTCTCCCCGGACCCTGCATTCACTATATCTGGTCTCTCCGGACCCTGCATTCACTATATCCACTTTCCCCGGACCCTGCATTCACTATATCCGGTCTCCCCGGACCCTGCATTCACTGTATCTGGTCTCCCCGGACCCTGCATTCACTATATCCGGTCTCCCCGGACCCTGCATTCACTATATCCGGTCTCCCCGGACCCTGCATTCACTATATCCGCTCTTCCCAGACCCTGCATTCACTATATCTGGTCTCCCAGGACCCTGCATTCACTATATCTGGTCTCCCCGGACCCTGCATTCACTATATCCGGTCTCCCGGACCCTGCATTCACTATATCCGCTCTCCCCGGACCCTACATTCACTATATCTGGTCTCCCCGGACCTTGCATTCACTGTATCTGGTCTCCCCGGACCTTGCATTCACTGTATCTGGTCTCCCTGGACCCTGCATTCACTATATCTGGTCTCCCCGGACCCTGCATTCACTATATCTGGTCTCCCCGGACCCTGCATTCACTATATCTGGTCTCCCCGGACTCTGCATTCACTATATCTGGTCTCCCCGGACTCTGCATTCACTATATCTGGTCTCCCACAGTACACACAACATGGAAATGCAATTATTTTAGTAAATATAAACTGCTAAATACCTTTTCTCATCAGCCGTATATAACAGTCTGGAGAAGTGGAGAAGGACCCCAAACAGCAGGATACCATGTCCCTTTAAATGTGCCAGAGTGTGGATGGGACGGTATCCTGCTGTTCGGGGTCCTTCTCCACTCAAACGATAAACTCCCCTTCCACGGTGGTCATTATAGAGCAGCGGTTCTCAACCTGGGGGTCGCGACCCCTTTGGGGGTCGAACGACCATTTCCCAGGGGTCGCCTAAGACCATCGGAAAACACATATTTCCGATGGTCTTAGGAACCGAGACACCGCTGCAGTCTCCGGCGATGTGTGGGCGGGATGATACGCTGCTGTCACCCGGCCACACCTCTGGGATCGCTCAGCAGCTCCGCCTCCTCGCCGCTGATTGGCCACCGGAACTGTAGCTCAGGAGAGGCACACAGGCGGCCAATCACCGGCGAGGAGGTGGAGCTTGGAGAGGAGGAGCCAAGCGGCAGCGCGCGTACATCAAAGAAGACCGAGGGAGCGAGTGAAGAGGAGAGGCCAGAGAAGGAAGACAGCTGACAGGTAAGTGAGAGAGCGAGCCCAGGCTGGAACAGGGGTCAGCAAGGTAAGTATCATTGGTGTCAGTGGGAGGAATAGTGCCCCATCATTTGTGTCACGAATACCAACGATGGGGCACTATTCCTCCCCCCACTGACACCAACGATGGGGTACTATTCCTCCCCCCACTGACACCAACGATGGGGCAGTATTCCTCCCCCCACTGACACCAACGATGGGGCAGTATTCCTCCCCCCACTGACACCAACGATGGGGCAGTATTCCTCCCCCCACTGACACCAACGATGGGGCAGTATTCCTCCCCCCACTGACACCAACGATGGGGCAGTATTCCTCCCCCCACTGACACCAACGATGGGGCAGTATTCCTCCCCCCACTGACACCAACGATGGGGCAGTATTCCTCCCCCCACTGACACCAACGATGGGGCAGTATTCCTCCCCCCACTGACACCAACGATGGGGCAGTATTCCTCCCCCCACTGACACCAACGATGGGGCAGTATTCCTCCCCCCACTGACACCAACGATGGGGCAGTATTCCTCCCCCCACTGACACCAACGATGGGGCAGTATTCCTCCCCCCACTGACACCAACGATGGGGCAGTATTCCTCCCCCCACTGACACCAACGATGGGGCACTATTCCTCCCACTGACACCAGTGATGTGGCACTATTCCTCCCACTGACACCAGTGATGGGGCACTACTCCTCCCACTGACACCAGTGATGGGGCACTACTCCCCCCACTGACACCAGTGATGCGGCACTACTCCCCCCACTGACACCAGTGATGCGGCACTACTCCCCCCACTGACACCAATGATGGGGCACTACTCCCCCCACTGACACCAATGATGGGGCACTACTCCCCCCACTGACACCAATGATGGGGCACTACTCCCCCCACTGACACCAATGATGGGGCACTACTCCCCCCACTGACACCAATGATGGGGCACTACTCCCCCCACTGACACCAATGATGGGGCACTACTCCCCCCACTGACACCAATGATGGGGCACTACTCCCCCCACTGACACCAATGATGGGGCACTACTCCCCCCACTGACACCAATGATGGGGCACTACTCCCCCCACTGACACCAATGATGGGGCACTACTCCCCCCACTGACACCAATGATGGGGCACTACTCCCCCCACTGACACCAATGATGGGGCACTACTCCCCCCACTGACACCAATGATGGGGCACTACTCCCCCCACTGACACCAATGATGGGGCACTACTCCCCCCACTGACACCAATGATGGGGCACTACTCCCCCCACTGACACCAATGATGGGGCACTACTCCTCCCACTGACACCAACGATGGGGCACTACTCCTCCCACTGACACCAACGATGGGGCACTACTCCTCCCACTGACACCAACGATGGGGCACTACTCCTCCCACTGACACCAACGATGGGGCACTACTCCTCCCACTGACACCAACGATGGGGCACTACTCCTCCCACTGACACCAACGATGGGGCACTACTCCTCCCACTGACACCAACGATGGGGCACTACTCCTCCCACTGACACCAACGATGGGGCACTACTCCTCCCACTGACACCAACGATGGGGCACTACTCCTCCCACTGACACCAACGATGGGGCACTACTCCTCCCACTGACACCAACGATGGGGCACTATTCCTCCCACTGACACCAACGATGGGGCACTATTCCTCCCACTGACACCAACGATGGGGCACTATTCCTCCCACTGACACCAACGATGGGGCACTATTCCTCCCACTGACATCAGTGATGGGGCACTACTCCTCCCACTGCAAAATTACAGTTATGAAGTAGCAATGAAAATAATTTTATGGTTGGGGGTCACCACAACATGAGGAACTGTATTAAGGGGTCGCGGCATTAGAAAGGTTGAGAACCACTGTTATAGAGGAATGGACAAATCATAGTGTATTACCCTTTAAAAACCATTTTTTATTTATAAAAGTAATACACTCACATACACTCTATGTTAAAACCGCTTTGTGCACAAAATGTGTCCTCCAGATCTTTTTCCTGAGTGAAAATCCTAAAATTGCCAGCTGGTGTCAGTATGGTACCATCGAGCGTCGTGACGGCAAAGCCCCTCCCCTACGCGTTACGCCACCGGTAATGTGGCTTCGTCAGAGGAGAATGATTCTTCCCCCTGATGAAGCCACGTGACCTGTGGCGTAAGAAGCACGGGATATTATACGTTAAAGCAAAGTTTGCACGTTTTGAAGAAACTCCTAGACTCATGGATTTTTTTTTTTGACTGCTCCAACAATCATATGGACACGGTTGTTGAAAGTCATCATTGGTTCATTCACTTTCTCATTTTATTTGATATGTATATATAACTTCTAGTAATTGGATCCACAGTTGTATATATTTTGTATTTTTATTCACTTATATACTTGGATATGCATTAGACACATTAGTGATTGGATACACCAGGGGCGGACTGACAACTCATGGGGCCCCCGGGCAATAGGGGATCATGGGGCCCCTGTGTCCTTGCCCAAACTCCAAAATGCCTATGAAAAAGGTACCAGGGACACCTCATGGGGCCCCCTACTGACCCCGGGCCCTCGGGCAGTGCCCGAGTTTCCAAATGGTCAGTCCGCCCCTGGGATACACGTATTACTTCATTTGAAGTGAAGCGCGGCACATTGTGGTTTTTGGCTAAAGAAATTGTAAACCCCAAATTTTTTTTTTTTTTCTAGGATTGGAACCACTTCGCTGTCTTTATTCAAACAGGTCAAGACAAGCAGATCTCCCCAAATGGGTGGGGAGGGGGGATAAATAGCCAATAGGGTCATGGGTCAAAACACATTTTTAGTAGAGTGGGGAAGAGTTCGAACTTCTCTCACTTTTCTCATTACCATCCATACCTTTCTGACCTGGTAAGGCCCACGCCATGCCTTGTATGGCGTGTCACAGTGACAGGAAGTGAGGGAAAAATCTTATAACGGGGTCACAGACAGGAATAAAAAGAAATCTGTCAAAATATAGAAAAGTCAAAAACATGACAAGAGTTGGGCTTGAAGGCGGCCCTCTAGCCTTCCCGTCTGTCATGGACAGTTGTACCTGTGCTCTGATTCAACTGCACACTGTTAGCTCCTGATAGTGTACATTAGAAGCTACAATCCGCCTCATTTTCTGGCTGCAGGATGTTGGACATCATCTAGCACCCCCCCCCCAACCTGGCTGTCCTCATGGAGGTTCAGCATAGCATTACCTAAGGTCGTCAGCATGGAACTACAGCCTGCCTAGGCTTGCTGACTCCTCCAGACTGACATCTGCTGTACCAATTAAAACATTTTCATTTTGCTTATAAAAAAGCCAGCCCACTGCTTGCATCAGGGTTGAGGGTTTTTGGAGAGGAGTGCTGAAGCGGAGTGCTGTGATGTTTTCAGGAAGCACAGCACCCTGCTGGCCCCTCCCACCAGCCATGATATGCCTGCATTGCATAGAGAGTCATAGAGCTCTAGTGATGACATCACTTGGTCTATAATGGGGTACGTAACGAAAATGGAAAGGTTTTATATAAAACCTTTCCTATGATACTGCATGACCCCTGACCCTCTGTCTGGACAGTGTTGATTGGCCCTGTGCTAATCACATGCATCCTCCCCCCAAAAAAAAAAAACCTCTCTAGGCATACACACCAAACTGAGCATATGCAGAGTGTCTCCTAGAGCTCTGTACTATCAGCAGATGATTTTGGATACTGTGGAAGAAGGAGAGGATCAGAGAATACAGTATCAAGCAGACTTTTTACACTGTTTTAACCCCTTGACGCCAACCACACGCAAATAAGTGGCCTCACAGAACTGGGCTTTTTTCCGTTGGGCCGCTAATTTGCGTACCTGACTTTGTGCTGGAGTGCGCCGCACGGCATGCTCCTAGCACAACGACTGGGGTGTCACTGAGAGCTCTGGGTCCCGTTCTAAAGATCGTGATGCGGAACTCCCATCCCAGGTCACCCGATCGCTGTGATAGCCTCTGATTGGCTATCACAGTCATCAGTCACTGTGAATCCCGCCCCCCTTGTTTTCTCTCCCTGAATGGAGGAGAAAGATACATTGCATCTCTCTCTGTCCTTTCAGAGAAAAAAAAATGTGTGTAATAAATAAATAAAATAATAAAAAAATAAACAAAAATACGTAGATCAAGGTTTGACCTAGGTCTGTGCCAGGGTTAGTGTTTGGGTCAGGGTCTTTTCTTTTTTTCGGGTCAGGGTTTTGCACACTATTGTTTCTGAGCTGTACTACGGGTACAATCAACAAGTATCATACACACACGTGGTATCTCTGTGATCGTCAGGAGCAGGAGAAATTATTTGGGGTTGTTCCTTGGTGGTAGGTTATGGTAGCAGCAAGAAATATACAGCTACATTTAAAAAGAAAATAGTTTTTTTTTTTACTATTTTGGGCCAGTTTTCCTTTGGTAATAAAAAAAAAAAAAAAATCAGGCGATATAAATTACCATTCACCACCAAATGAAAACCCAATTTGTTCTGAAAAAAAAAACAAATTACAATACACAAAGTAGCTGGGGTGATATGTACGGTTTTGCTAACACATGTCAAAGTTGCAAAATTGTGCTTAGGCGTTAAGATTTGTTTTCCCCTTAGGGACAAAGGGGTTAATTAGTATGTTGATCGGGGGCAAGGGGAGGGGGGACTATGGAACGCAAAATATAACCTGATTAAACTTCACCTTTAATCGGGCAGACTGACCATTTAGAAACTCGGGCACTGCCTGAGGGCCCGGGGTCAGTAGGGGGCCCCATGAGATGCCCCTGGTACCTTTTTCATAGGCTTTTTTGAGTTTGGGCAAGGACACAGGGGCCCCATGATCCCCTATTGCCCGGGGGCCCCATGAGTTGTCAGTCCGCCCCTGCCTTTAATACAGTTGGCTGTATAGCACAGGGCTCACCGTCATATTGTCCACTCCTCTGTAAGGCTCCACGCACACGGGGCGTTTTGATAACGCTGGTAACGTTAGCTGTGTAAAGTTACGTTAACCTCTTGGCGCCGGCCGAGCGCAAATGTGCGGCCTCCCGGCGTCTAGGCCTAGATGCCAAGCGGCCGCACATTTGCGTTCTATTAAAAAAAAAAAACATTTGTCCTGAGAGCGCGCGCCCTGCTTGCTCCCAGCACACGGTACTCACGGAAAAGGTCCCGATCTCCTCTTTCGATTGGGACCTTTACCGATCATATGACCGCCGTGACAGCGAATCACGGCGGTCACATGACCCTAAAACTCCTCCCCACCTCCTGGCTTCTGGAACCCTTAAAGGCCTAGGAAGCACTGGTGCCGAGGGATTACAAATGTGAGGTTTTTTATCTTTTTTTTTTTTTTTTTTTTTTAGCATTTTTGCATTAGTGTTTTGCCGCAACTGCATTTTTTAGCATTTTTTTTCCAAAAAAAAGAAAAATTTTTTTTTTTTTGGTCAAAAAAAGTCAAAAACAGCGGTTTGCAGCGTTTTACCACATTTTGCCGTGTTTTTCAGCGCTACAGCATTTTTACATCTGAAAAACTCTAGAAACCTACTAGTTCTGGTTTTTTTTCCAGCCAAGAAACGTTAAGTACAGCCTATCTGTGTATGGACACATAGGATAACATGCTGGGGATGGACACATAGGATAACATGCTGGGGATGGACACATAGGATAACATGCCGGGGATGGACACATAGGATAACATGCTGGGGATGGACACATAGGATAACATGCTGGGGATGGACACATAGGATAACATGCTGGGGATGGACACATAGGATAACATGCCGGGGATGGACACATATGATAACATGCTGGGGATGGACACATAGGATAACATGCTGGGGATGGACACACAGGATAACATGCTGGGGATGGACACATAGGATAACATGCTGGAGATGGACACATAGGATAACATGCTGGGGATGGACACATAGGATAACACGCTGGAGATGGACACATAGGATAACACGCTGGGGATGGACACATAGGATAACATGCCGGGGATGGACACATACAGTCAGGTCCATAAATATTGGGACATTGACACAATTCTAACATTTTTGGCTCTATACGCCACCACAATGGATTTGAAATGAAGCGAACAAAATGTGCTTTAACTGCAGACTGTCAGCTTTAATTTGAGGGTATTTACATCCAAATCAGGTGAACGGTGTAGGAATTACAACAGTTTGCATATGTGCCTCCCACTTGTTAAGGGACTAAAAGTAATGGGACAGAATAATAATCATAAATCAAACTTTCACTTTTTAACACTTGGTTGCAAATCCTTTGCAGTCAATTACAGCCTGAAGTCTGGAATGCATAGACATCACCAGACGCTGGGTTTCATCCCTGGTGATGCTCTGCCAGGCCTCTACTGCAACTGTCTTCAGTTGCTGCTTGTTCTTGGGGCATTTTCCCTTCAGTTTTGTCTTCAGCAAGTGAAATGCTCAATCGGATTCAGGTCAGGCGGATTGACTTGGCCATTGCATAACATTCCACTTCTTTCCCTTAAAAAAGCAGATAATATTCCCGAAACACTTCAGAATTCATCCTGCTGCTTTTGTCAGCAGTCACATCATCAATAAATACAAGAGAAGCAGTTCCATTGGCAGCCATACATGCCCACGCCATGACACTACCACCACCATGCTTCACTGATGAGGTGGTATGCTTAGGATCATGAGCAGTTCCTTTCCTTCTCCATACTCTTCTCTTCCCATCACTCTGGTACAAGTTGATGTCGGTCTCATCTGTCCATAGGATGTTGTTCCAGAACTGTGGAGGCTTTTTTAGATGTCGTTTGGCAAACTCTAATCTGGCCTTCCTGTTTTTGAGGCTCACCAATGGTTTCCATCTTGTGGTGAACCCTCTGTATTCACTCTGGTGAAGTCTTCTCTTGATTGTTGACTTTGACACACATACACCTACCTCCTGGAGAGTGTTCTTGATCTGGCCAACTGTTGTGAAGGGAGTTTTCTTCACCAGGGAAAGAATTCTTCGGTCATCCACCACAGTTGTTTTCCGTGGTCTTCCGGGTCTTTTGGTGTTGCTGAGCTCACCGGTGCGTTCCTTCTTTTTAAGAATGTTCCAAACAGTTGTTTTGGCCACGCCTAATGTTTTTGCTATCTCTCTGATGGGTTTGTTTTGTTTTTTCAGCCTAATGATGGCTTGCTTCACTGATAGTGACAGCTCTTTGGATCTCATCTTGAGAGTTGACAGCAACAGATTCCAAATGCAAATGGCACACTTGAAATGAACTCTGGACCTTTTATCTGCTCATTGTAATTGGGATAATGAGGGAATAACACACACTTGGCCATGGAACAGCTGAGAAGCCAATTGTCCCATTACGTTTGGTCCCTTAACAAGTGGGAGGCACATATGCAAACTGTTGTAATTCCTACACCGTTCACCTGATTTGGATGTAAGTACCCTCAAATTAAAGCTGACAGTCTGCTGTTAAAGCACATCTTGTTTCTTTCATTTCAAATCCATTGTGGTGGTGTATAGAGCCAAAATGTTAGAATTGTGTAGATGTCCCAATATTTATGGACCTGACTGTAGGAAAACATGCTGGGGATGGACACATAGGATAACATGCTGGGGATGGACACATAGGATAACATGCTGGGGATGGACACATAGGATAACATGCTGGGGATGGACACATAGGATAACATGCTGGAGATGGACACCTCGGATAACATGCTGGAGATGGACACATAGGATAACATGCTGGAGATGGACACATAGTATAACATGCCAGAGATGGACACATAGGATAACATGCCGGGGATGGACACATAGGATAACATGCCGGAGATGGACACATAGGATAACACGCCGGGGATGGACACATAGGATAACACGCCGGGGATGGACACATAGGATAACACGCCGGGGATGGACACGTAGGATAACACGCCGGGGATGGACACGTAGGATAACACGCCGGCGATGGACACGTAGGATAACACGCCGGGGATGGACACGTAGGATAACACGCCGGGGATGGACACGTAGGATAACACGCCGGCGATGGACACGTAGGATAACACGCCGGGGATGGACACGTAGGATAACACGCCGGGGATGGACACGTAGGATAACATGCCGGGGATGGACACATAAGATAACATGCCGGGGATGGACACATAGGATAACATGCCGGGGATGGACACATAGGATAACATGCCGGGGATGGACACATAGGATAACATGCCGGGGATGGACACATAGGATAACATGCCGGGGATGGACACATAGGATAACATGCCGGGGATGGACACATAGGATAACATGCCGGGGATGGACACATAGGATAACATGCTGGAGATGGACACATAGGATAACATGCCGGGGATGGACACATAGGATAACATGCCGGGGATGGACACATAGGATAACATGCCGGGGATGGACACATAGGATAACATGCCGGGGATGGACACATAGGATAACATGCCGGGGATGGACACATAGGATAACATGCCGGGGATGGACACATAGGATAACATGCTGGGGATGGACACATAGGATAACATGGGGGGGATGTACACATAGGATAACATGCTGGGGATGGACACATAGGATAACATGCCGGAGATGGACACATAGGATAACATGCCGGAGATGGACACATAGGATAACATGCCGGGGATGGACACATAGGATAACATGCCGGGGATGGACAAATAGGATAACATGCCGGGGATGGACACATAGGATAACATGCCGGGGATGGACACATAGGATAACATGCCGGGGATGGACACATAGGATAACATGCTGGGGATGGACACATAGGATAACATGTTGGGGAGTTTACTAGCTGTAGAAAAAACCGTAAAAAGCCGCTGTTATGTTTTGTATGTCCAGAATGTAGTGAGGCGTTTCTTCGAATTCTGACCACATAGGAACATTCTGGGCCAAGATGCTACAGTGCGGAGAACAGCGGTGCTTTATCTGTGTGTTTGAAGATGGCGGAGAGCAGATGTGGAATTTATTGGCCTGTGTGTGTGTTAGCCGTTTGGTTGGAATGCCAGTAAAATGGCGATGTGATCCCGGACATTGTACACAGATGAAACCCATCCAAAGTGCTCTTTTACAGCACATAGCAGCCGGGGATTTTGTTTGCTTGATGCGGTTTTGGCTTTCATCTCTGTTTACGTCTCCTGGATCATATTAGGCATGAGCTGCATTCCTTCTCTGCTCATAAAAGAGATGAATACATAATGTATGGGTTCAGACATTCCACCCAGAAGTAATATTACAGATTTGGATGCACACCTACATCCCCAGACATGGTAACTTCTCGTAGCTTTCACAGATTCCAGCAGGATGTCTCTGTACAGGAGTTCCCAGCTTTTTATACCTGCTGAGTCTGTCTACATCAGGGGTGCTCAACCCTTCGAAGAACGAGGGCTACTTAGAGCGGAGCTCCACCCAAAAGGGGAAGTTCCGCTTTAAGGTCTGCTCCCCATTAAGGATTGGCACCTTTGCGGGGCGGGGTGGGGAGGGGGTACCCGAATTTGACAGGTACCCACTCCCATTTCCTGTCCGATCGCCTAGCCCAGGGGTAGGCAACCTGTGGCTCTCTAGCTGTTGTTCAACTACATTTCCCATGAGGCATTGCAACATTACAAAACTGACAGTTACAGCTATGACTTGCAGAGGCATGATGGAACTTGTAGTCCTGCAACAGCTGGAGAGCCGCAGGTTGCCTACCCCTGGCCTAGGCGATCAGAAACGGATGGTGTCCTCCCTCCCTCCCTCCCCGAAGTCCTGTGGGACACGTGACAGGTCCCAGAAGACTACAGGACCATTCATGAAGCTCAGCGCTACGCGCGCATGCACAGTGGGTACCCGGCTGTGAAGCCGCAAGCTGTCACACCCGGGTGCCCACACTGAAGATGCCGGCCTCCTGGAATCCAGGACGGCCGGTGAAACGGGCTGCGGGGGACACACTGAGGGACAGGTAAGTGGCTGTTTTTTTAAAAGTCAGCAGCTACAGTTTTTGTAGCTGCTGACTTTTCTTCTTTGACAGGTGAGTGGAACTCCGCTTTAAGTGATTTGGTAGCCGGTTGTGGGCCACAATAAAATGAACAGGTTCAGAATTTCACATTTTTTTATTTTAATTCTGAATAGCATTTTAATAAACATTTTCCTGCTGAATGCCAGTGGAAGGGAGAGGAGGGGAAGCCAACTTTCAGCGGTTGCAGGAGGAAAATGAAGATCAATTTCTGTACATGCCACCCCTCTTGTCCAAGAGTAAAACAGAATGTGACAAGGAGGCTGCACGGGCCCCCTGGAGCATGGAGCAGGGTCACCATTGCAACCCCCTGATGCTACACCAGTAGTTTGTGGGGGGGGGGGTAAAAGCATGTCTGAACCATGGGGTTTTACCACCACCCCATACCACACATGTAAACTGCTAGAGACTAGGGAGTGTGGTGCACTTTCTGGAAGCGAACCAAAACTCCTGCATTCAGGATATAATAGAAGTGCCTTTCCCTGGCTTGTAGTCGAGGGTCGCATCAGAGGGCTGTGAGTGCCATATGTGTAGCAGGCGGGTCACAGGTTGAGCACCCCTGATCTACATGTTTAATGTTTTTTAATCACTTTTCGTCCGGCCCATGTAAATAAACTGCTGAATGAGAGCGCTGCCGGAGCGGGTGGACGTTTCTTTTTTTTTTTTTTCCAAAAAGAAAGCCTTTATTAATAAAGAACATAATGGTACAAAAGACATGTACGGGGTACCTGAGCGAAACAGCAGGCACAACCTACAGCGACAGCAATAACTCAAACAAGAAAACCCAGACAATGCAATGATACAAAACACAAGGTTATGCTTGCAACAAACCGGAGCCAATATAGTATAGTATGGGGTGTAATTGCATCATATCTCCTGCGCTCGAGCTTCGCCATGCAGGGCTGTAGCGATAGGGAGGATGGTCATGGCACCTGAACGTAGGATTCTGCCAAAAGCTCGTGTCAATGGGAACAATTACAAAACCGGCTTACGTTGTGGTAGGGGCCGTTGATGGAAGTGGGGAGAGTGAAAGATTGGCATGTCTAGTGTTCCAGGTAGTAAATCAAAGCGAGAGGCGAGAAAACAAGAGAGAGGAGAAAAGAGAGAAAGGGAGGTAGAAAGAAAAAAGATAGAAGCAGAGAGGGGGGGAGGGGGGTGGAGGGAAAAGAGAGAAAAAAAAATTAAACGATTTTACATAGTAAAACATTGCTGTTTCAACCCATTTCACATACATTTTGTCCCGAGTGCTTTGTCCGGAGCCCTGTCTGCATTTTGACTGTTCTTTCTGCCTGGAAACTTAGAAAAGTCCATGGCGTCCAAAAAGTGTCCCTTTAGGTCAAAAGCGGTTTTAGACCGGCTAGAGAACAGCGATAGTAAATCAGAACCACTTGCAGAATTGAGTGATAATGATTCGTGGGGGAAATTCCTCATCAGACACTGAAAACGATTTTGCGACTTTGCTCAGCAATGTGCGAACTTGGCGCTCTATTTCAAATTTCAGTTTTTTTGGTTTGATTATATTATTGAATTCAATTTATTATTATATTATTATTTTTTATGATTATTTATTATATTATAATTTATGATTTCGTGTTTCAAATTTTATCATACCCGGGATGTTTACTAGACTCTTGTTCGGACAGATTTCAGTGAGTTATTCCTAAATATTACAGCCTACAATAAAAAACTACATATTTCCATGCAAAATAATGGTACCGCTTTCAGCACCAAAAATCTGAAATAATCATACCGCCAGGGAGGTTAAGCTAACGCCAGAGTCGCGTGGGAAGGGATACATCGTCGAGGAGAGTCTCAGTGCCTACCACAAAAACTACTGTAAAGAAGTAACATCAGCAGGAGAGCCGGACCAAGTCAGACCTGATGGTCCATAAGAGACTTGTATGTAGGAGTAGTTGTGAAGTAGATACAGCAGGGGTGGACGTGTCCCCCTGCATCCACTGCCACGCAATCAGTGTGAGGTCCTGATTCATGTGATCACTGATTGGCCAATCAGAGATCACATGAATAGTAGTAAGCAAGATGTCACTTCCTGACATCATTGCTTACTACGTGTGAAATCTGTGAATGATCACAGAGATCACATGGTACAAGGCTATTCACAACAGCCTTGTACCATGTGACAAGCTGTGACCAATCACAGCTCACACAGTATTTCTCAATGGCTGCAAAAATGCAGCCAGAGAGAAGGAGAGATGAATGCTTTTACAGCCTTTATCAGAGGAGCCAGCAGAAAAGTCCCTTGGATAACAGTCACGCCTAGCCACATTACTGGACAACAACGTCTTATCTCGTAATATCACACTTTTGCCACAAAGCAGCTTCTTATCTACCCTTAACTTAAAGATTTCTAACTTCTCAAACAAGTAAACATTTTTAAATGCACAAACAGGGGCGTAATGACCATTTGGAAACTTGGGCACTGCCCGAGGGACCAGGGTCAGTAGGGGGCCCCATGAGATGCCCCTGGTACCTTTTTCATAGGCTTTTTTGAGTTTGGGCAAGGACACAGGGGCCCCATGATCCCCTATTGCCCGGGGGCCCCATGAGTTGTCAGTCCGCCCCTGTGCACAAACAAGTTCTTATCTAATTTAAGCAATCTAATGAAACATTTCTAGATGTTACAAACACCTTCAATCTCACAAACACGTCTTATCTGCTTTAAGCAGTCTAATGTCTTGTGACTCTGATCCTTTAGCCTAGAGAAATGACATCAATGTCATTACTTGTGCTTCTGGTATTTGGGCAACGATGCTTTATTGTAAACATTTCCCAAGAAACAAAGGGTCCAAGGCCAACACATTTCATAGGCATTACAGCTGTGAACACAGGTCATGGGCACCCTGACCGGTCTGCAGCTACAGCTCCCATACACAACAAACTGTGATGCCAATTTTTCTGCTTTCAACCCATCAACTTCAGGGACATGTTTACTTGCTGCCTAATATATCCCACCGACTTTCAGGTGCCATTGTAACAAGATAATCAATGTTATATACTTTCCAGTCAGTGGTCATAAAGTTATTGCTGATCGGTGTACGTTTTTGTTATCCTTGTAATGTTTACCTGAAAGTGCGTTTTCATAGGACTAGCTTGCTGTTCCATATTTTGATTATTTTATTCATAAACAGATATGTAAATGTGATTAGTGAGCATAAGATATCTATAGACATGATGATGATGAATCCAGGCGCCTCCAGGTGATAGTCACTGGGAGGAATGGTTGGCACCCCTGGCAGGTTGATCTTGGGGGACATAGAGATTCTTGCTGGAATGATCATGCTTATTTTACCCTTGATAAATGACCGGAGCGTTTGACAGCCAGATCGACAGGATACATATATACTGTATTTATAGTGGAGTTCCAGTTGAATAAAAAAAAAAAATAAAAGTCAGCAGCTAAAAAAACTGTAGCTGCTGACTTTTAAAATACAGACACTTACCTGTCCCTCGGTCCAGCGGTGTTTTCACCATGGTTGGTTTCACCGGCTGTTTTCTCTCCCCAGCGCCGGAATCTTCAGTGTGGGCATCCGGCTGTAAGAGCTTTCGGCTTCACAGCCGGGTGCCCACTGCGCATGCACTTTGTGAATGGCCCTGTAGTCTTCTGGGACCTGTCATGTGTCCCAGAAGACTACGGGGATGGAGGGGGAAGGACAACTTCCGCTTACGATTGCCTTAGGCGATTACACCGGACGTGGTAGCAAGTACCCCTGTCTATCCGCCGTCTCCCTGTCTATCCGCCGTCTCCCTGTCTGTCCGCCGTCTCCCTGTCTGTTCTCCGTCTCCCTGTCCGTCCTCCGTCTCCCTGTCCGTCCTCCGTCTCCCTGTCCGTCCTCCGTCTCCCTGTCCGTCCTCCGTCTCCCTGTCTATCTGCCATCTTCCCGCCTGTCGGCCGTCTCCCCGCCTGTCGGCCGTCTCCCTATCTAACATCTGTCTCCCTTACTATCCGCTGTCTCTGTGCAGGTGATGCGTTATCAGGTCCTTCTCTCCTTGATGCTGTCCAGCCAGACAAAGGATCAGGTGACCTCGGCAGCCATGGCCAAGTTACGGGAACATGGACTAACTGTACAGAGGATTCTGGAAACTGATGAAGAGACTTTGGGGAAGCTAATCTATCCAGTAGGATTTTGGAAGGTGAGACAGGCAGTGATGTAATACCATAGTAAAAATGGAACTAAAGTTGCTTTTGTTGAAAAAGTGCTGACAGGCAGTATGACAGCAAAGAATGTGTGTGTTTCTTCTGTCATAGATGCTTCTACCTGTCTGTGAGAACTTTCTGCATGTGTACAGCGAGCCATGCATGCACAGCTCAGTGTAGAGTCTTTGCATGATCTGTGCCAGGACAAACTAACCTACTTATGCCAGAGTTATGTCATCCAGTCATACAGTCTGGCTGGAGGATGTCCACCATCATCTAGGCCAGGGGTGTCAAACTGGCGGCCCTCCAGCTGTTGCGAAACTACAAGTCCCATCATGCCTCTGCCTTTCAGAGACATGCTTGTAACTGTCAATCTTGCAATGCCTCATGGGAATTGTAGTTTGGCAACAGCTGAAGGGCCGCCAGTTTGACACCCGTGATCTAGGCTCTTCCTCCCCAGCTTGGCTCACCCCGCCCCCCTTTCTTCAGATTTTGTTTTTTTTTCAGTGAAGCAGACTCAACATTACATCAAATGCAGCTTGGTTATAAATGCCCGCTTCTCCAGACAGAATTCCACCCATGATGTATCTTGATGTTTGCATAACTTGTCCAAAGAGTGCTGTGATAGAGTGCTGTAATGTTTTCAAAAAGCTGTGTACAGCACCCTGCCAGCTTCTCTGTATGCCATGATCTATATGCATTGCATAGAAAAGCACAGAGACGCAGTGATGATATCACCACTTTAAAAAAAATAAGATATGTTATGAAAATGGAAAGGTTTTCGTTAAAATTTTATGAACATGTTGGATGAGACCAAAAGAGGGACCAGGGAAGGAAAAATACAAGCAGATTAAGGTGGACACCTTTTATGAAACTGAGATCAGCGGCGATCCTGAGGATCATTCCTGATCTCAGATCATTAGTGGATGAGGAAACAAAGATGATCAGTGGAGAACATATGATCATCTCAGCACACAGACGGCCAGTGTATAAAGGAGCGATCACCAAAAATCCATTATCTCCCGTGCTCAAAGACTCAGATCAAACGGGGGATAGGAACAAACAGCGTGTTCATCCGCTGGTGATCAGAGGTTGTGCAGCTCAATCATGAAGCTGGGGAAGCTTGATAAAACTGTAGAAGGGGATGAAAGAAAGAGCGCACAAACCTTGCGCATTACCTCAATAAATAGTGACTCATTTTATTTGGGAAATATACTCACAAAAGTGATTATAAGTGTCAAACAGGCTGAATTGATGTGATACTGACACTCAGCGGCTGAACGTCCCCTTGTTATGGGAACTCTGCTATACTGAAGTTTCTATCTGCCAAACCCAGCACTGATGAAGAAGGGAGAACCCTTCGAAACGCGTTAGCTTTTATCCCCCCCCGCTTTGGATTTACCTGTAACCCTGTGTGGACTATAGTTAACTTATGCCTGTTTTACCGTCACTTTTGTGTGTATATTTCCTAAATAAAATAAAATTAGTCACTATTTATTGAGGTAATGTGCAAGGTTTGTGCGCTCTTTCTTTCATCCCCTTCTAGAAAGGAGCGATGCCAGACCTTCACTGGCGATCTGTGTTCTCCCTCCAGATTCTCCAGCCCAGAGGTGGAGAATCAGGGGAACCGTAAACGAAGCAGCGGTAATTTACCGCTGCTTATGCAGGCCATAGGCGGGTCGTTTATCGGCCGAATTTTTGTCCGCACGAAAAATCAGCCGATAATCACGCCGTAAGTTATCACGACGTTTTTCGCGGATCACTTCATTTTATTTTTATCGGTCATGCTGGAAAATCCACGAAAAACGGTCGTTGTTCGTGGACGTTGGTGGCAGCATCGGCAACGGGGCCGACCAATTTTTCATTTATCGGCCCATCTATGGCCTTCCTTAGTAACCTGTTCTTGACTGATCTCTTACTGTAATCTCGCGAGATTACAGTAACAGCAGCCGTGTTCCAGCGTTCAAAGCGTTTGTAGATCGCTTCTCTCCTCATTCGGAGAAGCGATCTACACCGCTCCATAAAAAGGCATTCAGAGGAGAACTCCGGAGAACTGAGCAGCGGTCATTTACCTCTGCATGATAAAAGGACAAACTGGACTGAAGCCATGGAGAATGTTACAGAGAACAGTGCCTTGCCAGTACTTGGTGCCATTTTCTGCAGCACTGAGAACCATCCACTGCCTGGGCAATAGGAGGTTGATAAATGCCAGGCAAGTGATTGCCCTACTATGGGAATTATTTGACAAACACAGTATACCAGTTTGCAGAGTCGGTGTGTTGTCTGTGGCTTCTTGTTGTATAATTATTTAACCACTTGCCCTCCAGAGTATTTACCCCAATTCCTGACCAGGCCTCTTTTTGCTATTCGGTGCTGCACTATTTCAACTGGTAATTGCGCGGTCATGCAATGCTGCACCCAAACTAAATTGATGTCCTTTTTGTCACACAAATAGAGCTTTCTTTTGGCGGTATTTGAACACTTGTGCGCTTTTTATTTTTTGAGCTATAAACAGAAAAACCCAAAAATTTTTAAACAAAGCCACAATATTTTTACTTTCGGCTATAAAAATTATATCGTAATCTCAAAGTTAGTCATCAATTTAGGCCAAAATGTATTCTGCTACATGTCTTTGGTATAAAATAATCCCAATAAGTGTATATTGATTGCTTTGTGTGAAAGTTCTAGCATCTACAAACTATGGTATAGATACTGCAATTTACGCCATAATTGGCTATACAGCGCTGCGCTAGTTTAACTGACAATTGCGCGGTCATGCAATACTGTACATAAATTGAATTTGTGTCCTTTTTTCACACAAATAGAGCTTTCCTTTGGTAGTATTTGATCACCTCTGGGGTGATCAAAAAAAGACCAAAAATTTTTAAAGAAACATTTGTTACTTTTCGCTATAAAAAAAAATATAGTAAACTCAAATTTCATCATAAATTTAGGCCAAATTTTATTCTGCTACATGTCATTGGTGGTATTTGGTCACTTCTGGGGGGGTTTTTTGCGCTATAAACAAAAAAAGACTGAAAAGTTTTGGAAAAAACCCTATATTTTCTCATTTCTGTCATAAAAAAATTATGCAAAAAACTCAAATTTCATCATAAATTTAGGCCAAAATGTATTTTGCTACATGTTTTTGGTAAAAATCCCAATAACTGCATATTAATTGGTTTGTGTGAAAGTTATAGCATCTACAAACTATGGTATAGATAATGGAATTTACACAGCTTTTACTTTGACTGCCCATCACATTTCTTGAGGTGCAAACACCCCCAAATGACCCCTTTTCGGAAAGTAGACACACTAAGCTATCTGCTGAGAGGCATGTTGAGTCCATGAAAGAATTATTTTTTTCCACACGTTTTTGGAAAATGACAAAAACATTTTTTTTTCTTTTTATACAAAGTTGTCATTGAATGATATATTGCTCACACAAGCCATGTGTATATGTGGAATTACACCCCAAAATACATTCTACTTCTACCGAATAAGGGGGTACCACATATGTGAGACTGAAATCCAATGACCACTTTAAAAGCCTGAAGGTATGTAACTTCCTCATTTCACTTCCTGACTACCTATCACAGTTTCGGAGGTCCTGAAATGTCAGGATAGAACCAAACCCCCCCAAATGACCTCTTTTTGGAAAGTAGACAACCCAAGGAATTTAAAAAGAGGCATGGTGAGTATTTTTCAGATCTCATTTTTTCTCACAAGGTTTTGAAATATAAAAAAAAGAAAAAATATGTTTTTGTTTTCTTTCTTCACTTTCCAAAAACTTGTAGCAACAAACAAGATCTGCAATATACTCACCATGCTGCTTATCAAATTCCTTGGGGTGTCTACTTTCCAAAAAGGGGTCATTTCTTAGACTGCAGGCATCATCCTGTTATGTTCTTTTATTTCTATTTGTCTATGCACTCTTTGGGCTTAATGGAAAAAAAGAGAAAAAATCTCTACCAGAAAAAGTGTGTGGTATGCCCACCATTAGAATATACGGCCATGCATCCACCCACTGCTAATGGTGGGCACACATGAAATGTTTTTTTTTTAACATTCAGCCTGTGGGCTGAACGAAAAAAAAAAAAAACTTAACAGATTCCTCTATTCACATTGGCCGATGTGGATGAAGAAATCTCTGCCCAAATTTTTTTTAAATATATACAGAATTATAGGGGCCATCCACCCACTGGCAACCTCAAACCCTCATGCTTCAGCATATATGTTCTTTTTTTAACTGCGGATGAAAAATCTCATCCAACAGCACTGCACACAGCTACTTATGTGTATTCTGAGAGCAACACCCTGTTGCTGTCAGAATAAACAAGTCGGTGCTGCAGCTGAATGGCATTCCTGCAAAGAAAACAGCAATGGTTAACAATAAAACAGTTAAGTCGTAACAGTAGAACAATAACTTGACAACAACAAAAAAAACTATAACTATTTTTGGTTTTTAAAATGTAAAGTTTTTTTTGTACTTTTCAGTTTTTATGTTTTTTGTTTTTTTTTTTTTACTTTTTTTTTGCTTCCCATGTAGTCTGGGCATCCAGGGGGTCCAGGTGACTATCTTTTCCCTCGTAAATCCAAAACTTATATGTATAGCCTGCTGCCCTCTCACAGGTCTTATACATCTTGACCCCATATCTGGCATGTTTGCTGGGGATAAATTGTTTGAATGCAACATGGCCAGAAAAACTAATGAGGTACTCTTCAACACAGATGTTTTGCTGGGGAGTATAGATATCTGCAAATTTTTGGTCAAGGTGATTTACAAGGGGCCGACTTTTGTGGAGCTCTATTAAGCTTGTGATCTACCAGAACTCCCAGATCCTTCTCCACCATTGATTCCCCCAGTTGTACCCCCCTAGTATGTATGATGCATACATATTCTTATCCCCCAAGTGCAGAACCTTACATTTATCAACATTAAACCTCATTTGCCACATAGTTGCCCAATTACACAGACCATTGAGGTCGGCTTGTAAATTGGAGACATCCTGTAAGGACGTTATTCCACGGCACAGCTTGGTGTCATCTGCAAAGACTGAAATGGGATTTTTAATCCCAGACCCTATATCGTTTATAAACATATTAAAAGGTAAGGGTCCCAACCAGGGGCGGACTGACAACTCATGGGGCCCCTGGGAAATAGGGGATCATGGGGCCCCTGTGTCCTTGCTCAAACTCAAAAAAGCCTATGAAAAAGGTACCAGGGGCATCTCATGGGGCCCCCTACTGACCCCGGGCCCTCGGGCAGTGCCCGAGTTTCCAAATGGTCAGTCCGCCCCTGGTCCCAACACTGGAACCTGTAAGGACGTTATTTCACGGCACAGCTTGGTGTCATCTGCAAAGACTGAAATGGGATTTTTAATCCCAGACCCTATATCGTGTGTGTGTTATAAATACATTTTTTTTTCATTTTATAAGTGATCACATGACCTCTGTTCTCAGAAAAAAAACAAGTCCAAATTATTTTAATAATATTGTGTTTAGCAGAATAGGAAGCTTATAGAGTTTGGGGATGGAGACTGCGAGGGGAAGGGGGACGTCAGCAGGAGGCAGAGCAACAGCAGAACACTGGTCTTTCTAGTGAAGAGCTGTGCAGGGGGGCGTGTGCTCCCTAGAAGAATGCAAAAGCAGAAAACTGACCATGCAGGTATGGATGGCTAGTGTGGCCAGTTTGAAATAGGAAAGAAGGGACTGGGAGGATTACCAGGTGTTTGATACAAATGAAGCAGTGCAAAGAGAACAGAATACTTTTTAATAAAAGTACACAATAACACAGACACATATCAGAAAAATGACATGTTGGTGTAATACAAGTTGAATTATCATTGTCTTGCCTTCTTACAATAGAGCAAAGTAAAATACATCAAGCAGACCACTGAGATACTGCAGGAGAGATACAGAGGCGACATACCTGATAACGTAGCCGAGCTGGTGAAACTTCCTGGGGTGGGCCCCAAAATGGCTCATCTGGTCATGGACATTGCTTGGAACAGGGTATCGGGGATTGGTAAGTCTAACCATCGATGTTAGGACTGGAAACTTCCTCCACTCCACTAGTGTTGTCCATTAAGGCTGGTGACTTTCTGATAATATTTTTATTATAATACAGGATTTATATAGTGCCTGCAGTTTGCACAGAGCTTTACAACCTATCAGAAATCCATAATCAAGTATTAGCTGTTGTTTTGGACGTAGAAATAAACGAATAGCTTGTTGTGTCATAGTACGGAAGTGAAACAAAAACAATGGCTTATTATTTGTCACTGCTGCCTGGCAGAGATGGGGTCCAAGGATTTGTTCTTAACTGACAGTTTCCAGTATATGGTTTCCTTTGGGAATCTCCAGATTCTTCCTACATTAAAAATACACTAGTAAGTTATACTAGACTTAAACCATACCTGACTCTTGTAATGTTTACTAAACAATTACCATGATTTTTTTTTTTTTTTTTAATAAAACACTTTTGTTTAACTGTCTGTTGCCTTTTAAAGCTGATGACCTGTAGCTCCTTCCTGTCTACATCGACTACAGTGATGGCTGCATTGCACTTCTCAATGTGGGTTTCCTAATGGTGACAATAGTGGACCATGTCTGCTTAATGTGTGTAGAAATGGCCACTTGTAGTCGTCTCCATTGGAAGCCAATATAACAGGGTGACAACATAGGAGCACAATTGGGAGAGTGCGTTGTCACCCTACATTATTATTTATTTATTACAGGTACCTATATAGCACAGTCAATTTTCGTATCACTTTACATATATATTGTACATTCACATCAGTCCCTAATCCTCAAGGGGTGTACAATCTAAGGTCCCTAACCCTCAAGGGGCGTACAATCTAAGGTCTCTAACTCACATTCATACATACTCATACTAGGACCAATTTAGACAGGATCCAATTAACCTACCAGCATGTCTTTGGTGTGTGGGAGGAAACCGGAGTACCCGGAGAAAACCCACGCAGGCATGGAGAACATGCAAACTCCAGGCAGGTGGTGCTGTGGTTGGGATTCAAACCAACGACCCTAGTACTGCCAGGTGGAAGTCCTAACCATTTAGCCACTGTGCTGCCCATATATTGTATATTAGCAAGTGTTTAACAAAGACCCTTATGGTAGGATCACCAGGTATTCTTTTATTCCAAACTACAGATTGAAAATTACATAGTTACACAGTTAGTCTGGTTGAAAAAAAGACAAAAGTCCGTCCAGTTCAACCATTAAAAAAAGAAGAAAAAAAAAAGTTATAATCCTACACCCACAGTTGATCCAAAGGAAGGCAAAAAAAAGCCCAGCAAAGCACGATCCAATTTGCTCCTGCAGGGGAAAAAATTCCTTCCTGATCCCCCGAGAGGCAATCGGATATTCCCTGGATCACCTTTACCTATAAATGTTAGTATCCAGTTATATTCTGTGTAACTAGGAAAGAATCCAGGACTTCTGTAAAGCAATCCACTGAGCTGGCCAGAACCAACACTTGAGGGAGTCTATTCCAAATTTTCACAGCTCTTACTGTGAAGAAACCTTTCCATGTTTGGAGATTAAATCTCTTTTCCTCCAGACGTAAAGAGTGCCCCCTTGTCCTCTGTGATGACCTCAGGGTGAATAACTCTACATCGAGTTCACTATATGAACCACTTATGTATTATACATGGAGATCATATCCCCCTTATGTATTATACATGGAGATCATATCCCCCCTTATGTATTATACATGGAGATCATATCCCCCCTTATGTATTATACATGGTGATCATATCCCCCCTTATGTATTATACATGGGGATCATATCCCCCCCTTATGTATTATACATGGTGATCATATCCCCCTTATGTATTATACATGGAGATCATATCCCCCTTATGTATTATACATGGAGATCATATCCCCCCTTATGTATTATACATGGAGATCATATCCCCCCTTATGTATTATACATGGAGATCATATCCCCCTTATGTATTATACATGGTGATCATATCCCCCTTATGTATTATACATGGAGATCATATCCCCCCTTATGTATTATACATGGAGATCATATCCCCCCTTATGTATTATACATGGAGATCATATCCCCCTTATGTATTATACATGGAGATCATATCCCCCCTTATGTATTATACATGGAGATCATATCCCCCCTTATGTATTATACATGGAGATCATATCCCCCCCTTATGTATTATACATGGAGATCATATCCCCCCTTATGTATTATACATGGAGATCATATCCCCCTTATGTATTATACATGGTGATCATACCCCCCCCTTATGTATTATACATGGAGATCATACTCCCCCCTTATGTATTATACATGGAGATCATATCCCCCCTTATGTATTATACATGGAGATCATATCCCCCCTTATGTATTATACATGGAGATCATACCCCCCCTTATGTATTATACATGGAGATCATATCCCCCACCTTATGTATTATACATGGTGATCATATCCCCCCTTATGTATTATACATGGAGATCATATCCCCCCTTATGTATTATACATGGTGATCATATCCCCCCTTATGTATTATACATGGAGATCATATCCCCCCTTATGTATTATACATGGTGATCATACCCCCCCTTATGTATTATACATGGAGATCATATCCCCCCTTATGTATTATACATGGTGATCATATCCCCCCTTATGTATTATACATGGAGATCATATCCCCCCTTATGTATTATACATGGTTCCCTAGTGTTCTTTTTGTGAATTGGTGCCCAAAACTGAACTGCATATTCCAGATGAGGTCTTACTAATGATTTGTATCGGGGGAAATGATATTTCTCTCTCTGGAGTCTATACCTCTTATAATACAAGAGAGGATTTTGCTTTCTTTAGAAACCCCAGCTTGGCATTGCTGCCATTATTAAGCTTGTGATCTACCAGAACCCCCAGATCCTTCTCCACCATTGATCCCCCAGTTGTACCCCCCTAGTATGTATGATGGATGCATATTCTTAGCCCCCAAGTGCAGAACCTTACATTTATCATGCAAATGTTAACGGTTGTATGAGATTTGAATTATTGGCTTTTACGTACATTATAACTTTCTTCAGTCTAAACCGCATTTAAAATGCAAGGTGATGCTTTTTTACCCGTGGGTCCAAAAGCAAAGTGCTGCAAAACCTTTCCTCTTTTCTACATGGCCCAGCCCCTTCCCTTAACAAACACAGTGATGCAGGAAGTCTTTCTGCCCGAACAGACAGGGCGAACTGTTGTAGGAATGATGTTGCTATCATCCGAATTCTGTAGGCACCCCAGTGACCATTATGATCACACCTAGAGTTCATGTTGTACAATCTCTGCCCTCAGGTGTGGACACTCATGTACATCGAATTTCCAACCGACTGAAGTGGGTAAAGAAAGAGACCAAGAATCCAGAAGACACTCGGGTGGCCCTTGAAGACTGGATGCCCAGGTGAGGAAGCTGCACATATGGATGTATCAGCAATAAAGGTGGATGATAGGGTGACATAATGGGTAATCCTGTAGCATTGCAGTCCTGGGCTAATTTCCCCACCAGAGAAACTGCACTGAAAATGTTATGCTGCTGGGGGTATAGACTGGAAGGAGTGGTTCTCTGTACTCTGTGAGTTACTCATATATAAAAGGTAAATGTACATTGAGACCAGGGGTGGACTGACCATTTGGAAACTCGGGCACTGCCCGAGGGCCCGGGGTCAGTAGGGGGCCCCATGAAATGCCCCTGGTACCTTTTTCATAGGCTTTTTTGAGTTTGGGCAAGGACACAGGGGCCCCATGATCCCCTATTGCCCGGGGGCCCCATGAGTTGTCAGTCCGTCCCTGATTGAGACTGTTAACAGGTTTACATTCATGGACAGGTCATTGTTGACTAATGTTATGGCAGGTTTATTCCAGCCCCAGCAACACATTGGGGGTGATTTACTAAATATAAATATGTATCGCACCTACATCTATAACTGAACTCATACTTTCTCCATCAATTCATCCCTCACTTGCCCCCCCCCCACCCTTTTTAAATTGTAAGCTGTCACAATGGGGCCCTCCTGACCTTCTTGTATTGTCACTGTCTTGCTTTATTTTGTAAACTCAGAAAACTAATATATATTGATAATAATATTCCTTTGGCTTAAAGCAGACCTTCACACATTTCAGATTTTCAGAGCAATATTGCGACAACACTGGAGTCCTGCTTTAAGTGTAAGGCACTAACAAGCAATGCTGTGGTTTGTAGTTCCTCAGCTGCTGCTTTACAAATTTAAGATGAGGAACCAGCTACCATGTACAGGCGTACCTGGGTTTACGACTGAGGCCTCAGTTAACGTAATTTTCGGTTTACAAATGAAAATCCATTGAAAATAATGCCTCGGTTTACGAATTTTCACAATACAAACGGATTAATTGGTTTTCAATGCATTTACAAATTTTTTGTTAATCGTGTCCCTGTTGAGTACTATGCCTTTAAAGTGCACTTTATAAAGAGTGTTGAACAGATAAGACTTTTTTAGACTTTTTTTTTTATCTCCAGAACAGATTAATTGGTTTTCATTGCATTTACAAATTTTTTTTTTTTAATCCTGTCCCTTTATGCCTTTAAAGTACACTTTATAAAGAGTTTTGAACAGATAAAACTTTTTTTTACTTTTTTCTGACCTCCAGAATGAATTAATTGGTTTTCAATGCATTTACAAATAAATTTTTAATCATGTCCCTGTACAGTACTATGCCTTTAAAGTGCACTTTATAAAGAGTTTTGAACAGATAAGACTTTTTTAGACTTTTTTTCTGACCACTGGAATTAATTAATTGGTTTTCAATGCATTTACAAATTAATTTTTAATCATGTCCCTGTACAGTATTTATGCATTTAAAGAGCACTTTATAAAGAGTTTTAAAAAGTTAAAAGACTTTTCTTTTTTTTTTTTTACTTTTTTATGACCTCTGGAACAGATTAATTGGTTTTCAGTTTTTTTAAATCATGTCCCTGTACAGTATTTATGATTTTAAAGTGCGCATTATAAAGAGTTTTGAACAGATAAAAGACTTTTTTTTTTTTACTTTTTTATGACCTCTGGAAAAGATTAATTGGTTTTCAGTGCATTTAGGAATTTTTTTTAAATCATGTCCCTTTATGCCTTTAAAGTGCACTTTATAAAGAGTTTTGAACAGATAAAACTTTTTTTTATTTTTTCTGACCTCCGGAATGAATTGGTTTTCAATGCATTTACAAATTAATTTTTAATCATATCCCTGTACAGTATTTATGCCCTTAAAGTGCACTTTATAAAGAGTTTTGAACAGATAATGACTTTTTTTTTTTACTTTTTTTTTGACCTCCGAAATGGATTAATTGGTTTTCAATGCATTCCTATGGGAAACCGCGTTTCAGTTTACAAATTGTTTGCAATACGAAAGGTCCCGTGGAACAAATTAAATTCGTAAACCGAGGTTCGCCTGTATAGACATTTCAGCTTTAGCATTTATACTTGGGTCTTTTGCAGGGATCTTTGGAGTGAGATTAACTGGCTTTTAGTGGGGTTCGGGCAGCAGATGTGCCTCCCTGTGACACCTCGATGTTCCGAGTGTCTGAACAGAGACATCTGTCCTGGAGCCAAGAAAAAGTGAGGAGGTCCATGATCCCGCTTGTGATGGAGCCTGATCCCATGGATGGACTGCGGTAGAGTCACAAGACTACAGAAAAATCTTTAGATCAGAATGTTTTATAGACAACATGGGAGATTTTTCTACTAGCCTTCCAATGATGTTGTCATCTATCTCTGTGTATATAAGTGTATATATTTCTATATTTACATGGTATCAGTAAATTTGGTATTCTTTTTGTTCTAAAGTGTTAGATGTTCTTTTTCTTTAAATCATATTTCGTAATTTCCTAAAATAAATGTGTGGGCATCCTTTTTTTTTTATGAAGATTAGCCATTAGAGGAAGCACTTAGTATCAGTGTCAGGTAAAAAAACAAAATGCGCACCATTTGTTTCTGGGCTGTACTACAGGTACAAACAACAAAAAACATACACATATATGGTATCGCTGCGATAGTTAAGAGCTGGAAAGTTTATTTTGGGTTGTTCTTTGGTGGTAGGTTATGATAGTAACAAGAAATACACAGCTAAATTAACAAAAATTATTTTTTTTACTATTTTGGGCCAGTTTTCCTTTGATAATTAAAACAGAAATTAGGAGATATGCATTACCATTTACCACCAAATGAAAGCCCCATTTGTCCTGAAAAAAACGCGGTATAATTCACCTGGATGTACAAAGTAGTTGTGATGATATGTACGGTTTTACTAACACATGTCAACGTTGCAAAATTGTGCTTAGGCATTTAGATTTGTTTTATCCTTAGGCATGAAGGGGTTAATATACTGTTCATTTTATTTTTACCACGCAAGCAGTCCCTGATTGCTAGCCAACTCGTTTTTCCCATAGTCGCCACTTGGTACCTGTAAAGTTAGTGCCCAACATGTCCAAAAAAAAGATACACTGGTGAAGAGGCCTACAGGATTCTGAGCATAACAGATGAGGGGGAAGGGGTGGCCCTAAATTTCCAGGATAGTACAAACCCCCCCCCAAATGACCCCATTTTGAAAAGTAGACACCCCAAGAGGTATTTGATAAGAGGTATTCTGCAGATATTTTTGTCACAAGGTTTTGACGAATGAAGAAAATAAAAAAAAAAAATTTTTTTTGTTTTTTTCTTTGTTTTCCAAAAACTTGTGGCAATAAATGACATCTGCAAAAAAATTACCATGCCTCTTTACATTGGAGTGTCTACTTTCTAAAACGGGGTCATTTTTTTGGGAGGGTGTACTGTCCTGGCATTTTAGGGCCTCCGAAATTGTGATAGGAACTTAAGAAACCAAGTGTGCAAGTTATGCCCTTTAAAAACCTGAATGTGCCCATTGGATTTTGGGTCCCCGTATGCAGTTGGCTCTCAAAAAGTCTCACATGTGGTATCCCTATGCTCGGGAGGAGTAGCAAAATGTATTTTGGGGTGTAATTCCACATATACCCATGGCATGTGTGAGAACTATCTAATTAAAATGACCAAAAAAAAATGAAAACAAAAAATGTTTTTGTCATTTTCCAAAAAATAAAATCTTCCATGGACTTAACCTGCCTCCCAGCAACTACCTTGGGCTGTCTACTTTACAAAAAGGGATCATTTGGCATTTTAGTACCTCAAGAAATGTGATGACAGTCAGAAAGTCAGAGCTACTTAAAGCTGCATAAATTCCAGTGCCATAGTTTGTAGACGCTATAACTTTCACACAAAAAAGTTTTGAAACTTTGCAGTCTTTTTTTTATTTATATTGTAAAGCGCTGAGCAAACTGTTGGCGCTATATAAATCCTGTATAATAATAATAATAATATATAAATCCTGTATAATAATAATAATATATAAATCCTGTATAATAATAATAATATATAAATCCTGTATAATAAGAATATAATAAAAAACCCAGTGCTGATCAAATACCACCAACAGAAAGCTCTATTTGTGTGAAAAAGATTATATAAATGTCATTTGGGTGCACTTGCCAGTTAAACGGCATTCACACTTGAGAATTTTGTAGCTTGAAGCTCCAAAAACACTCAAACGTAAAAAAAAATCAGTTGTTCTCTATGGTGCCTGTTCACACCTGATCACGCAAACAGGCACCATAGAGAACAATTGATTTTTTTTCAAGTTTGAGTTTTTTTGAAGCTTCAAGCTACAAAACACTCAAGTGTGAATGCAGCCTTAAAGTAGCACAGTGCTGCGTAGGAAAACAAAATGCGCTGGTCATGAAGGGGGTAAAACCTTCTTGAGGTAAAGTGGTTAAGGAAATAGCGGAGGAGATAAGAAAAAAAAGGAAAGATTAGTGATGGGAGGGTAAAGATTGAGGGATTGGAGAGGGGGGACATAAATCTTCTAAGGCCCCTTTCACACGGGCGTTCTGTACGTCCATTGTTCATCTGTCTGTTTACGGATGAAAAACAGACACCCATGTAGTTCTATGGAATAGCGGATGTAAACGGATGATCATCTGTTTACATCCGTTAATGTGTGTATCCGTTAATATCCATTTTTTTAACGGAAAAAAAATCTATTTTTCTTCTGTCAAAAAAAAAGGAACGAACAAAAAATGGATGTAAACAGACAAAACTAAAACGGATGTAAACGGACAAAAACTGGATAAGGACGGATGTAAACGGACAAAAACTGGATGAAGACAGATGTAAATGGACAAAAAGGATGGCGATGGATGTAAACGGACAAAAAGTTGATGTAAACGTTTGAAAAACGAATGTAAACAGATGAAAAACTGATGTGAACTGATCTATTTTTTCTTGGAAAAAAACGTGACTGAACTGATGTAAAAAACAGACCGCCCGTGTGAAAGAAGCCTATGTGTGGAAGTCAGGACGGAAATAAACAGACTTACTTGGGAAAGCCTTTATTATGCACATAGCAGTTTACAATGTATTTTTATTTTCGTGTGTCATAGATAAATGTTGTCAGATATGTGCCTTATATAATTACAGGTTTAAAAGTACAAAAATATGATTCCAAACAGAGCTACATATAGGCAGCTGAATGGCCGTCTGCAGTCAGCAGTTTCCATTCTCTAACAAAATATTGTCCGTTCCACATGTAGTTATCCCGCAGGCCTCCCTTTCTACCAGCAGAGGGCAGAGTTCATCTGTTTTGTCAGTAATCGGGAGCAATGTTGCACAGCGGTAACATCAACAGTGGCGTTGCTCGTGTCAGGCACAGTCCTGCCCCTCGTGGCCGGTTTTAAGAACACTTGATAAGAAATTTGCGTCCACTGTTAAATCAGAAGTTCTGTTAAAATAATAAAGTTCGCTGTAAGCCAGCTACATCCTTCATTGTTTTGCATAACATGCCTTTGCCTTCTTCACAGCAGTCGTAGTCCATGGGCCAGGTTTCAGAGGATTGCATGGAAGGCCACAAGCTTTATATTTGTGGCCCCAGGCCAGTGTTGCCCCACAGGGATAATGGCTGAAGTCTCATTTAAAACATGTCTGTGATTCAGTAATAAACAGGATAAAAGGAAGGTAAGTACGCACTATCCCTGGTATCCCTGCTTCTGGAAGTGTCACATATAAAGCAAACTTGTGCTTTGCCTATCAAGTTTCCTTTATTGTAACACATACCATCTGCCTTCTCTTCCCCTTCCCTGCTCAGCTTCAAGAAGCAAAAAAGGTACCCAATAATGCCAGGTAAGGAGGAGCATATGATGTACTCCATGGGGCAGGCACCAGCGCCATCACATGGCGAGCTACGAATTACATTGCTTTTAACTTTCAAAGGGCAGTTGCTTCTGCAGCCGAACATTGCACCGGGGAAGCAAAGGAAAGGTGAGCATGTGCAGCTACTGGGGAGGGGGTTTGTTAAAGGGAACCAGTTGCTTTGCAAGCATGGTCAAAGGAGAGGTTCATTTAACACCTGTCTCTTGCCCATGCCAGTTCAGGTTTCTGTACATCTTTGTTGCTTGAGTGTTACCTTGGTAGTTCTAGGAAGTTAGGTTGTTGTAGATTTAGGTTTGCCACAATAGTTCATTCTAGGTGTGAGTTCATTCTCCGTTCTCCCACTACCTAACCCCTCCTTACTGTTGTCCCACTCGTGTAAATAAAAAAAATCAATGAGCAGAGCTTAAAGTAAGAGAGGCTTAACCATGGATGGATTTTGCCTTTTGTGGGGCCTAGGTACGTCTTCCCACTGTGGCCTCCTCTGAATAACCTCCACCGCTTCACTTTGCAAAAGTGTTTCCTTCCCTCACTGTAGTCATTATGGGACAGTGCAGTAGTCAGCCTGCTGCTGCCAAAATCCTTCTTCTATGGCCTCATTACAGGCAGAAAATATTCACATTGTGGGTTCTGGCAGCCATTTTGGGGAAGCCTACATATCAGTAAGATGACTTACTTTCCCCTAGGTTTATATTGGTGCCACTAAGGAGAAAAAAAAGTTTTGTTACAAAAATGAGGAAGGTAGTAGCTTTTCTTCATCACTCCTGGGCCCTAGTCATACTGTCTAATAGGAAATCCAACCCTTCAACTTGTATACAATAAACTATGCATAACACAAGGACCATAGCTACCTTACCTTCCCCTGTACAGCATATCATTTGCTACACGCACAGAAAACATTTCACTGCCGGATCATTATTGTTACCAAACAGCAGTTCCAGTCCAAGCAATTCATGGCCAGACCCCCAATTCATCTCCAATCCCAGCATCCATGGCCAGAACCCCAATTCATTTCCAATCCCAGCATCCATGACCAGAACCCCAATTCATTTCCAATCCCAGCATCCATGACCAGAACCCCAATTCATTTCCAATCCCAGCATCCATGGCCAGAACCCCAATTCATTTCCAATCCCAGCATCCATGACCAGAACCCCAATTCATTTCCAATCCCAGCATCCATGGCCAGAACCCCAATTCATTTCCAATCCCAGCATCCATGGCCAGAAACTCAATTCATTTCCAATCCCAGCATACTGTACTAGACCCCAATTCACTGCAATCCCAGCATACAGAGCTAGATCCCAATTCATTTCCAATCCCAGCATACAGTACTAGACCCCAATTTGTTTCCAATCCCAGCATACAGTGCTAGACCCCAATTCATTTCCAATCCCAGCATACAGTACTAGACCCCAATTTGTTTCCAATCCCAGCATACAGTGCAAGACCCCAATTCGTTTCCAATCCCAGCAATACAGTGCTAGACCGCAATTCATTTCCAATCCCAGCATACAGTGCTAGACCGCAATTCATTTCCAATCCCACCACACAGCCACAACCAAGTTCATTTCTAATAACAGCATAAGCTGCCAGACCCCAATTCATCAACATCTGGAAAGGCAGATGTTTCCACTGGAGCCAGCAGAGGGCATCAGTGCTGAGCTTACAGATGGTTCCGGTTCTCAGCATCTGCAAATGGTTGTTTGGCAGAGGCCCCCGTTTTCTCTCTAGGTCCCTCCCTGCACTACAAGCAGATCCCCCACCCTGCAAGCAACCAATAGATTGTGATCCTGGTCACCTGACCTATTCTAAGTAACACTTCACCTTCCAAAAAATCTTTCATGAGTACCAAAATGTTCACTTCATCACGGGTGTAACACAAAAAGCACTTTCATCTTTTCTAAGCATTTCTAATTTATGGGGAACAACATCCTCTATGCATTTGACATTATGATCCTCGGGGTTCATTAAGGCATGGCTTTGCTGCAATGAACTTGCAAACATTCATAGTAAAAAAAAAAAAAAAAGCATGGCTCAGTTGTCTCGGGTCGTTTGCGGCCTGTCACAAAATGGCAGAGGTGATGCCAACAGCAGGGTCCAATGGAACGTGAGGAGATCAGACTGTCCAGGTCAGGAATTATCATCAGAAAACACTGAATGTTCCGGCTTGCTTGATAATGAATTGCAAATAGCAGTGATGTCACATAATCCTGGGACAAGCAATCAGAATTCTGTTTACAGCAGCCAGCTCAGTGAAAGAGGAGTTCTGATTGGCTGCTGGGGGTTGATACACTTTGCTCTACGTAGCAAGCCTGGTCGTGTCTTCTTCCAACTCCCTGCCTCCAGTTTCTTCTCTACCAGTCTTTACTCCTCACGTTTGACCTAAAAATGTGGTGAGGCCGAGCTGTGGCCTTGCAGACCATCTGTCTGTTTGTGATGCTGCACATCGAGACATATCGCATAACCCTTTTCAGGTTTTGTGGTTTTGCTGACCTACGTTTGACATGCATTCTAGTGCAGGTTAAAGCGGAGCTCCACCCAAAAGGGGAAGTTCCGCTTTAAGGACTGCTCCCCATTAAGGATTGGCACCTTTGGGGGGTGGGAGCGGGTACCTGAATTTGACAGGTACCCGCTCCCACTTCCAGTCCGATCACCTAGGCAATCGGAAGTGGAAGGTGTCCTCCCCCCTCCTTCTTTTACTGTAGTCTTTTGCGACACATGACAGGTCTCAGGAGACTACAGGACCATTCATGAAGCACAGCGGCACCCGGCTGTGAAGCCACAAGCTATCACAGCCGGGTGCCCACACTGAAGATGCCGGCCTCCTGGAATACAGGACGGCCGGTGAAACGGGCTGCAGGGGACACACCACGGGATTGAGGGACAGGTAAGTGGCTGTTTTTTAAAAGTCGCCAGCTACAGTTTTTGTAGCTGATGACTTTTATTTTTTGACAGTGTGAGTGGAACTCCGCTTTAACGACATGTGACCCTACTGTCTGCAACGCTTCCATTGGTCCATAAACCTGTTGGGTACATGTAGAAGAATTGGACACATTAGACAATGTGAAGTTCTGCGCTCAGGTGTGGAGCTGAAAGATAAAGGACTATCTCTTGTCGAGTCTTGTAGGTATAGCACACAACCGTCTGGCTGCCCTCTCAGGACTGTGGGTATCCTTAGGCAAACTATAAAACAACAAAATAGAGGGCGCCCTGACCTAGTGTATTACCAGAAGTCAGATTTATTAGAGAAATAAATGACAAGTGAATACTCAAACGCATGTCATGTATAGACATATCTAGAAAAGCTGAAGAGACTGCCTCCAACGGCCTGCTGACGTATTTTGAGACTCTTAGAAAGAGGGCTTTGTGATAGGAGTCACTTTGGGTGGGGGGCCCATGGAACACAGCTCACTTTGGAGAGGTGTGGAGACCCCGTCTCAGCTCCCCATATCACTATTATGTGTAAGTCACCCTGTGCCTGTTAGGGGTACAGGGTGATCTGTCCTAATATTGGGGTGGGGGGGTTGTTGATTGTTTAATGCCATGTGGCTGCATCCCATTGTTCTATTGTGTTTTGCTTGGGAGCAAACTACTATGGGATGTATGTGTGTATGATGTATGTGCTCCCCATATCATTATTATGTGTAAGTCACCCTGTGCCTGTTAGGGGTACAGGGTGATCTGTCCTAATATTGGGGTGGGGGGGTTGTTGATTGTTTAATGCCATGTGGCTGCATTCCATTGTTCTATTGTGTTTTGCTTGGGAGCAAACTACTATGGGATGTATGTGTTTGTGTATTGGCTTGGTGGGGGTGTTTCTAGCAGCCCTTCTTCCTGATGGGACTGTCTGTTGGTGTGTCTCTTGTTACTAAAGGTAGATTGCCCCGCCCTGTGTCATTATGCAGGGAGGAGGAGTTGTTCCCTTGAAGGTATATATCTTGAACCTGTGTTAAAATAAAGTAGTCTATGTCCTGGTTTACTTCAAGATTGGTGTCGTCTAGTCTTGTATGGTCTGCTGTGGTGTCTGTGGTCGGTGTTCGGACAGGGAAGCAGTATCCTAACAGAAGTACCCAAGTGCAGACTGGGTCGGTTCTGTTACAGGCTTGACCCTCAAAACGCGTCAGTGTTCCTGTACGCTATGAGGTCTTCCCATGCCTCAGCGAAGTATGGTGGATTTGGACGCGATCTCATCATCTTTTTTTAGATGCCTATGTATGAAATGCATTTTTGCGACTGTCGGCTTGTAGTTCTCATTGAACTACCACGGTGCCGTTGAGGTTCATTGATGCTTCCGGTCATTGTGTACCTGCCTGGCTGTACAAGGTGCAAGCAGACCGCTTACACTGACAGTCTACAAGAGGTTCATTGCAATAAAATAAACAAATAAATAAATGCACATTTTTTTATCTGGAAAAAAGGTGAACTTATGCTTTAAAAACCTGCTTCCCCATTTAAATTAGCTGACATTGTAGAGTAGTATAATGAACACCAGGTGGCACCATTAGCTTATTGAAAATTCCATCACGTAACTTTTCTTTCTGTTTTGGTGATTATCATAAAAAAAAAAGTTATTTTATTTGGCCGCCATCTACCGAATCTCCCTGAAGTGATTAAAACAACATTCCTGAATCATGCTCAGACCTTTATCTTTTGTAAGTGGAGCTTAAAAAAAAACTTATAGGACAACATAATCTCATCTAGTTTCATCATTTTCATGAGCTGTGCTAATATGTTTGGGGACAAAACAATGAGAGGGCGTGGAATGGTTTTCAAACCTGGCATTGGCCATCCCTGTTGTATTTACACCAACCCCCCCATGTCAAGAAAAGTTTGCAATGGACGCTAAGACAAGTCAAAGATGATGCAATTGTCTTTCCTGTAACCCGTGGCTTGATTCCCCCATCAACACAGGGGGAATCCCTCCCACAGAGCTATTGAGTTCTACCGGAGGGGGGATCCATCTCAGACGGTAGAGCACGATGATTACTGCTAGTGGCTATACCTGCTGGCAATAATCGCACAAAAAATCCAATATGCTGGTTGTACCCAAGACGATGGATGGATCAATTTGGGTACAGTCAGCATGTCTATAGATGGATCGAATCTCAGCCAGTCCCTGTTGAACCAACCAAGATTCGATCCATCTGGATGCAGTGTAGCTGCCAAGTGATACAGGTTTCTATCCAAGCTCTATACAGGTTGGAATAAATGGCTCTATAATACTGTGCTATATTTGCCCTTTACAGCAGCAGTTCTGGGTGTGAACCTGGCCAGTGGGGTATAAAGGAATGATTTGCATGGCTCCACCCACTATCCTGGAATGATTTGCATGGATCTGCCTTCTATCCTGGAATAATCCTCTTATTTTTGGGACAAGTGATGGAATGAGACCTGTGAATACCTTCTGTTCTAAGAAGGCTTTAATGTTCCACGGGTGTCAAACCAGCGGCCCTACAGCTGTCGCCAAACTACAAGTCCCATGAGGCATTGCAAGATTGACAGTTACAAGCATGACTCCCAAAGGCAGAGGCATGATGGGACTTGTAGTTTCCCAACAGCTGGAGGGCCGCCAGTTTGACACCCTTGTGCTATGTATTGGTTCAGTGGAGGGATTTTTGGTCCCTTTAGTCCTCCCTCGTCATGACATTCTGGATCATGGTTTCTCATTTAGTTTTTTTCCTCAAATCCATTGTGCATGGCTAACTAAAACGCCATAAGTGCAGCATCCTTAACATCTGAATGACCCTGAAGCTTGGCAAGCTGATGCGTTTCGGGGGATGTACCTGATTCCTCAGAGCTCTGCTACAGGTGATAGTCCCCCGAAACGCATCAGCCTGCCAATGTGGTGGTGCATCAGAACAGGCCATGTGATTCCCCCCACTGGATCGTTATTTGGCGTATTGCAATGGTTATATATTGCCTACTTTTTGTGAGTATTGTTTTTGCTTTTTGTTTTTTATATTTTATTAAACCTTTGGTAATGTACTAGGTGTTTTCTCCCTCCTGTGTGCTTTGTCACAGTCATCTACCAGATTTTCCCATCTTAGGAGGTCTGCACTGAAAAAGTATACCAGAGGGAGTTTTTTTTTTTTTTTTTGCACTGGACTGGATGGTCTTCATACTATTGTGACTTTATGGCAGTCCTCTCAGCACTGGGAGTGTTTTGCATGTTATTGTCCTTCTAAGTTTCTTTTACATTCATATTCACTTGTATGGGGAGAAAAGTGATACTGACGTGAAAAAGGGCCCCTTATAAATATGGGTTATGGAAAAGGTCAGTCAAATGGACCTTGTGGTTTTTTTTTTTCCTTTAGTAAATGTTTCAGAAACCACTACGGAACGGAGCTTCAAACCACTGAAAGCTGTTGTCTGGACCCTATGGGCAACTGCACATCACTGCTATTGTCCTTGCACCTTAAAGTGGTTGTAAACCTCAGACATGAAATATGAACAAAGCATATCCCTCTATAGTATGTACTTGTCTTAATCCAGAGCACTAACTTGTTTTGCTCCTCTGCTATCAGCATGAATCACTTCTGACAAGTTTTCCTGACACCAAGAGAAAAATGGAGACAAGGAAGGGAACTCCAGCGCGCTAATCTCTTTAGTGTGTAATTTTAGCTCCCTGCCTCCTTTTTTTTTTTTGAACACTCAGACAAGCTTTATAAATTCAACAATTTGAACAGATGTAGAGGATAGAAGACTGCAGATAAAGAGGTACAACTTATGTAGTCTCATCTCTGTTTATCACCTGAGGCAAGTAACTTCAATGGGTATAGGTGAGGGTTTACAACTGTTTTAAAAGATGGGAAAACCCAACATATGTGCAGCAAGAGTTAAATCCAGCTGTAGTCGCACTTATAGTCCCAGCATGCCTTGCCAGATGCTTGCCATTCCACAAGTGCTGGAAAGCCCCAGGCCGCATCCCCGTAGACTCCAGGATCTCTCAATGCTTTCCTATCCAGCTGCTGGCGTTGGGGTTTTTTAATTCTTGCCAGCTATCATTTCTCAGACTCTGCCTTCACATCCCTCCTGCTCTCATGGCACATTCTCCTTGCCTGCGATGGCATCTATTGTGAAACCTCTTACAATGGGAGAAGAAGCCAGCTATTCTTCTTGCTCAAGGACAGAATGCTGAGTGGCTTGATTCTGCTTTTCCCTAACTTTTTCCCTTTAAATGAAACCATCTGCCTGTCAAGTTGGGTAGAGCAAGCCAGCGGTTTTGGGCTGCAGTGAGGAATGCGTGACCCCACGGGACTGTTTGACGTGTGATCCAAAGCCTATTCCACATGAGGCCCAAATCCCTTCCCCCCATCCTCCTGGAAGGAGAAGAAGTAGGAGGCTTCAGAGGAGGGCTTCAGTAAACAGTGCTAACTGTAAAATGCTGTCAACAGCAACTTCGTTTTCAGAATTATCACCCCGATCCCTGGCTAGAGAATCTGCCTGTCTGTTTCCTGTTACCAGATGAAGTTGGCACCCCATGTGTTAACAGCACGAGGGCCATGTTGTTCGTATTCCGCCTGCTGTCCATAAAACACAACTGTCAGGCAGGAGATTGTGCAATGTCTCTATGGGAATACCGCAGGTCTTCAGAATTGTACCCTTTGTCAGTGTTCTCTGGATCAGGGGCAGACTGACAACTCATGGGGCCCCCCGGGCAACAGGGGATCATGGGGCCCCTGTGTCCTTGCCCAAACTCAAAAAAGCCTATGAAAAAGGTACCAGGGGCATCTCATGGGGCCCCCTACTGACCCCGGGCCCTCGGGCAGTGCCCAAGTTTCCAAATGGTCAGTCCGCCCCTGCTCTGGATTATGGTTAAAATGCATCTAAACCCAAAAAACAAATCTGTAATATATTGCAGCTTACCAGTCCATAGATGTGGTAGCTGCATTGGTTTTCTTTTTTCATGCTGGTGATTCTGCCAGTACCACACTTCCTCTTCTAGGGAAGAGGGGCTCTCTCCTATCAACATGCTCCTTGTCAACACATTTGTATAATTGGCTCCCAGTCCTGCTTTTCCCACTTCAGTCTGAGTGCTGCTGTAAAGGGGATTGGTGTCATGCCACATTGGTCCTGGAACTGTGCAGGCACCATCCGATGGGAGTTCAATCAGCCACAACTCAAGGAACACTTAGCAACCTCTGGAAGAAACTTGGTCGAGAAGGGCTTATGTAGAGCACGGGCCTACTTGCTTGGTTGTGAACTAAATGGAATGTTCAGTAGATCCCTACAGTTACTGGTTAATCACAAAGAACCTGTAATATGTGTGGCAGACCAAGCACTAACCGCCTGTGGTCCCACTGCAAACCAGCACTGTGTCCTAAATCTAACTCACCCAGCCTGTATCTAATCCTAAATCTCCCCTTTCCCAAGCCCAATCCTAACACTAATTTCTGGAATGTTCATGAGGACCTGTCCATGTTGGGGAGGGATGGTGTAGGAAAGTGTTCAGTGAAGAAAGTGGGGTTAGTAAGTCACTAGATACTTTTTTTTCTACATTTACTTGTATGTCGCCTTTGGCTATTTAAGCTCTACCACATTTATGTCCTTCTGAGGAAAGATAAGGAACCACACAGGTTAAGTTAAAGATGCACTCCTGTCAGTAGAAACAGCCTACCAAGGATATTTAATTTTATGCATTAGGTCAACCTCTATTATTGCTGGTAACCCATTGTCCATATTCCCAACAATGAGGATAAACAGAGGAGGGAGTCATTGGTGGGATAAGGTCCTTTAGCACCCAAGGCAAAAAGGCCAATGTTTCCTCCTGTGAGCTATGAACAGCCGGTTCTGCCCTTTTTGCCCCCACCTCTAAGGAGGCCTCCCCTTTAGCCTGCCCACCAACCCAGCCTTGGTCCCAGCTTCATTTTGATGTTTACACCTCAAAACAGACCCAGATCATTCACAATTATTCACACAAACCGATCGACCACCACAGCAATCTCCTGCTAGCACTGTATGCAGGAAGAAGACTTCTGCAGCACAGAATAGCAGGCAAGAGGCTGTAGTCCTTGCAGATGTACTCTGAAAGCAATTGTGGATCTGGCTGCATCAATTAAAAATAATAGATAACTCAGATTTGGGCAAATCAAGTAGACTATTAAAATTGACCTGGGTCAAGGCTTTCCTGGGTAAGCACTGGCAGTATATCGATTGATCTTATTGGTTGCCTTATATCTTGAGTGCTTCACTAACAGTGGTCATAGCTTGTGGAAATAAGTCTTCCTAATCCCTGGCGGAACCACAGGAAAGGATGAGGAAGGAGTTTCATAAACACATGAGGAAGAATACAATGCAGCTGTAGAGACCTTACTGGCCTTGTTTCCCACCCTCGCTGAGCTGCTGCAGCCCTCTGCTTTCTGCAATCGTTCATTTTCCTTCCTGGCTTCCAATAATAGTTCCAGTCTTAGATAAGGCTCTTCAGTAGAGGCCAGGCAAAGTCCACAAGGCAGCCTGACAATAATGCCCATGGGGTGCCGCTGGAGGAGTATGGTTTGCACCAAAGGATTCTGGGAACCGGCAAAAGAATCTCCTCTGAACCCGTGTCCCTCCTGCAAAGCTGGTGGAGGTGACAAACACCTGGTGCCTCTGGCACTGAAGAGACAAAAAAGTCAGCGTTAAATGCCTGGAAATGCCGCGTAACTGAAAGGGTTAAACAAGTAATTTGGTGACATCCTCTCGTTAGTCGGTTTTAATCCTCCCCGAGCTTGTTAATCCGCAGTGGTTTAGGGTTTGTTTTTTATTTTTTAGGTGGCGGGTGAGGGGTTTAAGTCCAGTGAGCGCTCTCATCCCAGCTGTTGGTGAATGGGGAGAGATCAGAAATTGCTGAAGATTTCATGTTTCTTGTTCCAGTCCATCTGAGGGGCCCGTTTGTTGGCTCGCTTGGCCCGTGCCTTCTCCTTTGCCTCTGCTGCTGTGGGGCTGAGACGCAGACCGCTCTCTTCGAAGGGATCTTTTTTGGTCACGTCACCTGCCTTTGCACAAAGGTGGAAAGAAAAATCATTTGGTTGAATGTATTCAGCATTGTTTACATTTTAAAAACTCCAACATATACCAAAACCAGCGCTCAGATCTTCATGCTACACAGAAAACACGGAATCAGACACTCGCTGAGGTGTGGCCCTCAATAGATCGGGGAATCTTGATGTATTAAATAAGTGTGTTAAATAAACGTGTATGTGATATTTATCAACAACTATTAAATTGCGCTTAGTGTATCAAATATATTCCACAAGTATATATATTAATCAAAAAACTTCTGCCACTTTAGATATACCGTCATAAATGAATGACTAAAACAACACATAAAGTGTTATAGTGGTGCTAAATTAATAATGATGGGGTGATATAGTGAGTACAACACAATAAAATGTGAATAAATCAATAAAATGATATCAGTGAATTACTGTGAATACAAAAATTATATATAATTCAAAGTCCACAGAAATTGTTCCTCCTTCATTGGCATCCACCACGTTCTGTCTAATAATAACCAGGAGCCTCAAAGTGTCCCCCACACGGATGTGCACTCACCAATAGTTGTTGCCTCCCACTTTCGTGGTTGGCAAAAAAGGCTTCAAAGAATAATTCTCCAAATATAAGTGGATGATAACCAATGAGGTACAACCGTCATGGAGGTATAATGGTTCAAATCATATGAGTAAGCCGGAAGTGACGAAACGCGTCAGAACGTGACGGTGCAGCAACCGGCGGTGACGTTGACTGGAACCGCCGGTCGCCGCACGTGACGGCGTCAGTGAACAGTAATCCGGAGGTGGTGAGAGCACCCACGGTCTCATGTCACTCCAGGCTTATTCAGTAATATGATACTGTGTTTTTTAGTTGTTGCCTCCCACTTTTGTGGTTGGTAAAACAGGCTTCAAAGCATAATTCTCCAAATATAAGCAGATTATAACCAATGAGGTACAACCGTCATGGAGGTATAATGGTAAGCCTGCACCCTATGACTACGTGCATAGCACGAAACGCGCCAGAGGAGCTACAGCATACAGACGTCACGCGACCACTGGTGGCCATCATGAATTACTTATGGTCAGTGTCCTTTATTAATTTTATATGCACCTTTTTGTGGAATAAAGTCATCCCTTTATGCAGTATCACGCTATGTGGTGTCCTTCATTGGGCTCTCCCTGTGAGTGCCGTCATTCGCAGAGCCTATCTTAGAGGTGACCCAACGCGGTGATACACACTAAGGGACCCCAGAGAGTCTTACACAGATGTGACCAGACGCTGTCACACCTGCCTAAGGACCCAGTAACCTGGCCTGACCTGGGAACAGATGACCTGATTATACCTGATGAGACAGAATTAATCTCAAATGCGTGTTTAAAGCGCGCTCCTGGTGAGTGCGCACTTCGCTTATTAAGTCACTTCATCTGTCACCCCTGGATCAGTTACCCATACACAGTGATTGTGATCTTACAAGATCCGCACGTTTTTATATAATTTTTTGGGGACAATTTATTACCATCACCATGTGGTGAGGTATACCTTTTACTTTATATATATTTATTTATTTATTCATTTGCTTCATGATGATGATGATCATTTTGCACTTTATAATTATATTAATCTATTAATGTATTTTATCTTGCTTTAGCGCTGCACCTATTTGATTGATATAATGGTTCAAAGGTTAATGGTTAAGGATTCCATACATTCCAATGCTTATGTATCATACAAGCATGATATTCCTCTTTCCCATGATCACCATGTAAAACAAAAAGCAGAGAGGCGCTCCAATGGTGTAGTATTAAAACCAAGATCCTTTATTAATCCAAATGGACATTACTCACAAGCAAACAGTAGTAAAAAACCCAGTATCATATGGGTCTCCCCGGACCCCGCATTCACTATATCTGGTCTCCCCGGACCCTGCATTCACTATATCCGGTCTCCCCGGACCTTGCATTCACTATATCAGGTCTCCCCGGACCCTGCATTCACTATATCCGGTCTCCCCGGACCCTGCATTCACTATATCCGGTCTCCCCGGACCTTGCATTCACTATATCAGGTCTCCCCGGACCTTGCATTCACTATATCCGGTCTCCCTGGACCCTGCATTCACCATATCCGGTCTCCCGGACTCTGCATTCACCATATCCGGTCTCCCCGGACCCTGCATTCACCATATCCGGTCTCCCGGACTCTGCATTCACCATATCCGGTCTCCCCGGACCCTGCATTCACCATATCCGGTCTCCCCGGACCCTGCATTCACCATATCCGGTCTCCCCGGACCCTGCATTCACTATATCTGGTCTCCATGGACCCTGCATTCACTATATCCGGTCTCCCCGGACCCTGCATTCACTATATCTAGTCTCCCCGTACCCTGCATTCACTATATCTAGTCTCCCTGGACCCGGCATTCACTATATCTGGTCTCTCCGGACCCTGCATTCACTATATCCGGTCTCCCAAGACCCTGCAGTCACCATATCCGGTCTCCTCGGACCCTGCATTCACCATATCAGTTAGAGCAGTCTTGTGACTTCAGCAGAGCACTGGTTAAAGCTTGTGGGAGGAGTTTTCTTTCTGCTCTAGGAGGATGCAAAACCCCCTGACCCGCTGATTGGCCCTGTGCTGATCACATGCACTCTCCCAAGAAAAAAAGCCTCTCTAGCAATACACACGAAACTGAGCATGTGCATGTGGCTATGGGTTCAGTCTGTCTTATCTGGTGGACATCTGAACAAGAGAAGGGGCAGAGAAGACAGGATCAAACAGCCTTTTTACACAATGCAGAGGATTAACCCCTTAGGTTCCACAGTGAGTATAACAAGCATGCTTTACTGCATATACAGAATTATTTTACTGTTGTGGGTTTAGTAACACTTTAAATTCAGGATCAGTGCAGCATTATTGCCACTGGAAGCTCCATAAGGTGGCAGGATCAACAAGTATTTATGGGACTCATAGAAAACAGTAAAGGCCCATTGGGGAGATTTCCTCTCAATTCCTGTTCTTGTGACAGTGCTGTCACCATGACAGGAAGTAAATTCTTCAACTACACCAATAAAAACTGTCAAATGTTCTAGCCCTTCCCTAATGCTATCCAAAGCTGAAATAAAAATGTGCCTGGAGTTCCTCCTAAACTAGTAATCTAAAGTGCAGGGACACCGAGGGATAGATTTATTAAAGGCAAATAGACTTTAAACTTTGCAGGGGCAGTTGCACTCATTTTGCCCAGTTAATGAGGCGGAGCTTCACTTTGTAATGAATACCCCATTAGATGCAAGGAAAATAAAAAACAACATTTATCCCGCACATGATTCGATGATGGAAATCAGTAGATCTTTACCACAATCGATATGCTTTGGGGAAAATTAATGCAACTGCACTTGCAAAGTGCACAGTCTTTTTGCCTTTAGTAAATCAACACCCAAAGTCTGAAAAAAAAACTGCAAACTCTGAAAAGTGTTGTCACCTTCTGCAGCAATATAGTGTAACACCAAAGAGTGGAAGACAAGGGGACGTGCATTTATTTTATAAACTTTCTTATAGATTTGCTTCGACTATGCGCTTGGATGTTTGGCTGGAGGTGACCTACCTGTGAGTCTTTGTCAGGACTTTGCAGATCACTGTGAGATGAGGAAGTCGAGGATCCTCCATTAAGCTGTAGAACATAGAAGTACATTGTAACAGTCTGCAGGCTTGTCTCATAAGGCACAGAGCGATGTACAACTGTGCAGTAACCAACAGCAATACAAACATTGTCTCTAGATCTCTGGACTACAGAACCTCTTCCCTATGTCATTTGAAAAGATGGAGAATTGTTCTGTATCCCGTCCTAGGGTGACAACACTTCTCCATACAAACAGTATGGTAAGTGCATCTTGCCACTCACGGACAAGGAGCGTGTTACTGGCAGGATCACCAGATGAAAATAAAGGAAAAGAAAACTAATACATCCACAACATCTAAAGCAGCCATTCTCAACCAGGGTTTTGTGAAACCTTAGGGTTCCTCCAGAGATTGCTAGGGGTTCCTTGAGCTTTAAGGGTGCCATTCTAGCCACCAAAGTAAGGGAGGAATTCCTATCAATGACCACCAAAGAAAGGGGGACAATCTTATCACTGGCTACCACTGTAAGGGGGGCATTGTTCCCACTGGCCACTCCTGTAAGGGGGGCATTGTTCCCACTGGCCACCACTGTAAGGGGGGAATTATTCCCACTGGCTACCACTGTAAGGGGGGCATTGTTCCCACTGGCCACTCCTGTAAGGGGGGCATTGTTCCCACTGGCCACTCCTGTAAGGGGGGCATTGTTCCCACTGGCCACCACTGTGAGGGGGGCATTGTTCCCACTGGCCACCACTGTGAGGGGGGCATTGTTCCCACTGGCCACTCCTGTAAGGGGGGCATTTTTCCCACTGGCCACCCCTGTAAGGAGGGCATTATTCCCACTGGCCACCACTGTAAGGAGGGCATTATTCCCACTGGCCACCACTGTAAGGGGGGCATTGTTCCCACTGGCCACTTCTGTAAGGGAGGCATTGTTCCCACTTGCCACCCCTGTAAGGGGGGCATTGTTCCCACTGGCCACCCCTGTAAGGGGGGCATTGTTCCCACTGGCCACCCCTGTAAGGAGGGCATTGTTCCCACTGGTCACTCCTGTAAGGGAGGGCATTGTTCCCACTGGCCACCCCTGTAGGGGGACATTGTTCCCACTGGCCACCCCTGTAGGGGGTCATTGTTCCCACTGGCCACTCCTCTAAGGGGGGGCATTGTTCCCACTGGCCACCACTGTAAAGGGGGCATTGTTCCCACTGGCCACCACTGTAGGGGGGGGCATTATTACCACAAGCCACCATTGTAATGGTGACATTGTTCCAACTAGTCAGGAGTTTTAGGGGGACATTGTTCACACTGAACGCCATTGTAAGAGGGACATTCTTCCCACTGACCACCACAGTAAAGGGGCATTGTTCCCACTGGTCACTACTCTAAAGAGGAAATTGTTCCCACCAGTTATCCCTGTAAGTGGGGTATTGTTCCCACTGGCCAACACTGTAGGAAGGACATTGTTCCCACAAGCCAGCACTGTAAGGTGACATTGTTCCCATTGGTCAGGAGTTTAAGGGGGACATTCTTCCCACTGGCCACAAATATAAAGGGGGCATTGTTCCCACTGATCACCACTGTAAGGGGAACATTACCCCCACTGGTCAGGAGTTTAATTGCCATTGTAAGGGGGACATTCTTTCCACTGACCACCAAAGTAGGAAGAGCATTTTTCCCACTGATTCTCAAAAAATTGGTTATACAAGAGTTCCCTTAGACCTAAAAAATGTTTTCCAGGGTTCCTTGGAGGTACAAAAGTTAGATAATAGCTGATATAAGGACTGGTAAGCTGCAAAATATAATACATTTGTTCTTGGGTTTCCTTTCAGCCCATTATTGCTCTATATCTCACAGTGATGTCATTAGCTCACCCGGGGAAATGGCTGTTGCAGCTTTGGGTGACAGAGGTACACTTTGAATAGCTGAATTCCTGCACAGACATAGGTCGAAAATGTCCCATGTGCAAACTGTATCAACCAGTGGTAATGTTTGTAGTCATTATTTAAGGAAATGTGTCCACACTCAGTTACACCATGTAACAAGAATAGACGTTTTATTGTGGCATCCAGGAATTGTACGATCTGTTTATGGTAATAATCTGCTGTGTTTATCTCCTACAACGTGAAACTAAGCGCCAGGAAGGGGGTAAAGGAGGCTTTGTATATGAGAATCGCGGCCAGAGAAAATCACACCAAACGGCCGCTGCAACATCTCAGAGCCTCCTCTTAAAGCAGAGCTCCACCCAAAATGGGAAGTTGGGCTTTAAGGACTTGTCCCCCGCATTCACTATATAAACCCGGGCCCCTGCAATCACTATATAAACCCGGGCCCCTGCATTCACTATATAACCCCGGGCCCCTGCATTCACTATATAAACCCGGGCCCCTGCATTCACTATGCAAACTCGGGACCCTGCATTCACTATATAAACCCGGGACCCTGCATTCACTATGTAAACCCGGGCCCCTGCATTCACTATGTAAACCCGGGCCCCTGCATTCACTATATAAACCTGGGCCCCTGCATTCACTATATAAACCCGGGACCCTGCCTTCACTATATAAACTCGGGAACCTGCATTCACTATATAAACCCGGGACCCTGCATTCACTATATAAACCCGGGACCCTGCATTCACTATATAAACCCGGGCCCCTGCATTCACTATATAAACCCGGGACCCTGCAGTCACTATATAAACCCGGACCCTGCATTCACTATATAAACCCGGGACCCTGCATTCACTATATAAACCCGGGACCCTGCATTCACTATATAAACCCGAGACCCTGCATTCATTATATAAACCCGGACCCTGCATTCATTATATAAACCCGGACCCTGCATTCATTATATAAACCCGGGACCCTGCATTCACTATATAAACCCAGGACCCTGCATTCACTATATAAACCCGGGACCCTGCATTCACTATATAAACCCAGGCACCCGCTCCCACGTCCGCTCTGATCGCCTAGGTGATCGGAAGCAATAGTTCTCCTCCCACCCTCTCCAAGTCTTCTGGGACTTGTGACAGGTCCTGGAAGACTGTGGGACCATTTACAATACATGGCACCACTCGTGCATGCGCAGTGGACACCCGGCTGTGAAGACGGAAGCTGTCCCAGCTAGCTGCCCACAGGTAAGATGACGGGGACAGAGGACGGCCGGTGAACCCGGCTGGGGTGAGCACACTGCTGGATCGAGGGACAGGTCAGTGGCTATATTTTAAAATATTTTTTTAACAGGAGACTGGAGCTCCGCTTTAGGCTTGGTTCACATCTGTGTGGGTGGTGCCACTGTGGACCCACACGAAAATCCGTGCAGCCGCACCACCCGCACAGAGAAATGCGGACCTGCGGGTGGGTGCCGTTCTAATGGCACGCCGCCTGCGCTGGAAAACGCAACCGTACTGGGAACCGAGGTTCCCGTGAAGGCTGCGTTTTCATAAGAAGTGCAGGGACTTCTCTGCGTGTCACGGGGCACGGGAGTCCATTCAAATGAATGGGCTCTCATGCTCGCGCAAAACGCAGCCCGCACGGCCGCATATATGTGAATCAGGGCTTCAAGTGAAAATGTAATTCCTAGAAAAAGCTTCACCTTTTATCATTGAAAGCCATCTTTATGCTCCAGTCAGCTGATTTACCCTAGACTGAAATTATGTCATTATTTAGCTGCAGGTAGTAGGAAGCATTTCCTCAGTCTCCCCTCCCCCAGTGATCAGATTGCAATATTGTAACTTTTTATCATTTCACAAGGTGAGAGGTCACAACAAGGCTTTTCTGTGTCAGACATTGGTGAACACAGACAAGAACTGCACAGGCACCAGGAATTTGTGATTGTGTCACTTCTGAGCCAGAATCCCATTCCAGGAAGTAGATGACAACCCAGAATGAAGCCTGAACAAAGATGGCTCCGTCCTTCTGAAGATAATAGCAGATGGTGACATTGTCTGGGGAGAGCTGCGATCTCTATGAGAGGTAATAAATACCTGGAAATATTATTCTTACACTTTCTGTAGCATGCATCCACTTGGCGTAACGAATGATATCTAACACTAGGCCAGCTTTCATTTTCAGAGCTAGTTGATAGGAACAAGAGAATCCCTTCCTTCCAGCCTTGTCTGTATGGTGTCTAAAATCATATTCAGTCATTTGCTGGAAATATTGGCGAATGCAAGGCAGGCTAGATGATGCTGGACGTCCACCAGCCAGGAAATTAGGCGAGCTCTGATCTGCTGCAGCTTCTAATGCACATTGTGAGACGCTCACAGTGTGCAGTGAAATCAGAGTAAGCCATTTCAGTCCTGGAGAGGAGCCGCTACAACTGTGCAAGACAGAAGTGAAGGCTGGAGGTCAGTCTTGATATTGAAATCCCAATCTAGATGTATGTATGTGATGGAACAGAGAACAGCCGCACCCATCAGGCCTTGATGAGTCCACTGTGGGCTACTTTGGCTTTCCATGTGTGACATTTCCAAATTCAGGAAGATCTGCTGGGCGAAGTGAGTCTTTATTCCCCTACTCTAAGTGCAGGCTGTGAAGCGGCCTTCTGTCCGTCCGGCGGATTCCTCGTGGGGCTGTGCACAGGATCCACAGCCGTCTTCATTGACCAGGTACCACTACCAGGGGCGGACTGACAACTCATGGGGCCCCCGGGCAATAGGGGATTCATGGGGCCCCTGTGTCCTTTCCCAAACTCAAAAAAAGCCTATGAAAAAGGTACCAGGGGCATCTCATGGGGCCCCCTACTGACCCCGGGACCTCGGGCAGTGCCCGAGTTTCTAAATGGTCAGTCTGCCCCTGACCGCTACAGAGGCACGGGTCCAACTGGGGTCTGCTTTGCGGTTTCAACAATTAGATTTATACCTGAAGGCCTGCAGCCATCATTAGCTGTGTCAACCAAGAATTCTGCTGGATCCTGGAGCGTGCAGACAAAACCTCTAACTTCCTGGCACCTCGGTGTTAGCAATCGTTCTGCCAAGATTTACAGCAGATGATCAGCTGCTCCATGTCCAGGAATGTGAGATATTTCACGGAACTCTGCAACGGGCTTAATCAGCTAACGTGATCACTTTACTTTATTTGCTTCTAATGTCCAGCATTCACTATATAAACCCGGGACCCTGCATTCACTATATAAACCCGGGCCCCTGCATTCACTATATAAACCCGGGACCCTGCATTCACTATATAAACCCGGGACCCTGCATTCACTATATAGACCCGGGACCCTGCATTCACTATAATAACCCAGGACCCTGCATTCACTATATAAACCCGGGATCCTGCATTCACTATATAAACCCGGGCCCCTGCATTCACTATAAAAACCCGGGACCCTGCATTCACTATGTAAACCCCGGACCCTGCATTCACTATGTAAACCCGGGACCCTGCATTCACTATATAAACCCAGGCCCCTGCATTCACTATGTAAACCCCGGACCCTGCATTCACTATAATAACCCAGACCCCTGCATTCACTATGTAAACCCCGGACCCTGCATTCACTATATAAACCCGGGCCCCTGCATTCACTATAATAACCCAGGACCCTGCATTCACTATATAAACCCGGGACCCTGCATTCACTATATAAACCCGGGACCCTGCATTCACTATATAAACCCGGGCCCCTGCATTCACTATATAAACCCGGGCCCCTGCATTCACTATATAAACCCTGGACCCTGCATTCACTATATAAACCCGGGCCCCTGCATTCACTATATAAACCCGGGATCCTGCATTCACTATATAAACCCGGGCCCCTGCATTCACTATATAAACCCGGGCCGCTGCATTCACTATATAAACCCGGGCCCCTGCATTCACTATATAAACCCGGGCCCCTGCATTCACTATATAAACCCGGGACCCTGCATTCACTATATAAACCCGGGACCCTGCATTCACTATGTAAACCCTGGACCCTGCATTCACTATATAAACCCGGGCCCCTGCATTCACTATATAAACCCAGACCCTGCATTCACTATATAAACCCGGGCCCCTGCATTCACTATATAAACCCAGACCCTGCATTCACTATATAAACCCGGGCCCCTGCATTCACTATATAAACCCGGGATCCTGCATTCACTATATAAACCCGGGCCCCTGCATTCACTATATAAACCCGGGCCCCTGCATTCACTATATAAACCCGGGCCCCTGCATTCACTATATAAACCCGGGCCCCTGCATTCACTATATAAACCCGGTACCCTGCATTCACTATATCTGCTCTCCCACAGTACACACAACATGGAAATGCAATTATTTTAGTAAATATAAACTGCTAAATACCTTTTCTCATCAGCAGTATATAGCAGTCTTGTGACTTCTATCAGTGTCCAGCAGAGCACTGGTTAAAGCTTGTAGGAGGAGTTTTACATTTTTATCTACAAGGATGCAGAACCCCTGACCTCTGGACAGTGCTGACTGGCCCTGTGCTGATCACATGCACTCTCAAGAAAAAAAAAACCCTCTTTAGCAATACACACCAAACTGAGCATGTGCAGCTTGCCCCCAAGGCTCCATCGTTGGTGTTAGTGGAAGGAATAGTGCCCCATCATTGGTGTCAGTGGGAGAAATAGTGCATCATCATTGGTATTGGAAGGAGTAATAGCGTCCCATCATTGGTGTCAGTGGGAGGAATAGTGCCCCATCATTGGTGTCAGTGGGAGGAATAGTGCCCCATCATTGGTATCAGTGGGAGGAATAGTGCCCCATCATTGGTGTCAGTAGGAGGAATAGTTCACTATCATTGGTGTCAGTAGGAGGAATAGTGCCCTATCATTGGTGTTAGTAGGAGGAATAGCGCCCTATCACTGGTGTCAGTGGGAGGAACAGTGTCCCATCATTGGTGTCAGTGCAGGAATTATGCCCCACTGTTGCTGACAGTGGGTGGGAATAATTAGTCAAGGACCAAATAAAAGCATTCAAATGGCTGCATCTGGACCCCGGGCCACAGTTTGGAGACCACAGATCTAAACTGTAGTTCCTGGGCAGTTCTTGGCTGTGTACACAAATATTTGCCACAGGTCACCCTCCTTGCTACAAAGCTATACTGTACAATGTGATCCCTACAAAGCTATACTGTACAATGTGATCCCTACAAAGCTATACTGTACAATCTCATCCCTACAAATCTATACTGTACAATGTGATCCCTACAAATCTATACTGTACAATCTGATCCCTACAAAGCTATACTGTACAATGTGATCCCTACAAATCTATACTGTACAATCTGATCCCTACAAAGCTATACTGTACAATGTGATCCCTACAAATCTATACTGTACAATGTGATCCCTACAAAGCTATACTGTACAATGTCATCCCTACAAAGCTATACTGTACAATGTGATCCCTACAAAGCTATACTGTACAATCTCATCCCTACAAATCTATACTGTACAATCTGATCCCTACAAAGCTATACTGTACAATGTGATCCCTACAAATCTATACTGTACAATGTGATCCCTACAAAGCTATACTGTACAATCTCATCCCTACAAAGCTATACTGTACAATGTGATCCCTACAAAGCTATACTGTACAATCTCATCCCTACAAATCTATACTGTACAATGTGATCCCTACAAAGCTATACTGTACAATCTGATCCCTACAAATCTATACTGTACAATGTCATCCCTACAAAGCTATACTGTACAATGTGATCCCTACAAAGCTATACTGTACAATATGATCCCTACAAAGCTATACTGTACAATGTGATCCCTACAAAGCTATACTGTACAATCTCATCTCTATGGGGGGAAATGCTTCATCATGTTGCAATCTAACTGTACAATCTCCATTAGGCCTACAAACTATAAAGTATAAGCAAGGGCCTGATTGGATACAAATTCAATTGTTTAGTTTGTGTTCTAAGTGTTTTGGTAAATCTAACGGGGATTGTACAATCAGATTGTAACCCGTATGGTAAGCCTAAGATACAAGTGTAGTCTGTTTCAGTTTACCATGTTACAATATTACACTTTGGAACCAAATGACTTCTTTTATAAAGACTCACTTCTTTGCTTTCCTTATGACACCGTGCACTAACCTGTGTCTTGGTCACTCCATTGGTCAGTGGCTGGGGAATGGAACCTAAAAAGAAAAATATACAATATGTATCATATTGGAGGTATTATGGTAATTAATGCAAGGAAATGTTTTCTGGCTACAAGGTTTACTGACGACCCATACTGCAGAAGTATGGGCCTTCCATTGCTGTCCTCTCAGTCTGATAAATCAGTTCCCTGATTGTCATGCTGATCCAGTGGCTTCAGTGATTTCTTTGTCTTCGAGCCTTATAAAAGGTATGGAGCTCTGACTGCACCCCAACTTTTTTGATCTGTGTGCTTGTTCCAGGTCAGTGACTCAGAAAAATGGCAGGCAATACATTTTTTGGAAGGTCTGCAGTGGCAGCCTTTGTCTCGGTAAAGGTTTATTTTATGGGTAGGATACTCTCACTATTAAACATACGTTGTAAACAGAAATGTCAGCTGTAACATTTTCCTGTACCCTACTGAGAACAGAGGTCAGGGAAGGGAGGAAGAAGAAGCACACAAGGAGTCAACCAGGTGTACTGCAGTGCAAGGAGTATGCTGAGAGGAGGAGAGAGCAGAGTGACAGATAAATGAGCTCATCACTGTGCTGCTTCTCCTTTCACTGTCTAGTCAAGGGGTGCAGTGAGCAGGATACCTGCATGTAAAAAGTTAAACTGCAGCAGAGAACAGTCAAATCACCTTCCCTAGACAGGGCTGTGCTGTGGGACAGAGCTTTGTAAATCTCAGAATTGGATAGAGATATACAAATCCTTTCGCAGGTATCATGAGCTCTCATATACAGTCAGGTCCATAAATATTGGGACATCGACACAATTCTAACATTTTTGTCTCTATACACCACCACAATGGATTTGAAATGAAACAAGCAAGATGTTCTTTAACTGCAGACTGTCAGCTTTAATTTGAGGGTATTTACATCCAAATCAGGTGAACGGTGTAGGAATTACAACAGTTTGCATATGTGCCTCCCACTTGTTAAGGGACCAAAAGTAATGGGACAATTGGCTTCTCAGCTGTTCCATGGCCAGGTGTGTGTTATTCCCTCATTATCCCAATTACAATGAGCAGATAAAAGGTCCAGAGTTCATTTCAAGTGTGCTATTTGCATTTGGAATCTGTTGCTGTCAACTCTCAAGATGAGATCCAAAAGCTGTCACTATCAGTGAAGCAAGCCATCATTAGGCTGAAAAAACAAAACAAACCCATCAGAGAGATAGCAAAAACATTAGGTGTGGCCAAAACAACTGTTTGGAACATTCTTAAAAAGAAGGAGCGCACCGGTGAGCTCAACAACACCAAAAGACCCGGAAGACCATGGAAAACAACTGTGGTGGATGACCAAAGAATTATTTCCCTGGTGAAGAAAACACCCTTCACAACAGTTGGCCAGATCAAGAACACTCTCCAGGAGGTAGGTGTATGTGTGTCAAAGTCAACAATCAAGAGAAGACTTCACCAGAGTGAATACAGAGGGTTCACCACAAGATGGAAACCATTGGTGAGCCTCAAAAACAGGAAGGCCAGATTAGAGTTTGCCAAACGACATCTAAAAAAGTCTTCACAGTTCTGGAACAACATCCTATGGACAGATGAGACCAAGATCAACTTGTACCAGAGTGATGGGAAGAGAAGAGTATGGAGAAGGAAAGGAACTGCTCATGATCCTAAGCATACCACCTCATCAGTGAAGCATGGTGGTGGTAGTGTCATGGCGTGGGCATGTATGGCTGCCAAAGGAACTGGTTCCCTTGTATTTATTGATGATGTGACTGCTGACAAAAGCAGCCGGATGAATTCTGAAGTGTTTCGGGCAATATTATCTGCTCATATTCAGCCAAATGCTTCACAACTCATTGGACGCCGCTTCACAGTGCAGATGGACAATGACCCAAAGCAAACTGCAAAAGCAACCAAAGAGTTTTTTAAGGGAAAGAAGTGGAATGTTCTGCAATGGCCAAGTCAGTCACCTGACCTGAATCCGATTGAGCATGCATTTCACTTGCTGAAGACAAAACTGAAGGGAAAATGCCCCAAGAACAAGCAGGAACTGAAGACAGTTGCAGTAGAGGCCTGGCAGAGCATCACCAGGGATGAAACCCAGCGTCTGGTGATGTCTATGCATTCCAGACTTCAGGCTGTAATTGACTGCAAAGGATTTGCAACCAAGTATTAAAAAGTGAAAGTTTGATTTATGATTATTATTCTGCCCCATTACTTTTGGTCTCTTAACAAGTGGGAGGCACATGTGCAAACTGTTGTAATTCCTACACTGTTCACCTGATTTGAATGTAAATACCCTCAAATTAAAGCTGACAGTCTGCAGTTAAAGCACATCTTGTTTGTTTCATTTCAAATCCATTGTGGTGGTGTATAGAGCCAAAAATGTTAGAATTGTGTCGATGTCCCAATATTTATGGACCTGACTGTATGTTTTTCATCTGTGCATTTGTCTGTTTATCTGGAAATCAGCTTTAAAGTGATACTTCCAATTTTTTTCTTTAAAATAACCAACATGTTATATGTACCTGTTTTTTGTTTTTCTTGTTTGTTTTTTAACAAAAAAAAACAAAAACAAAAACAAAACAAAAAAAAACAACCTCCCCCTCCACTCCCCCTCAAAAAAAACCTCCCCCAAAAAAACAGGCAGACTCGATGGACCACTTGGGCTTTTTCTGCCATCACTTTTCTATGTTTCAACCTGCTCTGTGCAATGTTTTAGCACAAATTCTCCACTCCTCAGGTCCCCCACCGGTGCTCCTGGCTCCTCCACCGAGTGCCCACCATAGGAAGCATTCATACATACACATACTAGGGTCAATTTAGACAGGAGCCAATTCAATTACCAGCATGTCTTTGGAGTGTGGGAGGAAACCAGAGTACCTAGAGGAATCCCACACAGGCACAGGGAGAACATGGAAACTCCAGGCAGGTGGTGCGGAAGTTCCCATATGGAAGAAAATATATTTGAAATATATTTTAAAAATATTCTTCCCAAATATATTGACATATATTTGAAATACTACAATTTTATATATATATATGTTGTAATGCATTATTTATATGTTACAAAATATATGAAAACTATTTTTTTTAAATATATTTTTTAAATATATTCTTCATATTTTTTTTTAACATATAAAAAAGTCATTTTAACATATTTATTTTTTATTTATTTCAGGTACTTATATAGCGCCGTCAATTTACACAGCACTTTACATATATATTGTACGTTCACATCAGTCCCTAACCCTCAAGGGGTGTACAATCTAAGGTCCCTAACTCACATTTATACATACACATACTAGGGACAATTTAGACAGGATCCAATTAACCAACCAGTAAGTCTTTGGAGTGTGGGAGGAAACTGGAGTACAGGAGGAAACCCACACAGGCACAGGGAGAACATGCAAACTCCAGGCAGGTGGTGCCATGGTTGGGATTGGAACCAATGACCCTAGTACTGTCAGGGGGACGTGCTCACCATTTAGCAATTGTGTCTCCCCAGTCATTAAGGAACTATAAATCCCAGCAGGCTGAAAAGTCTGTCTGGCCGGCCATAGCGGCTTGTTCTCACACTTGTTATACATGGTTGTGTGAAAGTAGAGCACACCCCAGAATTATGCAGCAACGCATATATGTGTTGGCTGGGTGTTAAAGCTTGTGACCCTACATATGCATATACTTTCACAAACTTTATAACCTCATACAGACATCTCAGAAGTAGGAATACAATGCCACAATGCCAGTGGCATTCACAATTAGTTACATCGTTTTTGGAGGGAATTAACAAAGAGTTGTCCAAGCACAATGCTTGCATTACTCTTCTAAACATAAAATCAATTCTCTATTATGTGTCCACGACAGATACAGCACGCAGTACAGAGGACGCAAAGCCGGAGCTGCATGCTCTGTTCTCTCTGGCCATACCTACTCAACTCAAAGTGGGAGGGAGGAGGAGGGTTGTTAGGCCTGCCGGTTCTGCTCATGTAGTGTGATCACTACACAGGCAGATAGGATGGATCCCATACATCCTGTATGTCAAGATCACACCTGGTTGGAATCTGCAGTATATGGAAAACGTCTGCAATCCCTCAGTTAATTAGGTGCAGACCCTGTGATGGTTTCTATTTCAATTCAAAAAAGAAACTGGTGCAGATGGTACAGATAGAATTGAAACAGGTCTATCTGCTTAGTTAACGTGGCACACGGCACTTCTGACATTATAATGGTGGTTGGAGTTTAGTCAATTCCCTGGTTTGTTCAGATAGGTTTAGTAAATTGTATACGTGACAGGTCCACTTGCAAAAATCCATCTTTATAAAAGACAGTTTGTCTGCCGGTTTGTACCTCCTTTTATATAGGCTTCTATGGGGGTGACTCCCAGCTTCTTGAAGTAGTCATCTGTGTCTGGGTCCACCACGAGTAACGTGGTCTCATTTTCCTTGGATTTGATGTTGGCCACCACTTCGGAATGCTTCATGTTTTCCACATTCTGTCCATTCACCTGGATGGGGAAGATCAGCAGTCAGACATTCAGCACAACAATAGTTTATATGTTACGTAAAGTTCTAGATCAGTGGTCTCCAAACTGCGGCCCTTTGCTTACCTTTATTTGGCCCTTGGGGCACTTTTCCTTCCACTGATACAAGACACTATTCCTCTCACTGACACCAACAATAGGGCATAATTCCTGCTACTGACATTAACAATGGGGTACTATTCCTCCCATTGATGCCAACAATGGGGCACAATTCCTCCCACTGACACCAAAGATGGGACACTATTCTTCCCCCGAATACCAAAGATGCATTGTTTAGTCCCACTGACACCAGGGCATTTTCTACTCCCAATGACCACAGTTTGGCCCCCCTAAGGTCTGAAGGACAGTAAACTGGAACCTTTTTAGAAAGTTTGGAGACCCCTGTTCTAGAATATGAAATATGAAGGGCTTGAATACAGCTATCAGCCATCCTTATTCAGCAGAGTACTTGTATTTAATGTGCAGTGGCTATTAGGAAGAACAATAGATGTCCTCATCAACAAAGAGATGGAAGAAGTAGAGGGGGCCGGCTTAGGCTTGACTTTCCAAGCTCAAGTCAGTATTTACATAAACAAACACCCTGTGTTTTTACTCTGGGGTATCCATGTGCTCAGAGGTTTGAGCATACACAACCCTATGTGTATATTAGTGTAGTCGTACCCACCTCTCAGCAATTCTATGGGTTAGCTCTTTTCCATGGAATTTTCTTGTATCTCTTTTATGAGGCAGGTCCTCAGGACGTTCCCCACTCCCCTTCCCTTCATCATGCATGGACTTGGGACCAGCTTGCATGAATGTGATACCACATGTGCACAGCCAATTTGTACACACATATCAGGGCCAAATGGCCTACCAGCAGGGCCATGGATAAGAGGGTACCACCAGTCCTCCTATACAGGGCCCAGACCAGCAGGAGGGCCCAGGCAGCAGGTTCATTCAGATGTTGGTAGGGAGGGTGATTGCCTTAGTGGGGGTCGGGGAGTGGGGGTTGGGTTGAATTACTGGTACTGATCCCCTAGAAAGCTAAAAGCTGGCTTCTTCTCCTCTGCCTCCTGCCGGCTTTCCCCTGCTGCAGAGAGAGTCATACAGGGAATCAGTTCCAATATTTGCCCCCCACCGAACCAATTACCCTCCCTGTGCACCATACATTTCCCCCTCCTGCCCAGGCCCCCCTGTGTGTCACCAATCCCACGCCCACAGTGTTGCCACCCTCCCTCCTCTCCTTCCTGCTGCCAGCTGCAAGCACACAATAGATAAATAAATGTCATATTTACCAGCCCCTTCCTTCCCTGAACACAGTGAGTGATCGGTACCGATCACGCACTGTGTTCATTCATAACTGAAGTATAGTAAAGTGTATTTATTTGGGAAGGGGGGGGGGGGCTCTCAGATTGGCTGTATGGGGCCCCATATTTCTAATAGCAGCCCTGCCTACCAGCATGTCTCTGAAGTGTGGGAGAAGTAATTGCCCCCCATCTAACCAATTACCTTCCCTGTGCATCATACAATTCCCCCTCCTGCCCAGGCCCCCCTGTGTGCCACCAATCCCACACCCACAGTGTTGCCACCCTCCCTCCTCTCCTTCCTGCTACCAGCACACAATAGATAAATAAATGTCATATTTACCAGCCCGTTCCTTCCCTGAATGAACACAATGAGTGATCGGTACCAATCACGCACTATGTTAATTCATAACTGAAGTATAGTAAAGTGTATTTATTTATGAAAAGGGGGGCTCTCAGATTAGCTGTATGGGGCCACATATTTCTAACAGCAGCCCTGCCTACCAGCATGTTTCTGAAGTATGGGAGGAAACCAGAGTACTCAGAGGGAGTTCACACAAACAGAAGGAAACATGCAAACCCCATGCAGATAGTGTCCTAGCCAATATTCAAACCAAAGTCCCCATTGCTGCAAGGTAGAAATGCTAACCACTAAGCCACTGAGCCACCTGGACACAATTTTTTTCCCACATGTAGGCTGACTTCACATTTGTGTATTGCAGAAACGTGTCGAGGCTGCTGCTGTTCACATGCAACAGCTCATCTGAGCAGTTATATGCAAATTTAACCTCCTACCAATCCTGGATGCAGACAGCATGCACCCAGGGACACCTTTTCCGGCCACACACAAACTGGGGGCAGCTAATCAGCCATTTTTTATGTGGCCATAGCACATGGTGCAGCTGCATCCAGAGGTGGCTTCTAGCGTTTTCGAGTTGTCCCCAGAACAAGAGATGAGGCGGAATCCTCCAATGGGGACACCTGTATGTAGCCATAGCACATGGTGCAGCTGCATCCAGAGGTGGCTTCTAGTGTTTTCGAGTTGTCCCCAGAACAAGAGATGAGGGGGAATCCTACAATGGGGACACCTGTATGTGGCCATAGCACATGGTGCAGCTGCATCCAGAGGTGGCGTCTAGTGTTTTCGAGATGTCCCCAGAAGAAGAGATGAGGGAGAATCCTCCAATGGGGACACCTGTATGTGGCCATAGCACATGGTGCAGCTGCATCCAGAGGTGGCGTCTTGCATTTTCGAGTTGTCCCCAGAACAAGAGATGAGGGGGAATCCTACAATGGGGACACCTGTATGTGGCCATAGCACATGGTGCAGCTGCATGCAGAGGTGGCTTCTAGCGTTTTCGAGTTGTCCCCAGAAGAAGAGATGAGGCGGAATCCTCCAATGGGGACACCTGTATGTGGCCATAGTACATGGTGCAGCTGCATCCAGAGGTGGCGTCTAGCGTTTTCGAGTTGTCCCCAGAACAAGAGATGAGGGGGAATCCTACAATGGGGACACCTGTATGTGGCCATAGCACATGGTGCAGCTGCATCCAGAGGTGGCGTCTAGTGTTTTCGAGATGTCCCCAGAAGAAGAGATGAGGGGGAATCCTCCAATGGGGACACCTGTATGTGGCCATAGCACATGGTGCAGCTGCATCCAGAGGTGGCGTCTTGCATTTTCGAGTTGTCCCCAGAACAAGAGATGAGGGGGAATCCTACAATGGGGACACCTGTATGTGGCCATAGCACATGGTGCAGCTGCATGCAGAGGTGGCTTCTAGCGTTTTCGAGTTGTCCCCAGAAGAAGAGATGAGGCGGAATCCTCCAATGGGGACACCTGTATGTGGCCATAGTACATGGTGCAGCTGCATCCAGAGGTGGCGTCTAGCGTTTTCGAGTTGTCCCCAGAACAAGAGATGAGGGGGAATCCTACAATGGGGACACCTGTATGTGGCTATAGCACATGGTGCAGCTGCATGCAGAGGTGGCTTCTAGCGTTTTTTCGAGTTATCCCCAGAAGAAGAGATGAGGGGGAATCCTACAATGGGGACACCTGTATGTGGCCATAGCACATGGTGCATCTGCATCCAGAGGTGGCGTCTAGCATTTTCGAGTTGTCCCCAGAACAAGAGATGGGGGGAATCCTACAATGAGGACACCTGTATGTGGCCATAGCACATGGTGCAGCTGCATCCAGAGGTGGCGTCTAGCGTTTTCGAGTTGTCCCTAGAACAAGAGATGAGGCGGAATCCTCCAATGGGGACACCTGTTCCACTGAAGACTAAGAGGAAAATTACCCTCACTTTGGGAGACTTCCTCTATTTTACTGTTGTCTCTGGAACAGGAAGTGAAGAGAAATTTCTCTAAAGGCACTGCAAAGGAGACTTTCCTACTGTATATAAAAAAAAAAAAAATACACACATTGCACTACAGTATAAATAATGAAAATTAAAATGTAAATAATAATAATAATAATGATTATAACATTTTGATTGTCATTACTGTAGGATGCAGGATCTGTTTTCACCACAACAGAGTCTGGCAATGCATGCTGGGGCTTGTAGTTCCACCGCTTGTCTCTAAACGATAACAACCACAAATAAATTGTGTCTCCCCAGTCATTAAGGAACTACAAATCCCAGCAGGCTGAAAAGTCTGTCTGGCCGGCCATAGCGGCTTGTTCTCACACTTCTTATACATGGTTGTGTGAAAGTAGGCCATTTTCTGACAGTCACCAAGTGTGAGAACGAGCCACCGCGATTGTGTAGCCTCACAAAGGAGCTGCCTCCAGGGCGTATTGTCTGTGGTCGGCGGTGGCGGCGGTGCAGGGGTTAAGCGGCCCTCTCCTATTGAAATGGTCTCTTTTCTCGGCTCCCTGCACTCTGCCCTGTGCTCTGGCAATGAAAACAAACACCAATGCCTCTTTCCCCGGTTCCCTAGCAACCGCTTCCTACTTTCTCTGCACAGAAATAATCACTTTGCTCTGTTGTTGGGCCGCACAGCGCTCGCCCCTCCTCCTTCCCCACTGTTACCCCCTCATTTTATTCCTCCCACCCCCCCTACACTAAACTTTTCTCTGCCATCACCTCAGGCTCTTCCCAGGACCCAGCTTTTCCCCAAAACCAACTTCATTCTTTACAAAGCTCCTTCATAGTACAGGGTTCTCAGCTACAGACGAGATGGACTGGTTGCTATGGGCAACACTAACACTTCTATTAAAGGGTTAGTTCACCTGTAGCAAAAAAACTATTAGGGGCGTCTGTAGATAGAAACACACTGTGCGGCTCTGACCAAACTGAATATTGCCCTTGCGATAGGTGTAGGCCATTTACATCCCTCATGAAGCCTGACTGGAATGTTGGTAGGACGTTGCTAAGTGAGGCCTAGTTTCTACTGCTCACCTCCACCATCACAGGAGTGAGCTTTCTCTCCAATTCAGATCCCATCACATGCGCTTTCTCTTTTCTCTCCCCTATTGCACTAACTCCGAGCTCAGTATTTGACAGCGTGCTCCTGTGATGGTGAAGATGAAAAAGAACAGCTGGGCAGTTCTTAGCAACATCCTTAGCAACGTCCTAGGAGTTTTTCAGTCAGGCACATAAATGGCCTACACCTATAGCAAGGGTATTACTAAACTGTGGTCAATGCTGCACAATTTGTTTTATCTACAGACACCTCTAATCTCTACAGACAAGATGGACTGGTTGCTATGGGCAACACTAACACTTCTATTAAAGGGTTAGTTCACCTGTAGCAAAAAAACTATTAGGGGCGTCTGTAGATAGAAACACACTGTGCGGCTCTGACCAAACTGAATATTGCCCTTGCGATAGGTGTAGGCCATTTACATCCCTCATGAAGCCTGACTGGAATGTTGGTAGGACGTTGCTAAGTGAGGCCTAGTTTCTACTGCTCACCTCCACCATCACAGGAGTGAGCTTTCTCTCCAATTCAGATCCCATCACATGCGCTTTATCTTTTCTCTCCCCTATTGCACTAACTCTGAGCTCAGCATTTGACAGCGTGCTCCTGTGATGGTGAAGATGAAAAAGAACAGCTGGGCAGTTCTTAGCAACATCCTTAGCAACGTCCTAGGAGTTTTTCAGTCAGGCACGTAAATGGCCTACACCTATAGCAAGGGTATTACTCAACTGTGGTCAATGCTGCACAGCTTGTTTTATCTACAGACACCTCTAATCTGCATAGGCAGTTTTTGGTAAAAGTTCACTCTATACAACCATGTGCATGTGAGTTCATCGCACTCCATTAAGGGCTTGTTAGCACAGGCAGCCAGGGGGCAGTAAAAATAGGCAGTTGAGGCATGGTTTTAATGTACCCCGACTGCCTATCTAACCACAGAAATGCAGCTGCTCAGAGCTGTAAACGTGCTCGTTCTTCTATGTTTCCAGGAAGTGGCTGCAAAGAGCCTGCAAGAGATCAGCATAACTAGGATGTGAAAAATGAAGTTAAAGCAAAACTTGCCGATTTTTTATCTGATTTAGCAAACTAAATGTCATCCATTTACATACACTATATTGCCAAACGTATTGGTCCAGCCCTCCAATCACTGGACTCAAGTGTTTAAATTACCTCCATGGACACAGGTGTATACAATCAAGCACCTCGGCATGCAGACGGCTTCTACAAACATTGGTGAAAGAATGGGTCGCTCTCAGGAGCTCAGTGACTCCAAGCGTGGTCCCGTGATAGGTTGCCACCAGTGCAATAAGTCCATCCGTGATATTTCCTTGTTACTAAATATTCCACACTCAACTGTTAGTGGGATTATAACAAAGTGGAAGCAACTGGGAACAACAGCAACTCAGCCACCAAGTGGTAGGCCACGTCACATGACAGAGCGGGGTCAGCGCATGCTGAAGCGCACAGTGCGCAGAAGTCGCCAACTGTCTGCAGAGTCAAAAGCTAACGACCTCCAAACTTGGTGTGGCCTTCAGATGAGCCCAACAACAGTGTGTAGAGAGCTTCATGGAATGGCCGAGCAGCTGCATCCAAGCCGGACATCAACAAGTGCAATGCAAAGCATCAGATGCAGTGGTGTAAAGCATGCCGTCACTGGAGCAGTATAGACGTGTTCTCTGGGGTGACCAATCATGCTTCTCTGTCTGGCAATCCGATGGATGTGTCAGAACGGTATTTGCCTCACTGCATTGTGCCAAGTGTAAAGTTTGGTGGAGGGGGGATTGTGGTGTGGAGTCGTTTTTCGAGGGTTGGGCTTGGCCCCCTAGTTCCAGTGAAGGGAACTCTTAAGGCGTCAGCATACCAAGACATTTTGGACAATTTCAGGCTCCCAACTTTGTGGGAACAGTTTGGGGATGGCCCCTTCCTGTTCCAACATGACTGCGCACCAGTGCACAAAGCAAGGTCCATAAAGACATGGATGAGCCAGTTTGGGGTGGAGGAACTTGACTGGCCTGCACAGAGTCCTGACCTCAACCTCATAGAACACCTTTGGGATGAATTAGAGTGGAGACTGTGAGCCAGGCCTCCTCCCCCGACATCAGTGCCTGACCTCACAAATGTGCTTCTGGAAGACTGGTCAAACCTTCCCATAGACACCCTCCTAAACCTTGTGGAGGGCCTTCCCAGAAGAGTTGAAGCTGTTATAGCTGCAAAGGGCGGGGCCAACCCAATATTGAACACTAAGACTGGGATGCCATTAAAGTTCATGTGCGTGTAAAGGCCGGCCGACCAATACTTTTGGCAATATTGTGTGTGTTAAAGCTTGCTTATTATAGTGCATGTTAACATATGTCGCAGTAAAGTAGTCCATTCAAAATGAATGGGCTGCCAATGCACTCAAACCCTTCTAAAATCAAACAAGACTCTTCTTTAGTAACATAATGCACTACCATCTGGGGTGGACTGACAACTCGTGGGGCCCCCGGGCAATAGGGGATCATGGGGTGCTTGTATCCAAATTCAAAAAAGCCTATGAAAAAGGTACCAGGGGCATCTCATGGGGCCCTCTACTGACCCCGGGCCCTCGGACACTGCCGGAGTTTCCAAATGGTCAGTCCGCCCCTGAATACCATGTACTGGCATGCACTGCAGCACGCTATGATGTAAGTGAGTTGCCTTAAAGGGTAACTCCACTTTCATGGGAAAAAAGGAAAATAAAAAAAACAATAAGTGTATACAATTGCGACACAAGTCATATTGTAATTGAATGTTATTAAAAATAACCTTTCCATTTCAATCTGCAGCTCTGTCATTTTCTCTAAAATGCAATATTGCCACCTGGAGGTGTTCTGTACACAGATGGTGTACAGAACGCCTTGTGAAAATGTAATTTCCTGCTTGTGTGATTGGCTCACTGATTTTCCCAAAAGTCTGCACTAAGAACCAATTTAGATATTTGGCATCACCTGCAACAAAAATGCTATTTTTGGTGAGATACTTCCAAAGGGAAATCACGTCTAAAGGGATGCAGACCCTGCCACTTTCCTCATTAGAGCCCTGCAGGTGCAGCAGCTGAAAGATAATGATGAATCGACTCCCAGACAGTTTCATTCTACACATGAGACACAAACAAACAGCTATTTCTTCAGAATAACAAAAGGTAGGAATTTGTAACAAAATTTGTTAAAATCCCTGCAAAGTATATAGATCCCCCAGAGGGAATTGTTTTTTTTTTGTTTTGTTTTTTTAACAAAAGTATAAATACTCTTTAATGTGTTGGGGTCCCATTCAAAATGAAGGCCATGGAAATACAGCAAAACATGTTGTGTGTTTTACCGCAACAAAAAGGTGTGAATCTGGCCAGACCAATTTAATGTTTGCTGCCCATCTTCCATGGGAGAGATTTGCCTCACTTCCTGTTCTGAAGATGGCAGGTTAGAAGCTAGGTCAGGCTGCTGTCTGTGTGAATGTGGGGAAGAATTTGCCTTACTTCCTGCCGCAGTGGTCACCAAGATAGGAAGTGAATGGAGATCTCTGCAACGGAGTCACAGATAACAATCTAAACTTTACAGAGGTTCTAATTTATCCCAAGTCTATTCATAACCAAAGAAAAAAAGTTTTGGCTATACATACTTTAAGATAAAAAAAAATTCAATGGTAAGTTTATAGTCCTTTCAAGGAAAAGAAATCTATTTGTTGGAGGCAGTTTTGTCTTTCCAGGTACAGGCTTAGTGCAGTGAATGAGCTGCTTCTACATTCACATCTCCTGGGAATCCTCTGCCCTACAATGCTCTATGAAATATGCATGTCCGGACTGAAGTCTGCAAGGTGCTGGGCCCAGATCAGGTTCCCAAATCCTCCAGTCAGAAAAGAAAGGCGGCCCTCCTCCAACTGGCACAGTACGCTCGCTCGCTCGCATGGCTGCGTTGCCTGCATGAATTATGCAGCGGGGCCCATGGATTGCGGGGCAAGGCTTGCCGGGGACACAATGGGAGGAGATGACAGATCCAGCGGGCAGAGGGCACCCAGGGTTCAGCAGTCTCGGGCAACGAAAAGGCGGATCAGATGGCAGCACATATGTTTTGGGATAACCACCTGTCCGAATGAACATGGCGTTTGCCCGGGTCATCTCAGCAGGAACATGCCAAGCGCACGCTCTTGTGATGCGTTTATAACCAGTGGGTATCATTTATGTGAAATACATTGATACACCATTACAATGTCTGATGTGTTATTAAATTACCCCCTTTTGTACTGAACTGCAGAATGCCAGTCTGACTAATTTATAAAGCACAATACAATGGTGATACAACAAAACCATGAAATCACTGATACAGGTGCCCGTGAAAGATGGCCTTGTGACAGCTATAAAGCTGGGATCCAGGTTACTGTAAAATGTAACTCTACAGAAATACCCCTCACCCCACAATGCAAGGGTTAAATAATCGCTTGGTCTGCAGCCCTTCTCAACCTTTTTACCAAGGAGGAACTCTGCAAATAGTGTTCAGGTCCTAGGAACCCCTGATTAAATGATACCTCTAACACTGCATAAAGTCATTTGTACATGGGTGATCAGTAAGGAAAAATCCCTTTACATTGGTGGCCAGTTAGGTAACAAACCCTTACAACGGTGGTCAGTAGGAAAACATACCCTTTCATTGATGAATTGGTGGTCAGTAAGGTAATGAACCCTTACATTTGTGGTCAGTAAGGAAATGTACCCTTTCATTGGTGGCCAGTAAGGTAATGAACCTTTACCTTACTAACCACCAATTCATCAATGAATCAATGAAAGGGTATGTTTCCCTGCTGACCACCAAAGTAAAGGTGCATTACCTTACTGGCCACCAATGAAAGGGTTTATTACCTTACTGTTCACCAGTTCATCAATGAAAGGGTATGTTTCCCTACCGACCACAGATGTAAGGGTTCACTACCTTACTGTCCACCAATGAAAGGGTTCATTACCTTACTGTCCACCAGTTCACAAATGAAAGGGTATGTTTCCCTACTGACCACCAAAGTAAAGGTGCATTACCTTACTGGCCACCAATGAAAGGGTTCATTACCTTACTGGCCACCAGTTCATCAATGAAAGGGTATGTTTCACTACTGACCACAGATGTAAGGGTTCATTACCTTACTGGCCACCAATGAAAGGGTTCATTACCTTACTGTCCACCAGTTCATCAATGAAAGGGTATGTTTCCCTACTGACCCCAGATGTAAGGGTTCATTACCTTACTGGCCACCAATGAAAGGGTTCATTACCTTACTGTCCACCAGTTCATCAATGAAAGGGCATGTTTCCCTACTGACCACAGATGTGAGGGTTCATTACCTTACTGGCCACCAATGAAAGGGTTCATTACCTTACTGTCCACCAGTTCATCAATGAAAGGGCATGTTTCCCTACTGACCACAGATGTAAGGGTTCATTACCTTACTGGCCACCAATGAAAGGGTTCATTACCTTACTGTCCACCAGTTCATCAATGAAAGGGCATGTTTCCCTACTGACCACAGATGTGAGGGTTCATTACCTTACTGGCCACCAGTTCATCAATGAAAGGGTATGTTTCCCTACTGACCACCAAAGTAATGAACCCTACGAATGTGCTGCATCTATAATGCCCTGTGCTGGCAGCACATTGGAGATCCGGACTGCTGTTCTTTGTAACTACAGGCAAAATAAAAATAAAAGACATATTGTATGTGATTAAGTCTGCCAATAGTATGAATACAGCAGTTTTTGTTTTCCAGAGTCCTCCCTGTAACGTAGTTTTATTACCTGTTGATTCTTCCAATAAATCCATTTAATTTTTCCACTTGGCCAAACTGTCCAAAAAAAGTGACAGTTACAGATAATGCTGCCAGGGTTTCTTTATTTGAGTTCACTGGACTCTAAAAATAGCTGTCAGTTTTTTGGAAAATAACTGTCACTTGTGTTAACTGAGCCTACGTTCTCTGTTCTTTCTGTTGAGCGGCAGGTCATGCTTAGACATCCTAGTTCTTCAACAGCCACATCTAACCCCCATTCTAGAATATTAAACGGAATGTCTAAAAACCCCCTCCACAAACTGTAATAAGATACTGGCATTTCAGGAAAACGATCAGTTAAACTGACTACATAAAACAACACATGGAAGTGTCCTCTTTCAAAACGACAGATGTTTATTAAAAGAAACAATTTAAAGTGTAACTGAACCCATCTGAGTTATCTTCATTCTAATGCCTGCTACTGCAAGATGTAGATAATAACCGCGCCTGTGGCAGAGATGGATCATTCACACGACAACCTGGAGAGGAGACTAATGCAGGCCATACATGGTTCGAATTCCAAATTATTTTTCGTCCGAAAATCGAAACATCGTTCGTTCTGTAATCCAATGGTGCCACCAATGATTTAGAAAATTTCACGAATTTTCCAGCATGCCTGATAAATGAAATGGGGAGGAACCACAAAAATTGTCCGATGCCATTGCCCCACTAACAGCGAAAATTCTTAGGTCTGATTTACATACGAAATTCGTAAGGAATTCGAACCATGTATGGCCTGCATAAGGGATGGTGGATGTCCAAGGTGCCCAGCTACGACCTTCATGCTCCTCCAGTATACCAGGGGGAGAGTGTGATTGGTCAAAGCTGTGCACCCATCTGTCACATTACAAAGGATGGACTAGGCAGCTGGGATCTGACTGGGCTGTGCCAGCACTGACAATGCAAACGCAGCAGCTTTTCTGTACCTAATGCTATCTTTAACCACTTCTGGGCATTGCTGCCTGCTTCCCGGTTTAGGGCCGGCCAACACCAGCAGGAACCTGTCAACAAGTCCTGGCCAAAGATTCACAGCCAGGACCTGCTGATTGGCTGTGTCCAATCACAGCCCAGAGCCCTGTGTTGACAATCAACACAGTGCTCTGTACAGAGGGAACGATCTCTGATCAGATTAGTAAACGCGGCACATATTACACACATTACGAATGGTTAGGCACACATTTAACCCCTTGATTGGCCTAGATGTTAACCCCTTCCAAGACAGTGTCATTAGTACAGTGACAGTGTATAGTATTATCACTGATCACTTTATTAGTGTCGCTGGTGATGTCAGTGGCAGTTAGTCAGTCCCCCCCCAACATCAGTTAGTGTCAGATTCCCCACCGCACTATCACAGTCCCATTATAAGTTGCTGATCACTGCCATTACTAGTATAAATAAATAAATAACAATTCCAATATATATACCATAGTTTGTAGATGCTATAACGTTTATGCAAACCAATCAATATACACTTATTGGATTTTTTTTTTTACCAAAGACATGTAGCAGAATACATTTTGGCCTAAATTTATGAAGAAATTAGATTTTTTTTAAAAATGTTGTTGAATGTTTTATAGCAGGAAGTAAAAAATATTGTTTGTTTTTTTTTCAAACGTTTTGATTTTTTTTGTTTATAGAATAAAAAATACAAACACAGCGGTGATCAAATACCACCAAAAGAAAGTTCTATTTATGCAAAAGAAATAATAGAAATTTTATTTGGATACAGTGCTGCATGACCGCGCAATTACCTGATAAATTAGCGCAGTGCTGAATAGCAAAAACCTTTCTGGAGTGCTAGTGGATAACAATGTCAAAGAAAGGGATGGTGGAGGAGCCCGAGCTGCTACCTTGCCTAGAGACCCAATCTGCCTTAAAGGAGAAGTACAGCCAAAGCTCTTTTGGCTGTACTCCTCCTGTGGATTATAGGAGTGCAGTTCGTTCTGCACTCCTGTGACCCATTCTCAGCCGGCTGTTGGCTGACGTCACTCAGCTGGTCCAGGCTGGGGAAAGTTCCTGACTTCAAAGTAGGGTTGCCACCTTATCCCTTTAAAACCCAAACACATATTACTGACACAGGTTCTGGGGCTGATTAAGGTGGTAATTAAACTCACTAAGTGCCTGATCTGCATTAACTCAGCCTCATAAACTGTGTAATTAATTAATGTGTTCGGGTTTAAAGGCATGAGGCGGCAACCCTACTTCAAAGTCGGGATGCACCCCAGAGTCCGGAGTGGCAGAGAGCAATGACTGACAGTCACGCTCTCCACTCAGAGCGGCTGTGAGCAATCAGCGATCATGTGAGCTGGCAGGGAACAGATGCTGCATCCACCTAGGTATGTTTGGGGAAAAAAAAAAAAAAAAAATCACACTTGCCTTTTAACTATTTCACTGCCAGAGACATTTTTACATTTTTTTTGCATGTTAAAAAAATTATTTTAGGCCTGAAGATTGGTTCAAACCCCCAAATCATATAAATTTTCTGAAAGCAGAGACCCTCGAGATTAAAATTGTGGCAGTTACAGCTTTTATGTCATATGGGATTGCACTTCCAGAGGTCCTTGGAAGTGATTGGGGGCTGTTATCACATTTACACACATTCTCAGCGGCTTTAACAAAACCCCCTGCTGCTACTGACATAGGACATTCGTGGGTGGCAGTGAATGGGTAAAGTTTATTTCAAGTATTTGTACTAGTAGGGACACTTGGGGGGTATTTGTGCTAGGAGGGGAAATTGGGGGGGGGGGGGGTTGTTCAGGGGCATATGGCGAAAGAGAGGATTTGAGCTGGGGGGGCAAAGATTTGTGCTGGGAGGGGGGATTTCATCAGGGGGGCGGATTTGTAATGAGAGGAGGGGGACTCCACGATTAGGTGGAAATCATGCAGATTAGTATTTTTTTGTGTGGGGGATTTTTGCTGACACATAATGCTCATACAACTTGGGGTGGCGGCAACATTTGGCATGCTCACCCTGCGCTCTAGATGGCTTTATCCCGGCACTGCGTGTAGGGGTTTATTGTATTAAAAATATATATTGTCCTCTCCGCTCCTCGCATGACCTCCTGCTCTCTAGCTCCCTTGTCTCCTCCTCCCATGCTTGTCTCCAGGACTTCTCCAGAGCGTCCCCCATCTTCTGGAACTTTCTACCCCAATTTATCAGACTATCGCCTACTCTGATCACTTTTAGGCGATCTTTTTAAACCTATCTCTTCAGGGAAGCCTATCCTGCCCTCAGCTAATAATGGAATCTTCTACTCTTCCAATCAGTCCATCCCCCACAGTTACTACCTTTTGTACCACCAGCCCCTCCCTCCTAGATTGTAAGCTCCCAGGATCAGGGCCCTCCTATCCCTCTTGTATTGAACTGTATTGTTGCTCTATTGTCTATATAAATCCTGTATAATAATAATAATAATAATAATATAGTGTGTATGTATTTAACGTATGTTTGTGTGTGTGCGTTACCTGTGTTTTTAGTGTGTGTTTTTGTGTCTTAGAACCATGCCAACATAGCGATTTTGTAGCTGATGAGCAACAAGATCACTATGCAGATCAGAGTAAACATTCATCTGACTCCGCATGACACTCCCCAACTGTCGAGATGAGCGAACTGCTATAGATTCTGTAGAATGTCACTCCCCAGCAATAGCGCATTCATCCGGCCTGCCAGAGAGTTGGGCACGGAATCAGGAGTATTTACTCTGCATAATGATCCATCAGTGCAGAGACGTTGTCAGTGACAGGATCACCACTGTGACATCAGCTGTAGTGTCAGTTACCCTGCCTGAAAGAACAGAAAAATGACTGTTGAGCCATCAGAGATGCACTCAGCATCTAAGGCTCCGTTCACACCAATGCGTTTTTTAGTGCTTTTTGCAATCCATTTAACATGGTTTCCCTATGGAAAATGTTCACATCTATGCTTTTTTGAGCTGCTGCATTTTTGAAAAGGGTCAGGGAATTGTTTAAAAGCAAAAAGTAGAGTTTTTGCTACAATAGCGTACAATGGAGAAGTTGCTGAAATGCACGGTATTGTGTTTTTGTGTGTTTTGCATTTTTATTCTGCCCAGCATCAAAAAAAAAATTCCACTTTAACAAAAAAAAAAGAGTTGAACAAAACACAAAATGCCGTAAAATCGCATAAACAAGACGTGTGTAGAAAAAACCGCAAAAAGAACTGCGAAAAGCACTGCAAAATGGACAAAAAGCAAACTGCATACGTGTAAAAGCAGCCTTAGGCCTGGTTCACATATCCACGTTTTTTATGCGTTTTGTGGGAACGCAGTGCACGCCATTTAACATGATTTCTTATGGATCACGTTCACATCTATGCGTTTTTTGTGGGCATGTTTTTTAGAAAGAGTCAGGGACTTCTTTTCCCGCTGCGGTTTTCGTTTTTTGTCCAATAGACTTCAGTGGAACCACATATAAAACGCAAGTGCTGCTCCCCGGACCCTGCATTCACTATATTCGGTCTCCATGGACCCCGCATTCACTATATCTGGTCTCCCCGGACCCTGCATTCACTATATCTGATCTCCCCGGACCCTGCATTCACTATATCTGGTCTCCCCAGACCCTGCATTCACTATATCCGATCTCCCCGGACCCTGCATTCACTATATCCGGTCTCCCCGGACCCTGCATTCACTATATCCGGTCTCCCCGGACCCTGCATTCACTATATCTGGTCTCCCCGGACCCTACATTCACTATATCTGGTCTCCGCGGACCCTGCATTCACTATATCTGGTCTCCCAGGACCCTGCATTCACTATGTCTGGTCTCCCAGGACCCTGCATTCACTATATTTGGTCTCCCAGGATCCTGCATTCACTATATCTGGTCTCCCCAGACCCTGCATTCACTAAATATGGTCTCCCCGGACCCTGCATTCACTATATCTGGTCTCCCCAGACCCTGCATTCACTATATCTGGTCTCCCCGGTCCCTGCATTCACTATATCTGGTCTCCCCGGACCCTGCATTCACTATATCTGGTCTCCACCGGACCCTGCATTCACTATATCTGGTCTCCCTGGACCCTGCATTCACTATATCTGGTCTCCTCGGACCCTGCATTCACTATATCCGGTCTCCCACAGAACATGGAAATGCAATTATTGTAGTAAATATAAACTGCTAAATACCTTTTCTCATCAGCAACATAAAGCAGTCTTGTGACTTCTATCAGTGTTCAGCAGAACAATGATTAATCTTATAAGAGGAGTTTTCATTCTCTTCTGATTGTCCTATGAGGCTGCATAGCCCCTGACCCTCTGTCTGGAAAGTGCTGATTGGCCCTGTGCTGATCACATGCACCCTCCCAAGAAGAAAGAAAAACTCTCTAGCAATACACACCAAATTGAGCATGTGCAGCTTGCTCCCAACGCTTTGTTCTAGATGGATTGGGGACAGTAGAAGAAAGGGGGGGATCAGAGAAGACAGGATCAAACAGCCTGTTTACACAATGCAGAGGATTAACCCCTTAGGTTCCACAGTGAGTATAACAAGCATACTTTACTGCAAATACAGACTGATTTTTATTGTTGGGGGTTCAGTAACACTTTAACTATTCCCTACTCCAACCAAAACTAAGAAAACTATTGGCTTTAGATTTGTTCATGTTTAGGAAGAAACAGGCAGCACATCAGATTGTAATACCGGAAACCGTACCTCGACCAGGCGGTCCTGCGGTCTCAGCCCAGCTTTGGCTGCCGGGGATCCGGGGTCCACAGAACGGATAAACTGGCCTGGCCGGGATTTTTCACTGTGCAGGTTGAATCCGTAGCCATTGGGCCCCTTCTTTAAAGTACACAGACGGGGACACCTCTCCTTCGCCTGTCCGTTTACGTCCTGTGAGGAGACAAAGCAACGTATGTTTATTTTGTGGTTTTCTGACGTCTCTCCATCAGCCGACACCAACAACAAACTGAATGGAAAGCAGCTCACAAATTCCATTATGTAAATATGACAGCAGCACTGACAGACACGTTATTTCAGGTTTCTGGCGTGGGACAGATCTGAATATAATGAACCCAAGAGGAAAGCAGGGCTCATTCTTTCTGTTCTGTGGAGTCCTCTTTAGTATTTTCAAAACCAAATCTTTATTTAATAACGTGCCCAAAAGAGCGCTGAGTGACCAATACCGAGTGACCAATCCTGAATGAGCATCTAGCAGTCTGTCTAGATCAGGGGTGTCAAACTGCGGCCCTCCAGCTGTTGCAGAACTATAAGTCCCATGAGGCTTTGCAAGGCTGACAGTTACAAGCATGGCTCCCAAAGACTGAGGTATGATGGGAATTGTAGTTCTTCAACAGATGGAGGGCCGCAGTTTGACACCTATGGTCTAGATCAGTGTTTCTTAACCTTCTTTCAATCAAGGCACCCTTAAAAATGATGGACAATCCCGAGGCACCCTTTAAAATTATGGACAGTCCCGAGGCACCCTTTAAAATTATGGACAGTCTTGAGGTACCCCATTCTAAAATAGAGTGCCTCTAGACCAGCAATGGGCAAACTACGGCCCGCGGGCCGTATACGGCCCGGCGGACCTTTTAATCCGGCCCGCGGAGCGTGATGTGAGGCTGTCAGGATGTGTGTAGGCGGGGCAGCGTGACGAACGTGAGGGGAGCTACGCTCCTCTCACAGTCCGCCCTGAAGCCCGGAACGGCGAGAGGAACGCGCGGAGCAAAGGTAAGTATATTGACACAGGGGGACTTACTATAGGGGGGATGAATTACTATATGGGGGATGAATTACTATGCTTACTATGGGGGAATATTACTATACTTACTATGGATGGCATGGTAGTGGCTGGGCCGGCCAGCAGCTAGTCCGGCCCCCGGGTCCAATATATGAACCCATTGCGGCCCTCAAGTCAAAAAGTTTGCCCACCCCTGCTCTAGACTGTCCATTTTAAAAGCGCACCCCATTCTAAAATGTGAAAAGTTTTATATAACGCAGCAACAGCCACACATGTGTGTAATAGAGAGGGATGAGGAACTGTATGTAATAGAGAGGGATGAGGCACTGTATGAAATAGAGTGGGATGAGGCACTGTGTGTAATAGAGAGGGATGAGACACTGTATGTAATGGAGAGGGGTGAGGAACTGTATGAAATAGAGTGGGATGAGGCACTGTATGTAATAGAGTGGGATGAGGCACTGTGTGTAATAAGAGAGGGATGAGACACTGTATGTAATAGAGAGGGATGAGGCACTGTATGAAATAGAGTGGAGTGAGCCACTGTATGTAATAGAGTGGGATGAGGCACTGTGTGTATTAGAGAGGGACAAGGCATTGTGTGTAATAGAGAGAGAGATGAGGCACTGTGTGTAATAAGAGAGGGATGAGACACTGTATGTAATAGAGAGGGATGAGGCACTGTATGAAATAGAGTGGGATGACCCACTGTATTTAATAGAGTGGGATGAGGCACTGTGTGTAATAGAGAGGGATGAAGTATTGTGTGTAATAGAGAGGGATGAGGCACTGTATGAAATAGGATAAAGCACTGTATGTAATGGAGAGGGATGAGAAACTGTATAAAATAGAGTAGGATGAGGCACTGTATGTAATAGAGAGGGATGAGGCACTGTATGTAATAGAGAGGGATGAGGCACTGTACGTAATAGAGTAGGATGAGGCACTGTGTGTAATACAGAGGGATGAGGCACTGCATGTAATAGAGAGGGATGAGGCACTGAGGAGCTATAATGCACTGCATGCAATAGAGAGGGATGAGGCACTGATAAGAGCTGTAATGCACTGCATGTAACAGGGTCTACCACAATATGCAAGAACATATCTTGCCTGGGAAGCTACACTTGGATTTTATATGGTACTGTAGTGCAGGGATCTTTCAGATATACAGTAGGATCTTTACAGATGAGAAAATTGTTACAATTTATAGAACAATCCTTCAAAAAAGCTTATTCCCAAGCCTGGCAACCTCTGTCTTATGTCAATGGCTGGCTGAAGTCTTGTTTTCAGGCATGAAAGTGCCAAGGAGGAGAAGTACTCATGAAGGCCGACCCCTAAAATAAATTCAATGAGCCGCTAAATGATATTTGCTGACTTTTCTCTTTCCTTCCACTATTACAGTACACTGATCTACTCCTTTGCAAAATATACGATTATTGGGTCGTCTTACGGAAACCATTTACAAATAAGTAGAAGCGGATCTGCTCTTATGTTAGCTTCCATCTCCTTGTATATTTTTGTTTTGTCTCACAAGGATTCCTTTCAGCCCAGCGCTGGTACTGCCACTGATAATTACATGGCAATCACTTACAATTACCCCAATTACTTTTCAATTTTAAACATTAACCTCTGATTAAGAACCATTCATGGTGGCAAAACTTCATTAACCCACAGAAATAGAATGCTGTGTTGATGGAAGAACACAGAGGGGGTCTGCCTTCATAGTTAATGGGCTGAATCACCGAGAGGTTCAATTGCATCTAATAGGCCAACAATTTAAAGGGACGTTTCAGGTCAGGATTGAAAATGACATTTTAGTTTTGGATAGGTGAAGTAGGTAGAGAACTTCTGTCAGTGACCCCATTAGAGAGATTTCCCCTCACTGTGGTCTGATGAACTTACCAAGATGACACCACTGTGTCCTAAGGGGACAGTAAGAAGAACCAAAGTGCCTATCGGGGACATGATATCTGACACAGAGGCAGCACTTGGAGCTCTCCAACACATAATCCGATAAAGAGGGATTTCATTTCTTCCTTTATGGAATGCTGTTGTATGTGTTTCAGCCCGGGTTCACATATATGCAGTGCGGTATATCGCATGTGATACGCACAGGAACTGCACCGCATTTCTGTGTAAATCACATGCGATTTGTGTGCGGTGCGATTGGAGCCGTACATTTTGTATGGCTCTAATCGCACCGCACCTGCACCAAAAAGGCGCAGGACCCTTTTTTTGGTCCTCGCTAGAATCGAATTGCACGGGTATTCACACCTATGTGATCTGATGCCCCTTGAGGGTTAGGCACCGATGTGAATGTACAATATATATGTAAAGCGCTGCGTAAATTGATGGCTCTATATAAGTACCTGAAATTAATAAATAAAACTGAATCAAAGAGTATGGTGACCCCCCTGAGGCCCAGAGGAGAGTGACTCATATAAGCTGACCCCCATCGCAGCTTCCACCAGTAGAGAAGATCTCTCGAGGCGCCAGTATTGTGGGACAGCCTGTCCAGTGTGAACTGCACCTTCCACAGGATAAGAGGGGACCTCTGGCTATTAATATTGCGCTTACCTAATGCGCATCTGGTGAGTGTGCATTTCTTATATATCCTACACGGTTTTGACGAGTGCCTCACTGGGAGTAACAAAGTCACCATTTCATCCATTTATCATTTACCGGACATTGTTCCTATGGACTTCATACTATTTGTGGGTGTGGCCAGTCTCTGATATAGCACATTTAATTTATTTATTAGCGCTGCACTTTTTCATATTGTATATATTAAAGAGTGTGTTCTGTTTGTGTCGCTTAGACACCGTTAACTACTTATGAAACGCAGTGTACTGCGGATGAGCAGCTCGTACAGGCATTGCTCCCTTCTTCGGGGTTCAGGGCGCAGGTGATTGGACACAGTGGGATTTTGTTAACAGGTTTCAGCTAATGATTCATGGCCTGCTGATCGTCTGTGTCCTAACACAGCCCAGGGCCCTGTGTTGACAAACACATAAGTCTCTGTACAGAGGGAACAACCTGTGTCTCCCTGCGAAGCAGGGAGAAGAAACAAACCAATCCTTAGTAAAAAGCAGCACATATTACAAAGTAAAAAATAAAAACAAAAAAAAATTACTGAAGCGGCTGACCTTTAATAAAAACACACTTACCAGTCCAAGGATCCAGTGCTGTCCTCACCCGGTCTTCTTCTCCGTCAATCTTTGGGTCCCCGGTGCTGGGAAGCCGGCTGTGACTCCTTACAGCTTCCCAGTTGGATGCCTACTGCGCATGCGTGAACCATGCTGCACTTTGTGATTGGTTATGGAGCCCAGAGTGAGCTGCAGACAAAGAGGGGGGGACAAACTTCTGCTTGGATCACCTATGCAATCTGAGAAGTGGGAGCAGGTACCTATGAAAACTAGGGGGTGCACTGAACACCCTAGCTGCCATTGTGCTACATGCTACATGCTGGGTGTCCAGTGCACTCCTGTACCGTTAAAGAGGGGTGGGCTCCCTCAGGTCCATCTGCCCTGTACATGTGCCTCTACTATGGGGGCTCTTAAATTTGTAGAGTAAGGAACTACAGAATACAGGGGTGCCATGACGAGGCTCTGTGGCTTACACATGTATTTGCAAATGTGTGCTAACAAAACCCCTGTTTTTAACGCATATTGTTAGACAGGTAAATTTAGTCTGCTTGCAGGTCGGCTGGCAAGTTAGAGCTGGGAATTTTTCTATTTTTTTGCTTGACGTGTGTCGCCTGTCTATGTGCTCCTTGCTCTGAAGGACAGTTATAGACTGGGGCATTGACCGTTTTTTGACCTATCAAAACTAGGTTCCTGATTCCCCCAAAAATTATAATGTGCGAAATGTGATATGGGGGGGGGGGGACATAAAGGGGATCTTCCCTTTTAGGGTGAAGTTATGCTTTAAAGAGATGTCATGGTCACTTTAAGGGCCTATTTACACCATTCGACAGTGCAAAGCGTTGGGATGCCATTGGCACCTCCAATGCACCAACAGAGTACATCTGCACTAAAGTACACCACTGCGTACTGCTATTCACCCTGAGGTCATCACAGAGGACAAGGGGGCACTCTTTACGTCTGGAGGAAAAAAAATGTAATCATCAAACACGGAAAGGTTTCTTCACAGTAAGAGCTGTGAAAATGTGGAATAGACTCCCACAAGAGTTGGTTCTGGCCAGCTCAGTGGATTGCTTCACAAAAGTCCTGGATTGTTTCTTGGATACACAGAATATAACTGGATACTAACATTTATAGGTAAAGTTGATCCAGGGAATATTAGATTGCCTCTCGGGGGATCAGGAAGGAATTTTTTTCCCAGCAGGAGCAAATTGGATCATGCTTTGCTGGGTTTTTTTGCCTTCCTCTGGATCAACTGTGGGTGTAGGATTAAAACTTTTTTTTTTTCTATGGTTGAACTGGATGGACTTTTGTCTTTTTTCAGCCAGACTAATGCCGGCCATAGACGGTTCGAAAATCGGCCGATTTTTCGTCCGAAAGATTAATAGGCTGATTTTCGCACTGTTTATCGGGTTAATTCATTGGCCAGTTTTTGCGTTTTTTTTCACTTTTGGATTATCGGTCATGTTGGAAAATTCATGGAAAACGACCGATTTTCGCATCAATGATGGTCAAATCGTACGATCGTTTTTACGAAAAAAATATGCGCATGAGCCGTGACCTGGAAGGAACAGAAGTTTTGCCTGTTATATGGTGTGAAACTTTATGACTCGGTCGGCTGACTTTCGTAATAATTGGTGGTTACGTCAATTTAACGAACGATCGATGTTTCGTTTACCGAACGCTAAAACGTCCGGTGTTCGAGCCGTCTATGGCCTGCATAACTATGTAACTATGCAAACCACAACAGTTAAAAAAAACTCACAAACAAAAAAAAAAATAAACACCATAAAAAAATAGAGCAACTCCATTTATCCTGGTTTGGATCTCATTCAATGATTATAATCTGGGGAAACACAGCATGCTACAACGCACAATAAAACAAGTTGCAGTACATGCACTACTGCCACTCCTGATGGTGTGAATGAGCACTAAATGACTTTTATTTAATGACTGCCTGAAGTTTAGACTTTCTTATAATTCTTGGAGAAATTGACCTTTGTGGAAAAAAAAAAGAAAAGTTGAAAGACTTTTGTAGCACCTTTTGTATCATTCTCCTAGATTGTAAGCTCCCAGGATCAGGGCCTTCCTATCCCTCTTGTATTGAACTGTATTGTTGCTGTATTGTCTCTCTTTATATTGTAAAGCGCTGAGCAAACTGTTGGCACTATATAAATCCTGTATAATAATAATAATATATAAATCCTGTTTATTAATAATAATAATAAAAATTGTTGGCGCTATATAAATCCTGTATTATAATAATAATAATTGTTGGCGCTATATAAATCCTGTATTATAATAATAATAATTGTTGGCGCTATATAAATCCTGTATAATAATAATAATAATAATTGTTGGCGCTATATAAATCCTGTATAATAATAAAAATAATATATAAATCCTGTTTATTAATAATAATAATAAAAATTGTTGGCGCTATATAAATCCTGTATTATAATAATAATAATTGTTGGCGCTATATAAATCCTGTATTATAATAATAATAATTGTTGGCACTATATAAATCCTGTATAATAATAATAATAATAATTGTTGGCGCTATATAAATCCTGTATAATAATAATAATAATTGTTGGCGCTATATAAATCCTGTATTATAATAATAATAATTGTTGGCGCTATATAAATCCTGTATAATAATAATAATAATAATTGTTGGCGCTATATAAATCCTGTATTATAATAATAATAATTGTTGGCGCTATATAAATCCTGTATAATAATAATAATAATAATAATTGTTGGCACTATATAAATCCTGTATAATAATAATAATAATATATAAATCCTGTTTATTAATAATAATAATAAAAATTGTTAGCGCTATATAAATCCTGTATTATAATAATAATAATTGTTGGCGCTATATAAATCCTGTATTATAATAATAATAATTGTTGGCGCTATATAAATCCTGTATTATAATAATAATAATTGTTGGCACTATATAAATCCTGTATAATAATAATAATTGTTGGCGCTATATAAATCCTGTATAATAATAATAATAATTGTTGGCGCTATATAAATCCTGTATAATAATAATATATAAATCCTGTTTATTAATAATAATAATAAAAATTGTTGGCGCTATATAAATCCTGTATTATAATAATAATAATTGTTGGCGCTATATAAATCCTGTATAATAATAATAATAATTGTTGGCGCTATATAAATCCTGTATAATAATAATTCTCATTCTGATCCTGTATTTGTACAGAGGGAAACACGCACAATAGGCGTCCATACAACAAATTCCGAACCTCTTTGATGAGAAGATCCTCCTAACAGTTGTATCATTCATATTCTATTATTCCGGCTCTAAGCCCAGTCTTGTGTATGGGATGTGTACAGTCGTCATTGCGGTACACTGCTTCATGCTGGCGCCTGTCCAGGGCCTTGTGTGCCAATCAAACGCTGCTTTGCATTTCAAATAGTCACCTTTGCATGGTCAACACAACCCGAGCAACGCAATATAGGACTCTGTGCTGACACATGACCCTTTCCCATGCAACTTTCACATCGCTTTAACCATTTCCCCATCCTGCAAACCATTACCGGCTTCATTTTTTATATAACGCGGAACTATACTCAAAGGGTAACTAAAGCCAAATTCCCAGCTGGTATTTTTTTTCGACAAAACTAATGAATGGACTTCTGTATTTATTTAAAGTAAATCATTAAAATATGTAAAGCTGATGACTAAAATTGAATTTAGCACGTTCATGTACCTGTATGTAAAAATCTATACAGCTTTCATTAACCTTTTTTGCTGGCAGGAGCCAGCTGTTTCATGAGATTTCAATGGCGGAGGCAATTTTCTTGGCTTCCTGATCATGTGATCACTGGGATTAGTTGCCGCAGTGGTCATGTGATCAGAAGCCCGTCCTACCAGCACACTACTGTAACAGCGTGGGGGTGCGCAACTGAGCGCGCTCCAGGCACAGAACTGTGTTAAAGCTGTGCTGCCACATATATGCATACGGCTGGCAGAAATAATACCTGATGATCCTGCCATTAACATCCTTCATAAGGCACTTCCTATTATAGGGTGACAACATTCTGTCCCTGTCTCCCAGTTGTGCTCCACAGTGCATTGTAACAGCAAATTAAAACTCATCCTTTCAGGGTTTACATCTGTTTACCATCAATTGTACCAAACATTTCTCTTTGGACATTACAGAGACAGGAAGGCTGGAGAAATATCCCCAATGGGGCCACAGGCAGAGATCAAAATTCTGACAAGGATGATGTTAAAAAAGAAAGGAAAGTGGGAGGAAGAAGAAGGGGATGGAAGGAAGGAAAGAGAAGGGAAAGGGAGGGGAAAGGGAGGAGAAAGGGGGGGAAAAGGAAAGGGTGAGGGAAGGGAAAGGGGCAGGAAAGGGAAGTAAAGGAAAAGAAAGGGGAAGGGAAGGAAAGGGAGGGGAAGGGAAGGAAAGGGAGGGGAAGGGAAGGAAAGGGAGGGGAAGGGAAAGGGTGAGGGAATAGAAAGGGGCTGGAAAGGGAAATAAAGGAAAGGGGAAGGAGAAGGGGAAGGAGAAGGGGAAGGGGGGGAGGGGAAGGAAAGGGAGGGGAAGGGAAAGGGAGAGGGAAGGGAGGGAAAAGGGAGGGGAAAGGGGAGGGAAAGGGAAGGGAGGGGAAAGGGAAGGGAAAGAGAGGGAAAAGAAAAGGGAAGGGAGGAAAATGGGAAGGGAAAGGGAACAGGAAAGGGGCAGGCAAAGGGGAAGGGGGGGAAGGCAAGGGAAGGAAAAAGGAAAGGGAAGGGAAAGGGAGGGAAAAGGAAAGAGAAAGGGAGGGGTAAGGGAAGGGAAAAGGAAAGGAAAGGGAGGGGAAAGGAATGGGTGAGGGAAGTGAAGGGAAAGGGAGGGAAAAGGAAAGAGAAAGGGAAGGGAAAAGGAAAGGAAAGGGAGGTGAAGGAAAAGGGTGAGGGAATGGAAAGGGGCTAGAAAGGGAAATAAAGGAAAGGGGAAGGAGAAGGGGAAGGGGGGAGGGGAAGGAGAAGGGGAAGGGGGGAGGGGAAGGGAAAGGAAGAGGGAAGGGAGGGAAAAGGAAAGGGAAAGGGAGAAGAAAGGGAGGGAAAGGGAAGGGAAAGGGAAGGGAAAGGGAGAAGAAAGGGAGGGAAAGGGAGAAGAAAGGGAGGGAAAGGGAAGGGAAGGGAAAGGGGAGGGGAAAGGGAGGGAAAAGAAAAGGGAAGGGAGGGGAAAGGGAAGGGAAAGGGAGGAAAATGGGAAGGGAAAGGGAGGGGAAAGGGAACAGGAAAGGGGCAGGAAAGGAAAGGGGGAGGCGAAGGGGAAGGGGGGGAAGTCAAGGGAAGGAAAAAGAAGGAAAGGGAAGTAAAGGGGAAGGGAAGGAGAAGGAAGGTGAGTGGAGGGGGGGGGGGGGGGAGTGGAGAGGAAGAGGAGAGGGGTAGTCCTTTCTTTCAAATTAATAAATAAATAGCTGATTTAACTTACATATGCCCAGTTGATTCATGTGAACTGTGAATTTTAATGACAGTTACTCTTTAAATAGAGAGCTCTTTTATAACTGGATCAAACCATAGGCCTGGTTTGCATGTTCTAATCATCACATATAGCAGATCAAGGCCAAACCGTTCTTCCTCTCATCCAACCTGCTCTGTCCAAGGCTGTTTAGACTAAATCAATATTGCTGTGAAATAGAGATGATTCAACAATTTAAAAAAATATATGTTTAGGGCAGAGTTTGCGGTGCTGTCATCTTTGATTTGTGCTTGCAAACTAATACAGCCTAGGTAATGGTAGTTATACTAGAATGCAAGCCAAAATTACAAGCTAGAATTGAAGATCCCATTAAAAAGATAAAATAATAACAGCTATTGCTGCTATATTCAGTCCAGATATTTCCCCTGCAATACTTTGATTCTGCCACTAGGTGTCCTTAGTCTGCTGGCTAGCATTATTCAACCCTCTTCCTTTGAACCCATGTTATCCTGAACCTGCCCCAGCTTGTGAATGGACAGTGAAAGGAGAAACAGCCCAGTGATGAGCTCATATCTCTGTCACTCTGTTCTTTCCTCCTATCAGCACATGAACTGATTGGCTCCTTGTGCGTTTTCCTCTTCCTTTCATACTCCAGGTCTGCTATACAGGGCTAATACTGGGACAAATTCAGGTACTCGTGCTGCTTATATTTTAAAAAATAAATTTAAAGATGTATTGACCTCTTGCCATCCAGATAATGCATATGTGTGGTGGCAAAGAGAATGGGCTTTAACGCCCACATGCTGCATATGTGCATCCAGGGCTGCTGTTAGAAACCACAGGGCCCCATACAGCCAACCTGACAGCCCCCCCCCCCAAAAAAAACACAGTTTACAATGCTTCAGTTATGAATGAACACAGTGCGTGATCGATACTGAGCACTCATTGTGTTCATCCAAGAAAGAAAGGGGCTGCTAAATGTGACCCTTCCACCACTCTCCATCCTGAAGGATCCTATTGCGTGCTTGCAGCTGCTGCTAAGAAGGAAGGGAGGATAGCTGGCAGCACTGCAGGGGTGGGGGCACACAGGGGGTCTGAGCAGCATCGGGAAACGTATAATGCACAGGGAGGGTGATAAGGTGCAACAGGGGGGGCAATTACTGGAACCAATCCCCTGTGTGGCTCTCTCTGCAGCAGCTGAAAGCCAACGGGAAGAAGAGGAGAAGAAGCCAGCTTTCAGCTGCTACACAGAGAGCCATACAGGGGATAGGTTTCAGTAATTGCACCCCTACTGTACCGATCACCCTCCCTGCACACATCCGATACACCCAGCTGCCTGGGCCACCCTGCTGGCCTGGGCCCTGTACAGAAGGACTGGGGGTACCCCCTTATCCAAGGCCCTGTGTGCATCCATGGGCAGCAGAGGTGCGGCACACTCCAAGCACAGTGACCACCTATCAAAAGACAACTCTCAGTCTTTAGTAGCCAGTGGGTCTGGCTCCCGATCATGTGACCGCTGTGATAGCCAATCACAATGTTCATGTGAACAGGCAGATCCAGGAAGGCAACCCCTCTGGGTGTAATAGCCCAGTTAAAGGGACGCCAAGGCTTAGTGGGAAGGGGTTAATAATTACAGGGGGGCATTAACTTGTGTCTTTTATATCTACCTAGATTTCAGTTTTCACATATGCACACGCATGTTCTGACTTACACTTTCACACGCTTGTGAATTTCACGTCCTGCTTGCCCATATGAAGTAAATTGCATGTTTATGGCTGCTGACGTCAGTCTGTCCTGTCAAGGTTAACCCATTACACTCATCTATCAGAGCTGTGTGACATGTGACCGGCCTTGTGCCAGGCATACCCGCAGGCTTCGGGCCTGGTACCGCCACCCCACCTGTCAGATTTGAAACACACTTGGGAAAATTTAGCACCACGGATTATCTTTTAACCTCAGCACTGATGAAAGCAGAATCGTCAAACCTAAAAAGTAACCTCCCCCCCCCCCCAACCACAGAAAAGGCGGCGTGCACTGAAACAGACGCACTTCTGGGGACCTGCCGACCTTATCTGTTCTCATCTTGACGCTCTTCTACTGATCAAGGCTTGGCAGTAGTTGAAACTCTGACTCCTTCAGCAAAATCCATGAGGGAGGAGGACAGAAAGAAAGCGTTAAACAGATTTTCAGGAGGAAACTGGAGGAAAAGCTGATAGGCGCAGGAATGTACAAAATACAAGGGAAAACATTGTTTCATATGGAAACAAAGAGTTGCCGATGGAATGGGCTCAGTTACGTTGCAGCCAGCTGATAGGGTTACAAGCCGGGCCGTATCTTCTGTTCACGGTGATAAGGAAGCAAATCCATAGATGACTTGGATAGGATCTGAGCTGGAGGAACCAGCAACTCCATAAAGCAGGGCGAGATCGGTTAATTACTAATAGTTTTATTGCACATATAATAAAAGGGAGGCTGCTACTGTGCAAAGTGCTGGATACAAATATATTATAATGTCTCGCCCCTGACATGAAGCCAGACAGAGAATATGGCAGGATCTACTGTAAGAGTTTTCTGATAGTGGTCCTCTGTGTAATGGTGGAGTGTGTAATGTTCAACTGTTGGAGCCTGAAGACCCTGGAGCTCAACCTGTGGCCCAAGGGCCAGGTGCAGCCCTTTTGTACCTGTTGTGTGGCCCAGCAGTCAGTAGTGGGAACACTGATTTAAAAAAGGGGTCATAGCAGGGATCTCATCTATCATGTTCCCATTCTATTATTGTCTTCTGCAGCCTGTCTCCGGTCTCCAAATAAACCTGCAGCCTGTCCATAATCTCTAGCCACCATTTCTTCTACTGTGTCTGCAGTCTCCGATAGTGTAAGAGAATCCAGGTGAGAAGATTGGTGAATAGAAATGTGCATGCACATAGAAATGTCCGGAGAAGAGTGATCGGTTGTGCACATGCGCACAGAAATGCATGATCGTGCACACGCACGTCGAAGATTGGCGCCAGACGGACTATTTAAAGGGTGCCTCAGCCTATGCTAAGTGCTGACTGGTCTTCAGCTCCCCCCGTGTCCTGCTTGTTCCTGTGTGATTCCTTTGTTGCTGACCCGGCTTGTTCTTGACTTGACTCTTGCTGCCTCCTCTGCTTGATACTCGTTCCTGACCTCGTCTCTGCTCTTGACTTTGGCTTGCTTATTATTTGGTACCTCACTGTCCGCTCATTGATGACCCCGGCTATTCCTATGACACTGCTCCTGTCTCCCTTCCCAGCTTCCTGTCTTACTCTGGTGTACACCTGGCGACCTACCATACCAGCTCTGCATATCACTACTGTTCCTAAATCGGAGGTTCACCCATCTTCCAAAGTCTCCAACTGCAAGAGCTGCAAACAACATCTGCTGGCGCTCTTGTCCCCCTGGTCCCTAGACACCCTCTGTTCCACTTCCAGTGGGGTCAGGGCTAGTGACACAAGTGAGGCCGACCTCGTCATTTCAGTCTCCAATCAGGTACGTGAGCATTATGTGGGGCCTTTTGGTGATTCTCAGGGCCACAGCTGAGACCCCCTATACCTCACAGGTTGACAATCACTGCTGTAGACACAAAATCTTTGGCACCCTAAGGTTCACCTTCTACTATGTCCACCTCTTTTACGCAGAACATTTTGTTTTACAGGTCCTAGCCTGGCTTAGAATATTGTGACAATGAGCCTATTTGAGAAGGCTGTATTTTTACTGAAAATGGGGGAAAATGTCTAGAGCCAATATTATGTCATATGGTAAACCCAGCCCTGCTGGCAACCAAATTATCTTGTAGTCTGTTCTTGGCCTCATGCACTCTGGGCGATTAGCCCTGGTGAACAAAGATCCAGTGTTTAGGAGTTGGCGAAGGGCAGAGGTGCACCATCCAGCACCATCAGACTGTCAAACTCTATGCGAAGCTGAAAGCTACTAAAGTTGGATGGGCCTTGGTGGCGCACCTAGCAGTACTTACATTTAGGGCAGTATGCTCAGAAGGCAAGCACTCTACGTTCCAAGCATTTGGCCTTGGATACATACTGCTCTAAACGCAAGCACTGCTAGGTGCACCACCCAGGTCCCATCCAGCTGCAAAAGCAAGGAGACAACTTCTTATAAACTTTGACAGGCTGCCATCCATGGTACACCAGTTCCCTTTGCCCACACATAAGTACCAGAGCTTCATGCACCAGGGCTACACGACCAGTATGCATGAGGTCTAACTCTTTTGATGAGATGAACAGAGCTAAGTTCAAGCCCCTGCTTTAGACTCTCCCCCAAGTTATGCACATGGAAAGGTTGGTACCCATCTTGAGAGAAAATCAGTTGATTCCCCCATCCATGCTATCATGGTGGACGGATGACTCTCCCCAAGCAGCTATTGTATTCTGACAGCTGTGACACCTGAATACAGAAGTGCTGCAGAACAGTAACTGAAGCTGATGTGTATGCATTTACCCTTTGGCTGATAAATTTACACCCAGCTTACTCATTTTTCTAATCAAGCTGGGTCACCCATGGCTCAAATTTTGGAAAACTAAGGAAGAATCAGACAAAATTTGCACCATCTATGGCCAGCTTAAGAGTCTCACTCCTCTTGCTCTAACAGGACTGTTCCTGGGGTGTTCACGATAATAGAAAATAAGCACAAAATAACAGTTGGTGTCCAGTTCTGGGATCCTAAGTGCAGAAAGCTCATTGGGATACATAGGAAGCAGAGGTGGTTTAAATTAGATCTTAACCCAATCACTAAAAGCTCATATAAGTTGTAACGCGTTAATGGAATTTCAAAAATGTTTTTTAATCTTTTAAATCTGCAGCTTTCATTCAATTTCCAGGAGTTCCTACCATGAAGGTCCTTGTTCAGACATTTCCTCTTAGGTGTGACAATTGTCTCCTGTTTGTGCTGCCGTGTTATCACCCCCATCACAAGCGCCCCTGGAAGTGACTACAACTGGCCTTGCTGGCACACATTGTGCTGGCATGAACCAACGTTGTGTCTGGCAGGAATTTAGTCTAGAGCAGGGGTCTCCAAACTGTGGGCCGCTGCTGGCTTTTATCTGGCCCTTTGGACTCTGTTCCTTCGACTGATGCAAGGCACTTTTCCTCCCAACGACACCAACCATTAGGAAAAAATTCTTCCAACTGATACCAATAGTTGGGTACTATTCTTTCCACTGACATGAATGATGAGGAACTATTCCTTCCACTTACACCAACAATAGGGCACTATTCCTCCCACTGAAACCAACAATGGGGCCCTATTCATCCCACGGACACCAATGATAGGGCACTATTCATCCCACTGACACCAATGATGGGACACTATTCCTCCCACTGACACCAACAATAGGGCACTATTCCTCCCACTGACACCAACATTGGGGCCCTATTCATCCCACTGACACCAATGATGGGACACTATTCCTCCCACTGACATCAATGATGGGGCACTATTCCTACCGCTGATACCAATGATGGGGCACTATTCCTCCCACTGACACCAATGATGGAGCACTATTCCTCCCACTGACATCAATGATGGGGCACTATTCCTCCCACTGATACCAATGATGGGGCACTATTCCTCACACTGACACCACCAATGATGGGGCACTATTCCTCCCACTGACACCAATGATGGGGCACTATTCCTCCACTGACACCAATGATGGGGCACTATTCCTCCACTGATACCAATGATGGGGCACTATTCCTCCCACTGATACCAATGATGGGGCACTATTCCTCCCACTGACACCAATGATAGGGCACTATTCCTCCCACTGACACCAATGATGGGGCACTATTCCTCCCACTGACACCAATGATGGGGCACTATTCCTCCCACTGATACCAATGATGGGGCACTATTCCTTCCACTGATACCAATGATGGGGCACTATTCCTCCCACTGACACCAATGATGGGGCACTATTCCTCCCACTGACACCAATGATGGGGCACTATTCCTCCTTCTAATGACCACAGGCACTATGTCATTTTTTTTAACTTTCGCTAATTGTATATTCCCACTGGCCACAGTCCGCCTACCCTAAAGTCTGAAGGACCATAAACTGTCCCTTTCTATAGAAATTTTGGAGACCCCTGATCTAGAGCAATGTGCAGCTGATTCTCAACGCGAAGCTCCAGTCAAAATATACAAAAAAAAAAAAGTCAGCAGCTACAAAAACTGTGACTGCTGTCTTAAAAAATAGACACTCACCTGTCCCTCAATCGAACAATGTCCTCACTGCAGTCAGTTTCACCGACCATCATCATCTTAAGTGTGGACACCTGGTTGTGACAGGTTGCGGCTTCATAGCCGGGTGTCCACTGCGCATGCACAAGTAGTGCTACGCACTGTGAATGGTCCCGTAGTCTTCTGGGTGCTGTCCCTTGTCCCAGAGGGCTATGGTTGGGGGAAATGTCCGCTTCTGACTGCCAAAATCGGGCCCCCACCCCCCTACTCCCCAAACTTTCCAATCCCTAATGGGGAGCAGGGGATGAGGGCTTAAAGCGGAACTTCCCCTTTTGGGTGGAGCTCCGCTTTAACAGCATATAGACAGAAATCAACAAAGAGGCTGCAGGAGATCAGCAGCACTGAGATGCAAAAGTATGAGAAAAGTAATTTTGGGGAAAAAAGGCAGTTGTTAAAGATACACAGTGCTTTAGTAAACTAAATGTCATCCAGTTGGAGTTTACATCTACTTTACCTCTCTGGAATCTACCAAAAGCTGTGATGTCAGTTCCGGTTGGAGTGCTCCTTTAATGGATGAGTTCTGGAACGCAACAGCCATCAGGAAAACATTCCCAGCTCTGCACTCCCACAGAATCTCCAAACAGAGGCATGACACACATTGCCCGGACTGTACATCCTGCAGCTTCTCACATGGCTGTGCTCTGGGGGTGTGAGAACGCATGCAAAGGACGATGCAGTGCAGTCAACAAGTCTCTGTTATCTCAGCCGTCCTGAAGAGAGACAGGAGGTGCAAAAGATAACCTGATCGGCAGGCTGACGTAAAAATAAAAAAAAACAAGGGAGGGGAAGGTATATTGGTTGTTTTTTGCAATAAAATGCCTGTTAAACTGGCTGTACTGGTGACAACTCTATACATTTATTAAACTTCCCCCAACTTCACCGGGGTAAAGCCGGCCATAGATGGATCCAATCTCGGCTGGTTCAACAGAGATACTTTAAATTGGATCCACCTTGCAGAGACGGTTATCAGTCCTGTATCATTCCCCGCACTTACGGGGTTAATCACTATGTAACATTGCAGAGATTAGGAGCGCGGGATTGATGGAAGAAATAGGGCGGCTCAGGGTAGCCCCCCTGCCTCCAACATATGCAACTACCCCTTGTCATCCTGGTCATTTAAAGAAGGGTCTGATAATCTCCGCTTCTAGTTAATCCCACACGTGACAATGTGCTGTGCCAGTGACAGAATATATCACAGCAGAACGATGAGGAAATGTAAAGGATAAATATAATATCTGCAGATTTATCTAATACTGTGCTCTAGTCCGGAGCTAAAAGATAAAAATGAAGTGAAAGAAGGATTTCAAGGACCAACCGTGGTGTATTAAAGTATATCTAAAGTCAACACTTCTGTTGGGTTCCACTAGAGAGAAAGCCCTTCATTTTCTGTCCTGTAGACCAGTGGTCTCCAAACTGTAACCCGGGGGGCAGATGTGGCCCTTTGCTTGTCTTATCTGGCTCTTGGGGCCCCATTCCATCCACAAACTCCAATAACAGGGCATTATTCTTCCCACTGACACCAATGAGGGGAAATATTCTTCCCACTGACAGCAATGATGAGGCACTATTCCTCCCCCTGACACCAATGATGGGACACTATTCCTCCCCCTGACACCAACAATGTGGCACTATTCCTCCCACTGATAGGAATGATGGGGCACTATTCCTTTGACGCCAATGATGGGGCACTATTTCTTCCACTGATAGGAATGATGAGGCACTGTTGCTCCCACTGATACCAATGACGGGGCACTATTCCTCCCACTGATAGTAATGATGGGGCACTATTCCTCTCACTGACGCCAATGATGAGGCACCATTCCTCCTACTGATGATGGGGCATTATTTCTTCCACTGACACCAATGATGGGGCTCTACCTCTCCCACTGACACCAATGATGGGGAACTATTCTTCCCACTGAGAGCAACAGTGGGGCACTATTCCTCCCTCTGACAACAACAATTGGGCACTATTTCCCCCACTGTTAATAATGATGGGGCACTGTTGCTCCCACTGATACCAATGACGAGACACTATTCCTCCACTCATACCAACGATGGGACACTATTCCTCCAACTGATACCAATAATGGGGCATTATTTCTCCCACTGACACCAATGATGGAGCATTATTCCTCCACTGATACCAATGACGGGACACTATTCCTCCACTGATACCAACGATGAGTCACTATTCCTCCAACTGATGCCAATAATGGGGCACTATTCCTCCCACTGACACTAACGATGGGGCACTATTCCTCCCCCTGACACCAACAATGTGGCACTATTCCTCCCACTGACGCCAATGATGGGGCACAGTTCCTCCTACTGATGATGGGGCTCTACTTCTCCCACTGACACCAATGATGGGGAACTATTCTTCCCACTGACAGCAACGATGGGGCACTATTCCTCCCCCTGACACCAACAATGGAGCACTATTCCTCCCACTGATAGTAATGATGGGACACTGTTGCTCCCACTGATACCAATGACGGGACATTATTCCTCCAACTGATACCAATAATGGGGCACTATTCCTCCACTAATAGCAATGATGGAACACTATTTCTTCCATAATACCAAGGGTAAGGCATTTTCTACTCCCACTAGCCCCAATCCAGCTCTCCTCAGGTCTAAAGGACTGTAAACTTGTTTAATAAGTTTGGAGATCCCTGTTGTAGACAAAGCAGGAAGTGAGAGTAAATCTCTCCTAAATGAAGGAAATTCCATCTTAGGTGTCACCCAAGCAAATGTCATTGAATGATATCCCCTCTGTTCCTGTCCTGGTTCAGCATTCCATGGCAACAAATTAAAGAGGAGCTTAACTCCCCCATCACTATTTCCTCCCTTCTCCTTTTAGTTGTATAGCCAGGTTGTGAAAAAAGCATACTTACCTGTTTGGTGATCCAGGGGTGTTCTCTACGGATCTATTGCAGCACACCCAGCCCTGCGCAACCATCTTCTTCTGATGTCACCAGGACATGATGGCTGTCTCTTCTAGGATGTGCAGCAGCTCCATGATGACATCGCATTATCAGTGCCGTGGCTACAAAAACCATAATTAGATATTCCCCCTGATGACACAGTGCATGTGGTATAGAGTACCCTGTGACCTCCTGAGACCTTAACTATTGAATTGATGAACCAGGAAGATGAATTGCTTAGTTGGAAATGATGTGTATATAAAATGCATGCAAGTCTTATGCACAAGGGTGCACCTACCCGTGCAGCGTAAAGACACTGCGAATTTCTGGTGCTCAGGATATCCTGCAGCTGCGTACAGCCGACCATTGACTTGAATAGGTCTATCGTTTGTGCTCAGACGTAATGCACCAAACACGCACTAGGTTCATTAAGACTGTTCACGTGCGCTACTTTATATGCATGTCACCAAAATCACAACATGACTTGTACAGAATAATAATGCTTTGGTAGGCAATACAGCAAACCAGCCTTCACTACATGGTGGACCGTGGTCCAGATCTGGACCTACTGACAGCCCAGTCTGGACCATCAGCTCACCATTCATCTGTGCTGGATCCTCACTAAACTGAAGTCATTGGTTGTTAGGATTGATGGCGTCATAGCAACCAGTGATGTTACGTGTGTACCCTGCCCTCATGAAGCACGCTTGTCCTCCCATCTCCTGCCCCCGCCTGGCTCTAATGGACTCTATTGATCTATAGTTAGACTGTGATGGGGAAATCTGATGTATGGGGAGACTCTGATGGGGACACCTGATGTATGGGGGCACTTTAATGGGGATACCTGATGTATGGGGGCACTCTGATGGGGACATCTGATGTATTGGGGCACTTTAAAGGGGACACCTGATGTATGGGGGCACTCTGATGGACACCTAATGTATGGGGGCACTCTGATGTGGACACCTGATTTATGGGGGCACTCTGATGGGGACACCTGATGTAAGGGGGCACTCTGATGGGGACACCTGATGTATGGGGGCACTCTAATGTGGATACCTGATGTATGGAGGCACTCTGATGGGGACACCTGATGTAAGGGGGCACCCTGGTAGGGACACCTGATATGAGGGCACACTGATGGGTGATCCTCATGTATGGTGACACTTAATGTATGGGGGCATTCCGATGGGGACACCTGATGTAAGGGGGCATTCTGATGGGGACACCTGATGTATGGAGGTACTTTAATGGGGACACCTGATGTATGGGGACACCTGAAGTATGGGGGCACTCTGATGGGGACACCTGATGTATGGGGGCACTTTAATGGGGACACCTGATGTATGGGGGCATACCAATGGGGACACCTGATGTAAGGGGGCACTCTGATGGGGACACCTGATGTATGGGGGCACTCTAATGTGGATACCTATTGTATGGAAGCACTCTGATGGAGACACCTGATGTAAGGGGGCACCCTGATAGGGACACCTGATATGAGGGCACACTCATGGGTGAACCTCATGTATGGTGACACTTGATGTATGGGGGCATTCCAATGGGGACACCTGATGTAAGGGGGCATTCTGATGGGGACACCTGATGTAAGGGGGCACTCTGATGGGGACACCTGATGTATGGGGGCACCCTGATGGGGACACCTGATGTATAGTGGCACTTTAATGGAGACACCTGATGTATGGGGGCATTCCGATGGGGACACCTGATGTATAGGGGCACTCTAATGTGGATACCTGATGTATGGAGGCACTCTGATGGGGACACCTGATGTAAGGGGGCACTCTGATAGGGACACCTGATGTATGGGGGCACTCTGATGGGGACACCTGATGTATGGGGGCATCATGATAGGGACACCTGATATGAGGGCACACTCATGGGTGAACCTCATGTATTGTGACACTTGATGCATGGGGGCACTCTAATGGGGACACCTGATATAAAGAGGGTACTCTGATAGGGACACCTGATGAAGGGGGGTACTCTGAAGGGAGCAACTGAACTAAGAGGTACTCTGATGTAAGGTGGTTCTATTTTCTTTTACTTGAAAAGAGAGATTCAGACCCTGGCTGGAAGAAAATGTTAGCAATGTACCTCCTTGAGTTTTAATTCATTACCCCTGCAGCAAACATATCCCGTACTCTGGTATTTAATGGGTTGTATTCACATGTTTTAGCGGCCCTTCGCTTTTTAATTTAAACCAGTGTTTAACATCAGCGCGTTCCCACTGCTCTACAGATGTTTCCTATTACAGATACACGATATAGGAAAAGCCATGTTCATAATCTAGAGCAATGGAGATAAAATGCAGCCCTCCTGCCTGCCTCCAACCTAGAAGGGCTCATATGGGGAATTGTAACAGGTGCATCTACTGAAGTGCCTCTCGCAGCGAAGGAGATCTGTACCTGTGTGTGACTGATGGAGCTGAGAAGCTGCCAAAATACACAGGAGAGCTTATGTTTCTGGGTAATCATTTGCTAAGAGGTCACTATCAGCTGTGAAAACAGAACAAGCTCTGTGCCGGAGGCCTCCGCAGCCTTGGAGAGGCTCTTGAAGGTCAGCGGAATATATTCTCATCCTCTTGATGCAGACAAAGGCTGTGATGGGGTCCTCTGGATGCAGACAAAGGCTGTGATGGGGTCCTCTGGATGCAGACAAAGGCTGTGATGGGGTCCTCTGGATGCAGACAAAGGCTGTGATGGGGTCCTCTGGATGCAGACAAAGGCTGTGATGGGGTCCTCTGGATGCAGACAAAGGCTGTGATGGGGTCCTCTGGATGCAGACAAAGGCTGTGATGGGGTCCTCTGGATGCAGACAAAGGCTGTGATGGGGTCCTCTGGATGCTCTTGTAGTTTTATGTTGACTTAAAGTGGAAATAAAGTTCCGCTTTCAGAAGCTGCGAGCAGGCCGGCTCTTTACTGCAGAAGACGCATGCAATGGAGCTGATTTACTAAAGGCAAATAGACTGTGTACTTTCCGAGTGCAGTTGTGCCAGAGCTTAGTAAATGAGGTGCAGCTTCACTTTGCAAGGAATACCCAATCACATACCAGGAATATAATTTTTTTTTTTTAAATAAACAGCATTTTTTCTTGCACATGATTGGATGATGGAAGTTAGCAGAGCTTCCCCGCCATTTGATTGGATGATGGAAGTTAGCAGAGCTTCCCCCCCATTTGATTGGATGATGGAAGTTAGCAGAGCTTCCCCCCACGATTTGATTGGATGATAGAAGTTAGCAGAGCTTCCCCCCCCCCATTTGATTGGATGATGGAAGTTAGCAGAGCTTCCCCCCATTTGATTGGATGATGGAAGTTAGCAGAGCTTCCCCCCATTTTATTGGATGATGGAAGTTAGCAGAGCCTCCCCCCCCCCCATTTGATTGGATGATGGAAGTTAGCAGAGCTTCCTCCCCATTTGATTGGATGATGGAAGTTAGCAGAGCTTCCCCCCATTTGATTGGATGACGGAAGTTAGCAGAGCTTCCCCCCCATTTGATTGGATGATGGAAGTTAGCAGAGCTTCACCCCATTTGATTGGATGATGGAAGTTAGCAGAGCTTCCCCCCCCCCCATTGGATTGGATGACTGAAGTTAGCAGAGCTTCCTCCCCATTTGATTGGATGATGGAAGTTAGCAGAGCTTCCCCCCATTTGATTGGATGACGGAAGTTAGCAGAGCTTCCCCTCATTTATTTAGACCTGGTTCAATTGAACTTGAACAATTTATTGGTCTTTAGTAAATCAACCCCATTGTCTGTTCTGCAATAAAAGGAACATACTGGTCTGCTTGCACTTTTTTTTGGAATGTCCACTGAGCTACACAAGCATTCCGGCACAGCGCCTGTGTGCCGGAATGACTGCACTCCTGCACATGTGCAGGAGTGATGTCATCCTGTGCCAACAGATGAGAACAGCCACAGCCCCGTACCGGGAACAAGCCGGGTAGAAGATGACGGCACCAGCGAGGGGAGTTGGACCATTGAAGGGAGGCAATCATTGCAGAGTTTAAAGTGAATTTGTTACTATGCCCATTCAGGTTAAAGTGACAGGTTCTCTTGAAACACACAACATATTCCCACCGCAGATGCTCCTTGACAGTGATAACCTCGGGTGTGTTCAGACCAAGATCTGACCTCACAAGTGTGAGCTGCCAGGAAGTTGTCACCTGCACAGGTCGGGCCAATCATCTGCGGCTGGAGCATTCAATGCAACTCCCCCCCATATCTAAACCTTTACATGTGGCATGAGTACCTGCGGCCAGAGATTCTAGTCTGAACATGCCCATGGTCATCACTGTTCCTAGGGTGCTTAAGCAGCTACCAGTGAGTTTAAGGCCCCTGGGAGGATCTGATAGGACCCTCCATTCACTCCATGAACCAGAGGGTGCAAATTGACTTGTGTCCATTTACACCCACCTACCTCCAATCCAATCCAGTCCACTAATAACAACAGAAGGGAATCTGCTCTCTTTGTCGGGGCAGGCGTTTGCAGGGCGTTTTCAGAGCGTTAATACCATTTAACTTCATTATAGGCGTTTGTTGTGCGGTTTTAACGCTTGGCAAATGCCTCAAAATTGCGAATAGGGAGTTTGGGGATCATTTGAGGAGCATTAAAAATGCTTCCCAAATGCCTAACGCCTGTCAAACGCTATAGGGGCGTTTGGCAAGAGTTAGAAATAAGTCAAGTGTGAACGAGCCCTCAGTGCAACATTTTGAGGCCACACAGGTCCTCTACATCAGGCATGTCACATCCTTGGCAGCAGAGGTCCTTGTGTAGACATCCAAAAGCCCCATGACTTCTCTTTGGAGCCGCCATTTTGGGTGTGATATCAGCAGATCCAGCAGACTTACAGTTGGAACTCAAACGACAATTTATAGTGTTTCCCATCACTCATCCCCTGGTACCTACATAAAAGGTTTTGTAGGGAGGTGGGGGAAGGCATGGAGGAGCTGGGCCAACAAAGAATGCAGTTAGACACTCCCAGAAGAGGAGGGGGCTGAGACCCTATTGGTCGATACTGTTACAAATTCTCCCTGACTGTCAGCCTCTTTGTATACTGAGCCATGCATGCACAGCTCATCATACAATTATGGCCGTGATGTCATGACTCCCTTGTGCATGTGCAACAGCGATGTCATTTTGGCCTGGCCAACCAAGTGGCTGCAGGGTTGGAACCTGGAAGGAAAACCAGGAGAAGATGGCAGCACTCATGACCGACGGAATCTCTGAAGGGGATTTCTTGCCAGGTCCATCTGGCATATTGTACTAATATGCTGTGCATACTAGCACATTATGGATAAATGCTCCTGGGGGCCAATTAGAAAAAAAAATTGTCAGAACTTTATTTTTTCTGCTTTAAGTGCTCCAACAGCTTGATGAATCGGTGTCATTGTCTCTCAAGGTCAAACACTGTGACGTGATGAAATGGTAAAGTGATTCCCATGTTATGTAAGTCAATTTTACTTTTTAAAAAAAAAAAAGTGGTTCATAGATCTGTACTTTATGATATGTTATACATCATCCTGAGATAGTCTGGAGTATGCAAACATTATTCTTTAAAAAAAGAGCTCTCAGAGATTGCGGAATATCTAAGTGCGCAATTCAGATACAGATCGAGATTTAAAGCCCTTAAACAAATGAATTAGCTGTTCTCCAGAGGGAAAATAGAATTAATAGTTGCCAGACACAATATGGAAACTGGAGACTTTCAATATTGACAGTACAGACTAGGATTGTCATTTTGCCAAATGAGACATGCTAGAACAAGGAATCAAAAGAGCTGCTAAAGTGACAGGGCCTCTTAAAGGGGGTCTCTAACAATGAGTAAGCACAGCTTTGAGTCATTTCTAACTCCATCCAAAACTGAGAGTTTTGCCTTTTACATACGCTTTTATCAATAAAAAAAATCTCCCCCAAGCTTTTACAGAATAGAAGACTCATTTTGTTTAGTGGATAATCGAAAACAGTGGGCTCCAAACTTTCTATACAAAGAGCCAGTTTACTGTCATTCAGACTTTAGGAGGGCCGGACTGTGGTCTTGGGAGTAGAAATTGTCCTGGTGTCAGTAGGAGTAAACAATGCATCTTTGGTATTAACGAAAAGGAATATTGCCCTATCGTTGGTGACAGTGGGTGGAATAGTGGCCCATCATTGGTGTCAGTGGCAGAAATAATGGCCCCATCATTGGCGTCAGTGGAAGGAACAGTGCCCCATTTTTTATGTCATTGGGAGAAATAGTGCCCCATCATTGGCGTCAGTGGAAGGAACAGTGCCCCATTGTTGATGTCATTGGGAGAAATAGTGCCCCATCATTGGTGTCAGTGGAAGGAACAGTGCCCCATTGTTGATGTCATTGGGAGAAATAATGCCCCATCATTGGCGTCAGTGGAAGGTACAGTGCCCCATTGTTGATGTCATTGGGAGAAATAGTGTCCCATCATTGGTGTCAGTTTGAGGAATAGTATCCCAACATTGGTATCAATGGTAGAAAAAGTGCCCCATTGTTGATGTCATTGGGAGAAATAGTGTCCCATCATTGGTGTCAGTGGAAGGAACAGTGCCCCATTGTTGATGTCATTGGGAGAAATAGTGTCCCATCATTGGTGTCAGTGGAAGGAACAGTGCCCCATTGTTGATGTCATTGGGAGAAATAGTGTCCCATCATTGGTGTCAGTGGAAGGAACAGTGCCCCATTGTTGATGTCATTGGGAGAAATAGTGTCCCATCATTGGTATCAGTGGAAGGAATAGTGCCCCATCATTGTTATCAATGGTAGAAAACGTGCCCCATTGTTGATGTCAGTAGCAGGGATTAAGCCCTATTGTTGGTATCAGTGTAAGGAAAAGTGCCCCAAGGGCCAGATAAAGCCAAGCAAAAGGCAGCATCCAGCCCCCCCACACTATTTTTGATACTGTGGGGCACTATAATCCACAGAGCTTTCACATTGGATGGCATGGGGGAGATTTAATAAATTGGTGCGTTCAGAATCATGGTAGCCAATCAACTTCTAACTTCAGCTTGTTCAATTAAGCTTTGACAATAAAACTTGGAAGCTGATTAGTTTCTATACAGAGCTGCACCAGATTTGGCACACTCCAGTTTTAGTAAATCTCCCCATGTGTTGGTTTTACCACGTATACACCAAACATGGAAAGATTTCTTCACAGTGAGAGCTGTGAAAATGTGGAATAGACTCCCTCAAGAGCTGGTTCTGGCCAGCTTAGTGGATTGCTTTAAAAAAGTCCTGGATTCTTTCCTGGATACACAGAATATAACTGGATACTAATATTTATAGGTAAAGGTGATCCAGGGAATATCCGATTGCCTCTCGGGGGATCAGGAAGGAATTTTTTCCACAGCAGGAGCAAATTGGATCAGGCTTTGCTGGGGTTTTTTTTGCCTTCCTGTGGATCAACTGTGGGTGTAGGGTTATAACTTTTTTTTTTTTAATGGTTAAACTGGATGGACTTTTGTCTTTTTTTCAGCCAGACTAACTATGTATAAGCCACAGTTTTTAAAGAATGGCAATGCAGCGCAATACGCATACAACACCATGATTCAAAGATGTGGGCCCGCCCTATAGTTTTTGCATTAGTGTGGGTGCTGAGATTCCATGCTACGATATGTCATGGTAGCCCCCCCCCCCCCCCCCCCCGTCATATGTACAAAACCAGTGTAGGAATTTGCTCACTCAAAAAGAGTCACTTTCTCTTTCCTGAGAGCAGACTGGCGGCAGAGTGAGAAGGGCAGGGTTGGTAGGAAAACATGTTTTTTCAAGGAAGAGGGTTTTCTTAATTTGCCTTTCAGCAGAGCTGTGTAATTAATTGTCACAAGCATGGAACACTTCCCTGTAATTAGTAGCTATTGTCTGTGGTGTGCTGGTGTAATCAGAGGCGCTGGGCAAGTACTGCAAACAAGTGACATAAGCAGACTATTTATGAAAACTCACATAGTAAAGAGCAGTCTAGAGCAGAGGTTCTCAACCATTAAGCAGCTTGCTGCTGGGCACGGCCTTCTTCCTTCTGGGCCTCCAACCAGATGAAGTTCTTTCAACCTCCCACACTGCCTCCCAACTCCCCTGGTGCCACCAACATCCCATAGTGGCCTGCAGTGCCCCTCAAGCTCCCACAGTGCCTCCCAACCTCCCAAAGTGCCACCAACATCTCATAGTGGCCTGCAGTGCCCCTCAAGCTCCCACAGTGCCTCCCAACCTCCCAAAGTGCCACCAACATCCCACAGTGGCCTGCAGTGCCCCTCAAGTTACCACAGTGCCTCCTAACTTCCCAAAGTGCCACCAACATCCCATAGTGGCCTGCAGTGCCCCTCAAGCTCTCACAGTGCCTCCCAACCTCCTAAAGTGCCACCAACATCCCATAGTGGCCTGCAGTGCCCCTCATGCTCCCACAGTGCCTCCCAACTTCCCAAAGTGCCACCAACATCCCATAGTGGCCTGCAGTGCCCCTCAAGCTCCCACAGTGCCTCCCAACTTCCCAAAGTGCCACCAACATCCCATAGTGGCCTGCAGTGCCCCTCAAGCTCCCACAGTGCCTCCCAACTTCCCAAAGTGCCACCAACATTCCATAGTGGCCTGCAGTGCTCCTCAAGCTCCCACAGTGCCCCCCAACCTCCCAAAGTGCCACCCAGCACACCCTTTTTTTGCTGCAGAGCCACCAGCCCCCTCATAAGTGCCCCCAACCTCCAACAGTGTCCTCCAGCTTCCACAAGGCCCCATAGTGCCTCTCCAAGGCCCCTAGCCTCCTGGAGAGACCACATCCCCCACAGTTGCCCCCATCTCCCTCCAGAAACCTCATCCTCTACAGGGCCACCAAGTCTGCTGCAAAGTCATCTAACTCTCTTCAGAACCCCCATCCCTCCGCAGAGACACCCAGCCCCATCCAGAGCCTTCTAGCATTTCAATATACAGTATATTTAATATTTCCATACTTTTATTGTGTGAGTGGTTTTGGAAGAATTTACCGAGCCTTGATCTCAATAAGTTTGAGAACCACGGGTCTATAGCAAACAATTTCCATACTTGCACCAAAAAAATGCTAGCTATGAGGGTCAATGCTTCTTTTTTTCAATATTAAGCTTTTAGGTCCTAATGTATTTTTCCAGAATCAAAGGCATACATAAGGAATACATTTTATATTTTCTTGTAATTCTGCAAATCAAGCGATGTGTCCTCAGGCTCATGTTAAATAGGCGAAACGCTTCTACAATAAGCGGTAATGCCAGCAATTTGCAGCTAGCGATTTAATCGCTATAGTTGCTGGCCATCGTGTTGCAGCATTGGGTTGTGCTCTGCTACAAATCACTATTCAACGATCTCTGCAAAATGCATTAAGGCCGATTACTGCTAGTGATTTTGCCGCCAACCCAGAATACTGCTGAATCTCAATCACCGTGCGACAAATCACTTCAAAAAAAGTTAGCAATATCATAGAAAATCATTATGAATTTCCTAGCAAGAAATCTCTATAATGGGAAACAAGGCATTCGGTGGGGGCATCACTGCAAAAAAAATCGCTCGTCTGACAGCCTTAGTCTTAGACCTATCAGCCTTAGAAATAAACTTTTTTTTATACGGCGGAACAGACTTAAATCCTATTGGGGGAGATTTTTTCTCACTTCCTGTCAGGAAAGAAAGTGAAAGGAATCTTTGCAACAGGTAACAACAAAAAACATTTCTTTAAGTACACATTTGATGTGACCATCAACACCAAGTCAGCACAGTGGCTAAATGGTTAGCACTTCCTCCTGGCAGTACGCGGGTCGTTGGTTCGAATCCCAACCCCGGCATCACCTGCCTGGAGTTTGCATGTTCTCCCTGTGCCTGCATGGGTTTCCTCTGGGTACTCCAGTTTCCTCCCACACATCAAAGACATGCTGGTAGGTTAATTGGATCCTGTCTAAATTGTCCCTAGTATGTGTATGTATGGATGTGAATTAGGGACCTTAGATTGTACACTCCTTGAGGGTTAGGGACTAATGTGAATGTACAATATATATGTAAAGTGCTGTGTAAATTGACAGTGTATATAAGTTCCTGAAATTAAAAAATAAAATAAATTTCACTGAATGAGGTTCAGTTTTGAGTGTGAGCCACTTTATAATTTATTTACCAAAAACCATATAATATGAAGTCAAGCCTAAACAACACTTTCAATTGTATCCAATTAGGCGGGCCCTTGCACTGCATAGTAAATCTAAAGAAAATTGGACAGAAAATTGTATAGTGTATGGCCAGCCTAAGTTAGAGACCTTAGATTGTATGCCTCTTGAGGGTTAGGCACTGATGTGAATGTACAATACATATATGTGTAAAGCGCTGCGTAAATTGACGGCGCTATATACAGGTGAAACTCGAAAAATTAGAATATCGTGCAAAAGTTCATTTATTTCAGTGCAGCAACTTAAAAGGTAAAACTAATATATGAGATAGACTCATTACATGCAAAGCAAGATAGTTCAAGCCGGGATTTGTCATAATTGTGATGATTATGGCTTACAGCTCATGAAAACCCCAAATCCACAATCTCAGAAAATGAGAATATTGTGAAAAGGTGCAATATTCTCGGCTCAAAGTGTCCCATTCTAATCAGCTAATTAAGCCATAACACCTGCAAAGGGTTCCTCAGCCTTTAAATGGTCTCTCAGTATGGTTCAGTAGGAATCACAATCATGGGAAAGACTGCTGACCTGACAGTTGTGCAGAAAACCATCATTGACCATCCATAAGGAGGGAAAGCCGCAAAAGGTAATTGCAAAAGAAGTTGGATGTTCCCAAAGTGCTGTATCAAAGCACATTAATAGAAAGTTATGTGGAAGGGAAAAGTGTGGAAGAAAAAGGTGCACAAGCAGCAGGGATGACCGCAGCCTGGAGAGGATTGTCAGGAAAAGGCCATTCAAAAGTGTTGGGGACTTTCACAAGGAGTGGACTGAGGCTGGAGTCAGTGCATCAAGAGCCACCACATACAGACGGATCCTGGACATGGGCTTCAAATGTCGTATTCCTCTTGTCAAGCTGCTCCTGAACAACAAACAACGTCAGAAGCGTCTTACCTGGGCTAAAGAAAAACAGACCTGGTCTATTGCTCAGTGGTCCAAAGTCCTCTTTTCTGATGAGAGCAACTTTTGCATCTCATTTGGAAACCAAGGACCCCGAGTATGGAGGAAGAATGGAGAGGCACACACTGCAAGATGCTTGAAGTCCAGTGTGAAGTTTCCACAGTCTGTGTTGATTTGGGGAGCCATGTCATCTGCTGATGTTGGTCCTCTGTGCTTCATTAAGTCCAGGGTCAATGCAGCCATCTACCAGGAGATTTTGGAGCATTTCATGCTTCCTTCCACAGACGAGCTTTATGGGGATGCTGACTTCATTTTCCAGCAGGACTTGGCACCTGCCCACACTGCCAAAAGCACCAAAACCTGGTTCAATGACCGTGGGATTACTGTGCTTCATTGGCCAGCAAACTCGCCTGACCTGAACCCCATAGAGAATCTATGGGGCATTGCCAAGAGAAAGATGAGAGACATGAGACCGAACAATGCAGAAGAGCTGAAGGCCGCTATTGAAGCATCCTGGTCTTCCATAACACCTCAGCAGTGCCACAGGCTGATAGCTTCCATGCCACGCCGCATTGAGGCAGTAATTGCTGCAAAAGGGGCCCAAACCAAGTACTGAGTACATATGCATGCTTATACTTTTCAGAGGTCCGATATTGTTCTATGTACAATCCTTGTTTTATTGATTGCATGTAATATTCTCATTTTCTGAGATTGTGGATTTGGGGTTTTCATGAGCTGTAAGCTATAATCATCACAATGATGACAAATCACGGCTTGAACTATCTTGCTCTGCATGTAATGAGTCTATCTCATATATTAGTTTCACCTTTTAAGTTGCATTACTGAAATAAATGAACTTTTGCACGATATTCTAATTTTTCGAGTTTCACCTGTAAGTACCTAAAATAAATAATAAGTCATCATCCAATTTAGTGCAACCAGATCAGCAACAGATAATTGGTAACTGCGGGTCACTGCCCTCCACCGGACTAAATAAGTGACTTTCCTGAGTTTAGTGTCCATTGTGTTGCAGCGGCTCACGTTGAGCCTGTTTTTCCCCTTTTCTCTGTTATGTAAACGTAGAACTATCCGGCTCACTGCCGGAGACCAGACACTAATCCAGAGATAATGTTGCAAAATTCGGCTTAGGGAAAAGCAGAAAATTAAATCTTGCAGGTTCCTGATTAAGTGTCTGACATTCTGAAATGCAAACAGACCTGTCCGTTTAGTTGCTCAAAGCACAGTGATATTTATCATTAAAGAGGAACTCTAATGGGAAAGAAAGATGTTGGTTTAAAATGAAAAGAAGTTATAATTTTGGCTTCCTTTTTTGCAATGGAAGATTAGCTCATATTTGGGTTTTGGGAATTGCAGGGCCATCCACCCATGAATCCAAATCCTAAGGTAAACCTTGGATTTGAAGGCTGAAATATTGTAAGACTGCTGTAATGACAAATGCAGGTTTGTAAGCACATTGTGCAGTATGGAGACCCTAAGAAGGTTAGATGTTTGGACCAAGGACCTGCAGGGTGAAGATCGGATACTCAGATGAGGTCCGTGGGCAGATCAGATGATCATCAATATACCAAAACCCTAAAAAAGTGTTTGTACCCGTCTTTAGAGAACAAGCAAGACAGCTAGGTGTATAGAAAGGAAGTTGTTAACAGCAGACAAATGTCTCAAATACTCACCTAAATCAATGGTTTGGTGATATGCTGGGTCCTGACCCTTCTTCTGGACGGCAAAGTGGAAGGGCCTTCTTGGGGGTAGTTATGATGCTGCCTGTTGAGGTGGGCACTTCTCACTGACAGGTCCTGAAGACTCCAACAACAGCATGGTGATGTCATTTATTTATTTCAGCTACTTGTATAGCACCGTCAATTTACGCAGCACTTTACATATATATTGTACATTCACATCAGTCCCTAACCCTCAAGGGGTGTAAGGTCCCTAACTCACATTCATACATACATGGGCCAATTTGGACAGGAGCCAATTAACCTACCAGCATGTCTTTGGAGTGTGGGAGGAAACCCACACAGGCACAGGGAGAACATACAAACTCCAGACAGGTGGTTCCGTGGTTGGGATTCAAACCAACGACCCTAGTTGGAAGTGCTAACCATTTAGCCACTGTGTTGTCCATGTCATGATGAGGAGTGGTCAGTAGTGGGTCCAGACTGCAACAGTGGTCTTCGCCGGTCTTCACTCAGGAAGAGTTACGTAACAGCACACTTGAGTATAAAACTTTTTCAGAAGGTATTTTTTGGAGGGACGGGGAGTGGTTGCAAGGGAGCCTATGTTTCAATCTACATGTTTTAACCTCTTGGCGCCGGCCGAACGCAAATGTGCGGCCTCCCGATGTCTGGGCATAGACGCCAAGCGGCCGCACATTTGCGTTCTATTAAAAAAAGACATTTGTTCTGAGAGCGCGCGACCTGCGCACTCCCAGCACACATGTCCGGTACTCACGGAAAGGTCCCGATCTCCTCTTTCGATCGGGACCTTTCCTGATCATGTGACCGCCATGACGTCGTGTCACGGTGGTCACATGACTCTAAACCCCGCCCCACCTCCCTGCTTCTGAAACCCTTAAAGGGCCGGGAGGCGCCGGCGCCAAGGGGTTAAAGTATAACAGGTAAACGTTTTTTTTTTTTTAGTTTTAGATAGAGTGGAGAGTGATTAGAACACCTGTCAGGTTTTTATTGCTCTTGGTGTCTAATTATCCTGTTTACTTTTATCACCGGAAGTAAAAATGAAAGATCTCAAATTTTGGGTTGTTCTCAAAACAGAGGGAAAATGTTCCAATGGAGACACCAGTTCTGGTGACAACCAGGAATGCCCTCATGTGGTAGGGATTTCTCCTCACTACCTGTTTTGGCTACGAAACAGGAAGTGAGGGAATCTCCCCCAAATCTGACAGGGGTTATAACCCACCCCTACTTCTAAAATGCAAAAAAAAAAAAAGGCTTTGCCTTGAGTTTATCGTATGTACTCTCCAGCGCCTCAGGTTATGCACAGCCAAAAGGGAAGCCAAGGGTACCAGGACAGTGACAACCAAAGCAAATGCTTCAGGGGTGCAGCCCTCCTCAGATGGGGAAATCAGCCACTGAATAGAGAGAAAAAAGGTTGCGCACACACCTAGTGCATTATCCAAGGTTTATTGTAGGAGTAAAAGAATAATAAAAACATACTCACAGACGAAGCATGTATCTAAAAAGCATAGAAAAATGACAATGGCCACAACGGCAGGCAAGGTGTTCTCACTGTCAGTGCGGTCAAATGTTGACGCGTTTCGGGGACAAATCCCTTTCCTCAGAGCTGATGACCAACCTCTGATGCTGATGTATGATGAATGGGGAGCAAGAGCCTTGCTGTTGATGCCTCAACCTTGCCTGCCGTTGTGGCCATTGTCTTTTTTCTATGCTTTTTCGATACATGCTTCGTCTGTGAGTATGTTTTTATTATTCTTTTACTCCTACAATAAACCTTGGATAATGCACTAGGTGTGTGCGCCACCTGTTTTCTCTCTTTGCCTTGAGTTTACTTTAAGGTCCCATTCCTGGTTGGAAGATCTGACTGCTAAACCCTGTGTGCATGCACTGAGAGGACTCCTCTGGCCCCGGATTTTACCAAGAGGAACAACAGCGATTGGAAGAACACCCATCCAAAATAACAGATTCTTCCCCCCTAGATTGGTCAGCCAGGTGGTACTTACAAATGGCAGAAACTGTATAAAGACTCCCAATGGTTTCTGACCCAGGTAAAGCTCAGAGTTGAATGTCCTTCATCTCATGTTAAAGGGATCCAATAAATGTCACTATCTGAATTTACAGTGAAATGAGTTTCATTTAGAATCGACTTTATTTGAAGTAAAGGTAAACCTGTGCCTGTTCCCACAGTGTACCCGCTGCTGCTGGTGCGTCCTTGTCTAAACAAACTAGTGTGTTTTTTTCCAATGAGTACACTTAAGCGTTCCCTTTCAAAGTGTCTCCTGACCGTGGTGCCCACACCCAGTGCACGCTCTTCCTCAGATTGTTCCATACACAGGATGTGGAGGATATAGGAGGAAACAATATAGACATTTTTCAGGGTTCTCAAAAAAAAAAAAGGAGGAACATCAACCAAAAATAGCAATAAGAAAAAGCTGTTGTAAGCGTGAAAGAATGTGACATAGGTGTATTTATTTTATACATTTACATAGCATTGTCTGCAGAGCATACAGAGTACATTGGTTCCTCTCTGTACATCGAAGACAAATTTAGACGATTAAGGGCACGTTTAGACTTGCAGTTGGCGGCAATAAAAACGAGCAGTTGAGCCATGTTTTCAGCACCCCCCCAGCTACCCCTCTTTAAGTTGCACAGGGGTGTTTACATGCCACAATCATGATGTTCTGCAAAAATAATCAATAGTTGACAAAGCAATTAATCGATATATACACTCGGCGGCGAGACTCATCCACCTCACTAACCGCTCCACATCTGCAACCCCCCTCTGCCAATCCCTTCACTGGCTCCCGATTTCCCAACGCATCAAATTCAAATTGCTAACTCTGACCTACAAAGCCATCCACAATGCTGCCCCAACCTACTTAACCGACCTGATACCCAAATACTACCCTACCCGTGCCCTTCGCTCCTCTCAGGACCTCCTACTCTCTAGCTCCCTGATCTCCTCCTCCCACGCCCGACTGCAAGACTTCTCCAGGACCTCCCCCATCCTCTGGAATTCCCTACCCCAATCCATCAGACTGTCACCGACCCTCACCACCTTCAGGCGCACCCTGAAGACCCACCTCTTCAGGGAGGCCTACCCCTCCCTCACCTAACATCTGACCTCCACTCCTCCCACCACTCCATCCCCCACAGCCAGTTCCTCCTGTACCACTTTCCACTCCCTCCTAGATTGTAAGCTCGAAAGAGCAGGGCCCTCAAACCTTTTGGCGCTATATAAATACTGTATAATAATAATAATAATATACACTATATTACCAAACGTATTGGGCCCGCCCTCCAAATCATTGGATTCAGGCGTTCCAATCACCTCCATGGACACAGGTGTATAGGATCAAGCCCCTAGGCATGCAGACTGCTTCTACAGACATTTGTGAAAGAATGGGTCGCTCTCAGGAGCTCAGTGACTCCAAGCGTGGTCCCGTGATAGGTGGCCACCTGTGCAATAAGTCCATCCGTGACATTTCCTGGCTACTAAATATTCCACGGTCACCTGTTAGTGAGATTATAACAAAGTGGAAGAAACTGGGAACAGCAACAGCTACCAAGTGGTAGGCCACGTAAAATGACAGAGCGGGGTCAGCGCATGCTGAAGAACACAGTCACCAACTGTCTGCAGAGTCAATAGCTAAAGACCTCCAAACTTGGTGTGGCTTTTAGATTAGCACAACAACAGTGCGTAGAGAGCTTCATAGAATGGGTTTCTATGGCCGAGCAGCTGCATCCAAACCTTACATCACCAAGTGCAATGCAAAGCATCGGATGTCGTGGTGTAAAGCACGCTGCCACTGGTAGGAGGACGGTACTTGCCTGACTGCATTGTGCCAAGTGTAAAGTTTGGTGGAGGGGGATTATGGTGTGGGGTTGTTTTTCAGGGGTTGAGCTTGGCCCCCTAGTTCCAGTGAAGGGAACTCTTAAGGCGTCAGCATACCAAGACATTTTGGACAATTTCATGCTCCCAACTTTGTGGGAAGAGTTTGGGGATGGCCCCTTCCTGTTCCAACATGACTGCGCACCAGTGCACAAAGCAAGGTCCATAAAGACATAGATGAGCGAGTTTTGGGTGGAGGAACTTGACTGGCCTGCACGGAGTCCTGACCTCAACCCGATAGAACACCTTTGGGATGAATTAGAGCGGGGACTGTGAGCCAGGCCTCCTCCCCCGACATCAGTGCCTGACCTGACAAATGTGCTTCTGGGAAGAATGGTCAGCCATTCCCAAATTCATCTTGGTGCTGCTGGTTAATGCAACATGATCAATAAATTTCTGCCCTGGTTGATCGGCTCAGTTTGATCAACTCCAATCTAAACCAAGTCTGACCTGATCAGAAGGGAAGTTAAATCACATATTGACTGGAGTTATAACATCGACGTGTGTACGGCTGCATATACATAATGTCTCTCTAAGGTCACTACACACATTACAATCGGTCAGTAAAATCTTTGTACGATAAACTTAAATGTACCAAAATTATGTATTATGAAGACCTACTGAATTTATCCAATGAATTTGCATCCTATAAGTCAGGCTCTACATAGTTGCTGGTAGAAAGCAGATTGTACAATCAGCCTGTAATAAGTCCCATGTGCTATACACATGCATATGTTAGGAATGTGGAAGCCAATTACTAGCCTGCTTTTTTTGATTTTGGTTGGAAACCACAGAGCACAGCTGATACCCCAAAAAAACACAGAGCATAAAAAAACAGCGTCACTTGTGGAAATTGGACCCACAACCCCAGTGCTGCGAGGTAAGCATGTTAATCCCTTAGCCAATGTTCTGCCAATCTTAGGTGCCGGATGATCTTTAGAGAAGTACTGGAACTCTGGATACAGAGGACAATAAACAGGCTTATATTCAAGCGGCTGGTGGTGCGTGGTATTTGTGCAGCAATTAATCCTCCTGTCCTTGTAATATCACCTGTCCCAGGGGGTGACCTTGCCTGCCTGAGTAGTATAGGCATTCACATTCTTCATCTTTATTAAATTCTTCAGATTAAGTTGCCCGACTGAGCAATGTGAATACCTGAGCTGTTAACTCTCTACCAGTCCCAGCATGGGGCCCAGAATCTGGCAATGGACCTCTTCTAGAGTCTGCAGGAGGTGGCGGATTTTAGACAATGTCATGTTACAGTTTCATTGCCATTTGTTTGAATTGCATTACAAAGTAAAACATCTTATCTTCAGGCATTTACCACTTAGGTGTTCATTAAAAAATGAAGGATGTTAAGCCCTGGTTCACACCTGTGTGGTTTTGAAGTCATGCTACTTCAGAGCAACTTCAAAGCAGACTATCAGTGCGGTTTCATGTGCGGCTGGCTGACATCCGTGCGACTTCATTTAACAGATGTCAATTCAAGTCGCAACAGAAATAGTTCAGGAATCTTTTTCAAAGTTCCTGCGACTATTTGAATGGTTGCATTGCCGCAAATAGGGTGCAACTTATCATGCGACTTTGAACTGTCAAGTCACGTGACAAGTCGCACTGGTATGAATCATGGCTAACAGAAGAATTCCAGGTATGAATATTTTATACATGGTTATTTGGATCAGCTTGGACCAATATAACGATGTATATGTCATACCTCTGGGATCCCTCTCAAAACTGAAAACCACTGTAGTAGACACTGCTACTCTAGTCATCTCCACTAGCTTCCGAGTCTTATCCATTGTGGACACAGGGGGGTAGATTTACTAAAACTGGTGCAGTTAGAATCTGGTGCAGCTGTGCATGCTAGCCAATTGGCATCCTACTTCAGTTTGTTCAACTAAGCTTTGACAATAAAACCTGGAAGCTGATTGGTTTCTATGCAGAGTTGCACCAGATTTTGCACCCTCCAGCTTTAGTAAATAACCCCCCCAGAGGTCACCTATTTGGCAGTAATCAGAGATCACAATTTCTCAATGAATGCAAAGAATTCTGTGACTGGATGAGGTGGAGAGGTGGGGCGGTAGCCTCATGCTTTCCACCTCATCTAACCAGTGTGTGATTTGCATTCATTGAGAAAATGCAAAGCAACTTCTGAATGGCTCCTGTACTGAGCCCCGATTTCACAATGCAGCAGGGCAGCTGCTCAGCATGGGACCCGGAAGCAAGTGGAGATCACTGGAGTACCAGTGCCTACCACAGTGATTTCCAGCTTCCAGGGGGATCCCACGAGTATGTTATACCTGCCTTTCTCAACCAGGGTGCCTTGAGGTTTCTTCAGGGGTGCCTTGGCAAAATGTCAAAAAAATTGCCCAAAACTTGTATACAAGCCAGCGGGTGGAACAAGCCTGCCTTTTAGTTACACAAAGCCACAGGTCTTCATTGTGCACCATTACTACCTTCTAGCCACCGGCGTCCTGACAAACAATGACATCATTTGATGAGGATGTCAGCTGTCTGCACAGCACCCTAGTTTGACCCTCCCATGCCCCTCTCCATCGGTTTTGGGGTCACATTAGCTCAGTGATGGAGAAAAACTGAGGGAGAAGAGAAACATTGGAATACTAGTCAGTACCAGTGTGCAAAAGTGTATTTGCTTTGGAAGAATAAATCACCTCTAATGTTGGGTGTCCTACATGTGTGGATGTTGCTGCGTTGTATAAAACCATTAGAATAGTTTTTCACATTTTAGAATGGGGTGCTCTTTTAAAATTATGAACAGTCTTGAGGCACCCCATTTTAGAATGGGGTGCTTCAAGACTGTCCATAATATTTAAAGGGTGCCTCGGGACTGTCCATAATTTTTAAAGGGTGCCTCGAGACCGTCCATAATTTTAAAGGATGCCTCGGCACTGTCCATAATTTTAAAGGTGCCTTGACAGCAAAAAGGTTGAGAAACACTGTGTTATACGGATAAGCCCAACTGGGGTGAAATACGTCAGCACACATGGCCTAGACTGTGTTGGAAGTCAGTTGCATTCATTAAACTCTACACTTTGTAATCTAGGGAGTGCGGTTTTGTTCTTCTATTACCCAGTGATATATGCATAGTTACACTAGTCCAGACTGGACCAATACAACTAATGTTGACTTCCTGTATTTCCCTGTACAGTAACACTGCCTGGTAGAGGAAGGGTCATATCTCTAAACCAGCCTTTCTCAACCTTTTTACCAAAGAGGAACATCGAATAGGAGGTCAATCAGGCAACGTTTAAGGAATCCCCTAAATAAAATTCAGGTCTTGAGGAACTCTTACTAAAACCAACTCAAAGGGAGTCAGTAGGGAAAATACCCCTATGTTGGTGGTCAGTAGGAAGAATATAGCCATAAGAGACAGCTGCAACGATCTTTGGGGCCATGCTGCTGGCTTTGCCAAGTGGCATTGGCCCTGGAGCTATGGAGTCACCATCAAATAGGAGGTCAATCAGCCAAAGATTAAGGAAGCATTTGCTGGATGTAGGGTTCCACAGAACCTTGGTTGAGAACAACTGGCTCTTCTATAAGTGCTGACAAGGGATAAGCTGGCAACAAAGGGATGAATTTGTCAGTCTGCTACCTCTTCATTGAGCAATCACAGGCTGGGGCAGGGAGGATTCCGATCATTAATGCCCACAGAGAACCCATATTGAGCAAATTAAGGGTTTGATGGGACTGTATGGGGCTATGGTACACATACAACCCAAAAATACTTCAAATTCAGAAGATGTCAAGAGCGTGACTCTGAAATATGCAGAGGCTATGGAAGAGTCAATTCATTGCATCTACAAGACTTCATTAGTTGTTCCATCTGGACTGACAGCAACTATTTATTCATAGTATATGGCTCTCTTGCAAAATGTTCCATGACAGAAAGTTAAACTGATCAAAGACAAAACAAAACATATAATAAAACGTATCTCATGGGGAAGAACTGCGTATAGCACATCATTCATACTATCTACAAGTTCAGATTTCCTCCTAACATTCCTGAGAAACACACATGATAAGGCATATGGATTGTAATACGTGGAAAGAATTTTTACAGCTTCTAATGGAGATTGCAATTTACATGCGCATTGCATATTTATAATGCCAAAAATTCCTTGCCTTAAAGGTCTACGGAACCAAAATCACACAAAAGCTTTAACTTGCTTATGTTGTTTCACAAGTCATTTTCTGTATCTTTCACTACAATAAAATCCTTAAATGAAGGTCCTTGTTCGGGAACTTCCTGTTACTGGGTGACAATGCTCTGTCCCTGTTGGGCTTTCTTGTTGTCACCCAGGCTTCTCATGGAGCAGAGCTCACAGCAGTGTTTTCAAAGGACTGTACATTGGAAAGGACAGAATACTTACCTCCTGACATTCTTTCAGAAGATATCCTATGTTCTATAATAGCAGGGGTCACTAAACTTTTCAAGTCCTTCAGACTTTAGAAGGGCCTGGTTGGTTTGCCAGTGGGGGCAGAAAATGTCTCAGTCCCAACATCAGTGAGAATAAACATGGCCTCAGGGTTGGTGGCCAGTAGAAGAAGAAATAGTGGCCCATCATTGGTGTCACTGGGAGGAATAGTGCCCTGAGGGCCAGATAAAGGATTGTAAAGAGCTGCAGTTTATAGAGTCAAAATTCAGGGAAAAAGGAATTGGGAAACGCTGGAGAATCCACATACGGTGTCTAAAAGTGGAGGTGCCACCAGAATGTCTGTAAGGGTGCTACCTAATCAATATGCAAAAAACAAAAAAAGAGAAGAAGAAAAAAAGGCTGCATACCTAAAAAGCTAACCTCAAAAGAAATTTATCATGCACCATAAACAGTAATAGACCATCGGAAGCATGATAACAGAGGACTCTACTCCCCGAGAGATCAAGAGGGAACCCTCAATGATGAACCAAGGATGGAGTCGGTCCACTGGAACTAAACTGACCCAACCCTCCAACACCCAACCCCTGACACAACCCACCCCACCAACCCAATCAACTCTATCCTTGGTCCATCCTTGAGGGTTTACTCTTGATCTCTCGGAGGGTAGAGTCCTCTCTCATGCAGGATTATCATGTCTCTGATGGTCTATTACTGTTTATGGTGCATAATACATTTCTTTTGAGGTTAGCCTTTTAGGTGTGCAGCCTTTTTTCTTCCTTTTTGTTTTTTTCCACAGTTTATAGACCCCTGTTTTATAGTAGAGAAGAAACATTGCCCCTTTACAGAAAGCCTACGTGTATTGTTTATGCAGATGATGAAAGCACCTGAATTTATCCTGATATCACTGTCTTACTTCCCTGTAAATAATCACATAGGACTCCGAGAGGGAGGGCCAGTACTCTGAACCAATCAGATTCTGTTGCATGCACATGTGATGGCAAGAAATGCAATGATCAAAGGAGACAGAAAAAAGATGAGTTCATCAGTGTGCGTCAGCTTCTCTGTTTCCAATCACAGGCTAGGGGCGGGGAGGTGAACAAGCTGTATTGCTAAACTGAAGTGTGGAAAATCAGGTCACAAACCTGGCTGTGCTGTCTGGCAGGGCTCTGTAAGGCCCTTTTTATACCTGTATGATTTGCAAGCTAATGCACGACAAGAGGATTGCCATTCTTTTCTATGGGGCCCATTCACACCCATGCACTGTGCTGCCATGCAATGAGTAACAGTTCTACAGGTGCCCTTTTGGGTAATAAACATGCTTTTATGGCCTCCCACAGACTTTATTAGTTAAAAATACACAAAGCATGCATAAAAAAAATCATAGAAAATGCACAAGTTTAGAGGCAAAGGTGTGAACCTATTCAAAAAACGAAAACAGCCCTCAAATCTTCATGCTGACTAGGGATACTGTAACTGTCATTCACTGAGGTGCAACCCTTAGAAGATTGGGAAACCTTGGTACTGGTGAGGAAAAGCAAAAGCAGGGTGCACTCTCGTCGTGCATTACCGTGGTGAAACACGAGTTTATTAAAAAGTATAAAAGTGCATACTCACAAACCAAAGGGGATTAAAACAGAGATAAAAAGTCAGTGGTGATGGCCCCAAGTAACGGGAGACCTTTAATGAGGTAGGCTGATGCGTTTCAGGAGATGTTCTCCCTTCTTCAGTGAACCTAGCCTAAGCCCCCATTCACAATTGATTATGAGTGTTTTCAGGCAAATTTAAAGCATTTTTGCATGTTTTGTTGTGCGCAGCCATGCACTTTTGAACTTTTTTTTCATGTGTTTTTTCAGAGTTTCAGATGTTGTTTTAGCCAATTGAAAAGCAACATCATCTATGACATCATATGTCATGGTCATCCCTGCATCTGCTAAGTGAGCTGTTGGGCAATGCCTGCTATACCAATCTCTTCCTAGGCCCTCTGCCGTTCTTGCCATGGCCTTCTCTGGAGTCGTAGAGGTTCTTGTGCACCCTCCCCAGGCAAATGAAAGCCTGCACATCCAACACGGACACTCCTGAGTTCTCCATTTTGTTCACAGGCCTGAAGTTGCTAGGAAGACGAGTCCAGTTGTTGGGTACCAAAACACACGAAAAACACACTAAAATGGGCCCCAATAAATATAACGGAAAATCTTGAGCATTGTCGATCATTGGGAAAGGTTGCTCAGCTGTGAATGGGAGCTTATTCTCAGGCCTGGCTGGACAAGGTTACAAATGCAAACTGCCCCCACATGTGCATTTCCACCACGTATGTAAGAGCAGAACTGAAGCCTCTGTCACATAACGTTGTGTAGACTTCTACTCAGAATTTGATTAGAAATAGGGGAATTAAAGGAACGATTTGGTTATGAAGAGTGAACATGGTCTGTCTGAGATAATTCTACCCCAGACACATCGATAAATGAAGGTGATTACCCGATCTTGGAAGTTCATTTTTTGTACATAAAATTTCCATATTCTTTCAGCCTGGCTGTAGCTCCACAGAGGCTTCCAGTAGATCCCAATGCCTCTATTTCCAGCCTAATGTCACATATTTGGGAGAAAGTGACTTGTTATGTGGCAGAGCTTTCCATGTTTATGTCCCACATCAATGAACAAGACGATGGAAAGTGCCCAGTGGGACGGTGAACACCCATTTTCCTGCCACAGACAGACGCCCATTGTCATATGGTCTTCTATATTTAGCCTGGATACAGTTCTGACATTAATAGTTTCTGAAAATGGAGCGCTGCAGACTACAATAGCGACATTGATAAGTTGTGGATGTATCGCCATCTGGCCAGGTTAAGGGTTAAAAACACAATAACATATTAGAATAGGAAAAATGGCGAACTATGAGGAAACCAAAGAGCTGGCACGTAATTGCGTTTGTCGTCCTGACCCAAAAGCACTCCACCTCCATCTCTGCCCCAACCTTCACTGCAGGGCTCCAGACCTCTCTAACCATTGAGAAGTTTTCATTTTCTGTATACGTGTTGGTTTCTTGGATGCCAGAGCTTTCATTTCTGGGTAAGAATCCAAGGTGTGAATATTGAGGTCTTCCTAGTACAGACAATAAAATACCTAACTAGTATAACCTCCTTCAACATCCATGTAGTGAGAAGAGGCTGTCTGATAAGATAGAAGATACATTCACTGTTTAGGTAGGCTATGGTTGCCACCAGTGAACCTAAAGCAGGTCACTGACCCTAACACATATCTGTATAATCAGTTTTAGGTTTACTAGTCACTGCTGTATGAGAACGTACCTGACTGTAGCTGATATGACAAGCTTGAAAAGGAATTTAAAGTGGTTGTAAACCTCAAACATGAAATATGAACAAAGCATATCCCTCTATAGCAGTGGTTCTCAACCTGTGGGTCGCGACCCCTTTGGGGGTCGAACGACCCTTTCCCAGGGGTTGCCTAAGACCATCGGAAAACACATATTTCCAATGTGTAAAGAGCAGCTACTGTGTAGAAAGCAGCTACTCTGTTAAAAGCAGCTACTGTGTTGAAAGCAGCTACTCTGTTAAAAGCAGCTACTGTGTTGAAAGCAGCTACTGTGTTGAAAGCGGCAGTATTGGAGGTAAAACAACATTTGATGAATTATAATTACTGGGTAAATAATTTTATGGTTGGGGGTCACCACAACATGAGGAACTGTATTAACCGTTAGCCGCCCGGCCAATGGCCGTTTGGCGGCTTGAAAAGCGCTGCAGCTTTCCGGGTGCACGCCATTTGGCGTGCTCCCGCACATGCGCGGTTTGCGCGGTTGCAGAGCGACGCAGCAGTGCAATCTGTCACCGCCCGTGCACCTCGGACACGGCCGATGACAGATCCGAGTACCGACTCCCGTTGCTGGTACCATGTGACCTGCTGTGACCAATCACAGCAGGTCACATGACAGTTGTATACAATGGATGGCTTCATTCATGATGCCATCCATTGTATACTAGTGCCTAGCTGTGAATGGTCACAGCTAATCACATGCACATGTCATGTGATTAGCTGTGACCAAATCACAGCTAAGCACAAAAAAAAAAAAAAAAAAAGCTGAATGAATCGATGTCATTCAGGTAAATGCTTGCTTATAGCAAAGTAATTCTTTGCTATAAGCAAATTGTGTAAAAAAAAAAAAAAAAAAAAAAAAAATACTGATCACTTCCCCAAAGTAGTACAGTGTTACTATGGTAACATTGTACTATTTTGGTCATAGTAAAATATGAAAAAAAATCTTAAAAAAAATTAAAAAAATGTAATAAAAAATTAAATATAATAAAAAAATTTAAAAAATTTAAAAAAAATATATATTTTTTTTCCATACTGTCACCAGTCAGTGTCGCTGTTCACCGCCATGCCAGTTATATGATGACGCTGTACTGCACTGGTGACAGTATGTAAAAAAAAAAAATAGTGAAAATAATTTTTTTAATTTTTTCATTTTCCGAAAAATTATGACAAAAAAATACAACTTCAAAAAACTCGCCATGCCTCTTATGAAGTACGTTGGACTGTCTACTCTGCAAAAAGGGGTCATTTGGGGGATATCTGTACTGTTCTGACATTCTTGGACCTCAAGATATTAGATTGGCTGTCAGTACTTCAGGATTGATCAATATTCAGATCTATACCATAGTTTGTGAACTCTATAACTTTCCTACAAACTAAAAAATACATCCTAATTTGGGTTATTTTCACCAAAGACATGTAGCAGAATACATCTCGGCCTAAATTTATGAAGAACAATTATTTATTTGTAAACTTTTATAACAGAAACAAAGAAAAATGTGTTTTTTTTTCAAAATTTTTGGTCTTTTTTTGTTAATTTAGCAAAAAATAAAAACCCCAGCGGTGATTAAATACCACCAAAAGAAAGCTCTAGTTGTGTGAAGAAAATGATAAAATTTTAGTTTGGGTACAATGTTGTATGACCGCGCAATTGTCATTCAAAGTGTGAGAGCGCTGAAACCTGAAAACTGGCCTGGGCAGGAAGGTGTAAAATTGCACGGTATTGAAATGGTTAAAGGGTCATGGCATTAGGAGGTTGAGAATCACTGCTCTATAGTGTGTACTTGTCTCAATTGAGAGTACCAAGTGTCATTTCTGTCTGTTGCGTCATTCATCTGCTATCAGCATGAATCACTTCTGACAAGTTTTCCTGACACCAAGAGAAACAAGGAGACAGGGGAGGGACCTCCAGCAGATTGACAGCTTCAGCTCTGTTCCTGTGAGCTGTGGGGAGGGGGGTGTCTTTCCTCCAATCAACTCTCAGAGCTCTTCTCACTGAGCTCTGCAGAGTGTAACTTCAGCTCTTCGCCACCTTTTTGCTGAACTCTCAGACAAGCATTATAAATTCAGCACTTTATTTATTTCAGGTACTTATATAGCACTGTCAATTTACACAGCACTTTACATATATATTGTACATTCACATCAGTCCCTAACCCTCAAGGGGTGTACAATCTAAGGTCCCTAACTTACATTCCTACATACACATACTAGGGACAATTAAGACAGGAGCCAATTCACCTCCCAGCATGTCTTTGTGTGTGTGGGAGGAAACCAGAGTACTCAGAGGAAACCCACGCAGGCACAGGGAGATTAAATGGATGTAGAGAAGGTCAGATAAACAGGTACAACTTCTGTAGAAGGATTTCTTTCATCGCTGTGCATCACCTGAGGCCAGTTGTAAGAGTTTACAACTGCTTTAACTCCAGCATACATCTTCCCGTCATCCCCCCTTACTTTCATGATGGGGAAAATTCAAAATGCCCACTCATCTGTCCACGGATCCAGCATTGTCCTGCAGCAATCCGCTGTTCAGGCATTTGGGTCTGTCCAGCCTTCTGCCCCTTTTGGATTCCAGCAGCTCGGCCCCCGTTGACATGACAATTCCGCCCTCTGGCCATTCTGTGTACGGTTTCCCATAGCCTCTTGGGATTTACCGGGTGGCTGCAGAGGCCAGAATGGAAGCAGGGGGTAGGGCCACCAGAAGAAAAAAATGTAAATGTATGTCATCCAGAACCATGACACATCACGTGACAGTATGGAGGAAAGCAATAAAAAATAAATTTGTTCCTTGTCGGCCTGCCTAATACATGTCCCAAAGCATATTTATTGGACATGGCGGAAGACCTCCAAATTACCTCGCAGTCCAAGAAATGAATGAGACTATTATATGCCTATGTAACAATAAAACACATTATTGACCTGGAAAAAGTCTTCTCCACCATCTCTTTCCATACAGAAAAAATGTATTTACATCTTCCCTTACCCTATACCAACTTACTTATACCAACAGAGGTTTGAAAAAATTTGAGGTCCATGGACATGCTCTACGTAAACCATTTAGGCTACTGTGGTCCTACCAGGAGACCACATTCTTGCATCCATTTTCAAGTTCCTCCAGAGGTTTCCTTGAGCTGTGGTTGACTGATCTTAAGCCCCGTACATACAATGAGAATATCAGATGAATGATCATTGTGTTTTTTTTGTTTTTTTTTGCATGGTAGTTTCTGTATCGAAAATGAATAGGTTACTGAAGTTATGAAAATTCTGGTAAGACAGAATAAAAATTCGGAAGTGATATAATGTATTGTATTTTCGGAAAAAAACTAAACAAAAATCGTGCAATCTGGTAAAATTTTCATGCTTGTCCATTTGAATAATTTCAGGTGAAAGTTGTGTATTGATCAGATTTTCGTACGATCGCTTCGACAGTGGTATTTTTTGTGCAAATTTCTGATCGTGTGTACTAGGCTTTAGTGTCTGATTGACCTTAGTGTTGTCTAGATAGTTCCAGAGCCAAAAACACGTGGCAGACTGACACCAGAGACCTTCTCAGTTGTCTGTACGGGTGGGACTACTACTGTGAGCATGGCATTCTCCCTAGTGGCCATGAATGTATGGGGCATTTTTTCCCATTGACCCAAGTAGATTGGTTTTAGGGGTTCCATGAGATCTGAAAACTATTTCAAGGACTCCACTGGGGGTAATAAGGCTGAGAAAGGCTGCTTTATAGTATACACTCACTATTATATAATTCGATCTGCTGCATTGTTGTCACCATGGCCCCTGATATTGTCACCACTTCTCTGAAGGACAAAGGTTTGTGAAATAGTATTGTTATCTACTATGCGGGTTTGTATAATCACTTAAAGTGGCTGTACACTTCAGACATGAAATATGAACAAAGCATGGTGGCTAAATGGTTAGCACTTCCGCCTGGCAGTACTTGAGTCGTTTGTTCAAATCCCAACCATCCCACCACCTGCCTGGAGTTTGCATGTTCTCCCTGTGACTACATGGGTTTACTCTGGGTAGGTTAATTGGCAGCCACTCAATTTTCATAATTTTTTAACATATAATATGTAATCCAATTGGGCAGTACTAGGGTTGTTGAGTTCGAATCCCAACTACGGCACCACCTGCATGGAGTTTGCATGTTCTCCCTGTGCCTGCGTGGGTTTCCTCCCACACTCCAAAGACATGCTGGTAGGTTAATTGGCTCATGTCTAAATTGTCCCTAGTCTGTGTATGTAGAATGTGAGTTAGGGACCTTAGATTGTACACCCCTTGAGGGTTAGGGACTGATGTGAATGTACAATATATATGTAAAGCGCTGTGTAAATTGACAGCACTATATAAGTACCTGAAATAAATAAAATAAATCCCTCTATAGTGTGTACTTGTCTCAATCAAGAGCACTTTGAGCACAAAGTGTCATTTCTGTCTGCTGCCTCAATCCTCTGCTGTCAGCATGAATCACTTCTGACAAGTTTTCCTGACACCAGGGGCATCCCTAGGGATGGTGTCACCCGGTGCGATAACACTTGGTGACACCCCCTCCGACAATCCCCGCAGAATGGATCGGATCTGCGGATTGAGCATAATGGATCGGAGTCCGATCCTGTATGCTCCCCAATCCGCAGATCCGATCCATCCTGTGGGGATCGTCAGCATGCAACCTATACGGGGTGACACCGGACCCGCTCCATGAAAAGGTAAGTTGTAAAGAAAGCCGAGGATCCCCACTTTACAACTTACCTTTTCGTGGAGCGGGTCCAGTGTCACTCCGTGCGGTAGGTATCACTCGGTGCGGCGCGCACCCCCTGCACCTGCCTCGAGACGCCACTGCCTGACACCAAGAGAAAAAAGGTGACAGTGGAGGGCACAACCTGTGATTGACAGCCTCACCTCTGTTCCTGTGAGCTGTGTGAAGGGGGTGTCTCCCTTTCTTGACACCAGGGGCGTCCCTAGAGTTGGTGTCACCCGGTGTGGTAACACTTGGTGACACCCCCTCCGACGATCCCCGCAGGATGGATCGGATCTGCGGATTGAGCATAATGGATTGGACTCCGATCCATTATGCTCCCCAATCCGCAGATCCGATCCATCCTGCGGGGACCATCGACATGCAACCTATACGGGGTGACACCAGACCCGCGCCATGAAAAGGTAAGTTGTAAAGAAAGCCGGCGATCTCCACAGGATGGATCCGCTCCATCCTACGGGGATCATCGGATCCATCCTGTGGGGATCGTCGGCTTGCCTTACAACTTACCTTTTCGTGGCGCAGGTCCGGTGTCACTCCGTGCAGTAGGTGTCACCCGGTGCGGCGCACACCCCCTGCACCTGTCTCGGGGCGCCACTGCCTGACACCAAGAGAAAAAAGGTGACAGTAGAGGGCACAACATGTGATTGACAGCCTCAGCTCTGTTCCTGTGAGCTGTGTGAAGGGGGTGTCTTTCTTCCCTCCAATCAGCTCTCCTCACTGAGCTCTGCAGAGTGTAAGTTCAGCTCTCCACCCCTACTTTCTGACAGCTCAGACAAGCTTTATAGATTCTGGAATTTAAATGAATGTAGAGAAGACTGCAGATAAATAGGTACAACATACATAGGGGTAATTGTTTCATCTCTGTGTATCACCTGAGGCTAGTAACGTCACTGGGTATATGGAGGCTTTACAACCACTTCAAGTACTAAACCCCAGCCAGAGAGTCTCCAGTTGAAGTGCAGTGCCTGCTAGACGAGTGACTACTCTGGCCAATTACACTGGTCTGCACTGAGAGGGACACTGACATATCGGTTTGTCAAGTGATGTCCTTAAGGAAAGCAAACATTCTTCTTGCTATGGTTATAGAACATTGCGTATCACCATTCGCGCCATTCCGTTGGGTTCTCACAGCTCGCCATTTCCGTTCCAAAGCCCTTTTTGTTACATTTGTTTTTCACACAGATGATACCACCATGGAATATCGGGCCAAAGTGACCCCACCCTCTCTTATCAGGCCTCAGCACAGCGGGGAGGAATAGAAGACAAGGCACTGATAGCAGGTCACCGCTACACCACCGATCCGCCAATCCCCAACTCACATTCCAAGTATGAAGTGATAAAACTGATGTGACATACGGCAGCCAATCACACGTTGGCTTTAGTTGATTTTTGTTGGTGTGATCATGCTTCTAAAAATCGCCCGTGATTAATCGCTAGTGATTGGTGACTAATCATTCCACTTAGGGAACAATGGAGTGTAGGATGCAGCAGCGATTAACTACTAATACATGCCGCTGAATGCGTAGCAGTTTTGTGTACGTGTAAGCCCGGGTTCACACTGACAGCATTTTCAATGCGAATTCCGCACCGCATCAGAATCGCACCCCGTTCATGCGATCCGCTGCGGGTGTGTATGTGTAAGCCCGGGTTCACACTGACAGAATCCGCAGTGTTTTCTGTGAGAATTCCGCACCGCATCAGAATCGCACCCCATTCATGCGATCCGCTGCGGGTGTGTATGTTAAGTTAGCAGCACCGCAAAAGCAGTCAAAAAAACACGGTGCGATGTGCAGAATCGGATCGCATAGGTGTGAATACCCGTGTGATCCGATTCTAGTGCGAGCCCAAAAAGGGTCCTGCACCTTTTTGGTGTGGGTGCGGTGCAAATAGAGCCATACACAATGTATGTCTCCAATCGCACCGCACACAAATCGCATGTGATTGGCAGAGGAATGCGGTGCGGTTCCTGTGCGAATCGCATGCGATATACTGCACTGCATATATGTAAACCCAGGCTGATACCCCATCTGCATACAGTGTTCGGTTTCTCCCTTCCACCAAGGCACCAAAGACATTCTCGTTTTCACTTCTTTGTATAGACATCCAAATTCCCGAGACTACTACTGGGCGCCACCATCTGAAATGTGATGACAGCAGGCCCAGCACAGTCCTAGTGTAGTCACCTTTGCTTCTCGGGGGAGGAGCAAAGAGGAGTACTATAGAGCTGTAACTCAAGTGACACTCTATAGCAGCTTTCCTCCAGAGGTTGCTAGGGGTCCTTGAGCTGTGACTGGTTTTTACCTGTAAAAGCCTTCTTTGTATAGACATCCAAATCCCTGAGACTACTACTGGGTGCCACCATCTGGAATGTGATGACAGCAGGCCCAGCACAGTTCTAGTGCAGTTACCTTTGCTCCTCAGGGGAGGAGCAAAGGGGAGTACTATAGAGCTGTGACACTCTATAGCAGCTTTCCTCCAGAGGTTGCTAGGGGTCCTTGAGCTGTGACTGGTTTTTACCTGTAAAAGTCTTCTTTGTATAGACATCCAAATCCCTGAGACTACTACTGGGTGCCACCATCTGGAATGTGATGACAGCAGGCCCAGCACAGTCCTAGTGTAGTCACCTTTGCTCCTCGGGGGAGGAGCAAAGGGGAGTACTATAGAGCTGTAACTCAAGTGACACTCTATAGCAGCTTTCCTCCAGAGGTTGCTAGGGGTTCCTTGAGCTGTGACTGGTTTTTACCTGTAAGTCTTCTTTCTATAGACATCCAAATCCCTAAGACTACTACTGGACGCCACCATCTGGAATGTGATGAGAGCAGCCACAGCACAGCTCTAGTGCAGTTACCTTTGCTCCTCAGGGGAGGAGCAAAGGGGAGTACTATAGAGCTGTGACACTCTATAGCAGCTTTCCTCCAGAGGTTGCTAGGGGTTCCTTGAGCTCTGACTGGTTTTTACCTGTAAAAGCCTTCTTTGTATAGACATCCAAATTCCTGAGACTACTACTGGGCGCCACCATCTGGAATGTGATGACAGCAGGCCCAGCACAGTCCTAGTGTAGTCACCTTTGCTCCTCGGGGGAAGAGCAAAGGGGAGTATTATTGAGCTGTAACTCAAGTGACACTCTATAGCAGCTTGTCTCCAGAGGTTGCTAGGGGTTCCTTGAGCTGTGGCTGGTTTTTACCTGTAAAAGTCTTCTTTGTATAGACATCCAAATCCCTGAGACTACTACTGGGCGCCACCATCTGGAATGTGATGCCAGCAGCCGCAGCACAGTTCTAGTGCAGTTACCTTTGCTCCTCAGGGGAGGAGCTAAGGGGAGTACTATAGAGCTGTGACACTCTATAGCAGCTTTCCTCCAGAGGTTGCTAGGGGGACCTTGAGCTGTGACTGGATAAAAAGTTACTTACGGGACAGAAAAACACTGCAAGTTAGGAATTACTAAGGCCTACTTGTAGGTACTGTAGATATCTCCTAAACCTGCACCATTCAAGAGATATTTACTGTAGAAGCGAAGCCACCTGCGCATGCGCACTGCACACTCAATGGACGACGTGCAATCCTTTTTGAGAGCCGTGTCGCTGCCTACATGACAGCTTGGCCAATCAGATGGCCGCATCTTGCAAACCCAGAAGGAAAACCGGGTAAAGATGGAAGCACCGGGGAGCTGTGACATCGCTCCGCTAGAGGGTAAACCTTTCATAATGTGTTAGTATACCATGTATACAAGTACATTACGCTCTTAACTTGCAGGGAGAAGATTTTTTTGATTTTTTTTTTTTTGCGCTTTACTACCGCTTTAAATGCAATTTTTTAAGTTGGTGACAGGGTCTCTTTAACCTATAATAGAAATAATGCTACAGAGCGGCAAAATATATACGTGATTTGCATTTCTGGGTAGGGTGCCGCCATTGGCGAATGAAGGCGATAACTCCTTGTGCACGGAAAGCAAAGAAAAAAAAAGATCTTCTTCTAGGTCCGTCTCCCATCTACGTGTCTACACTCCTCTCCTTCCCATCCAAACACCACATCGAACGGCATGCAGAATAATCCTACTGGCAGGACGCACCGCGTTTCAGCAACCGCTGGAAAATGTGATGTATTCATGCGGGGGAGATATCTGCTGCTCGCTCCGCTTTAACTTTCAATAGGCTTTTCTTCTAATTTTATTTTTGTTTCCCACCCAAACACGTTATTTTCACCATCTCGCCATCCAAAGCATTGGCGCACTTCTGCCCGTCCAAGAAATAACTCGCGCCACATTCGCTGCAGCCAAATATCTGGCAGTAAATGATGACGATGGTATTTTGACAGCAGACTGAAGAAAGGAAAAGCAGATGACACAACAACAACGACAACAAAAACAAGAGTGACTTGACAGCAAATATTTGCCGAGATCGACCAACAAGTCTTGTGCCGCAGCCGGGAGAACGAGCTAATCCTCCTGACAGATGGCTCAGAGGAGGGTGACGGTTCAGGGCAGCTATCAGTGTTTGCACAATGCTGGAAGATGGAGAGGGGAAAAAATGAGCCAAAAGGTTCAGTTCTTGTTGGCTGCCTAGATATCTGACCCTCTGCTGCCTTCGCACGCACTCTGTACTGTGGGAACTGCGTTGGTCTAATAAACTGTGGTACCTTCCCCCCTGCGGTTCCTGATACTGCATGAGCAGGGGGCCGAGGACAGGAACATGAGCAGGGGGCCGAGGATAGGAACACGAGCAGGGGGCCGAGGATAGGAACATGAGCAGGGGGCCGAGGATAGGAACACGAGCAGGGGGCCGAGGATAGGAACATGAGCAGGGGGCCGAGGATAGGAACACGAGCAGGGGGCCGAGGATAGGAACACGAGCAGGGGGCCGAGGATAGGAACACGAGCAGGGGGCCGAGGACAGGAACACGAGCAGGGGGCTGAGGATAGGAACACGAGCAGGGGGCCGAGGACAGGAACACGAGCAGGGGGCTGATGATAGGAACACGAGCAGGGGGCCGAATCGGTCATTTTTCACAAATTTTCCAACATGCCTGATCACCGAAAAGGGGAGGAACCACGAAAATCGGCCGGTGCCATTGACCCACTAACAGAGTGAAAATCAGCCGATTATTCTTAGGTCTGATTTTCAGACGAAAAATCAGTCGAATTTCGACCCATGTATGGCCAGCCTTAGTTTTGGACAATGTTCAAGTTGAAAGGCTCCTTTCCTGTAGTGATTCCTCTGATTATACTGCACACTGTGAGCTTCTCACAGAGTGCATTAGAAGCTGCAGCAGGTCAGAAAGAGCTCAGACTCATTTCCTGGCTGGAGAACATGCAGCATTATCTAGCTCTTTCCTCCCCAGCCCAAATGTCCCTGACCTGACCCATGCTGGCATTCCTTAGGGTAGTCTGCATACCAAAGAAGGTCCACTCCTCCAGATTCACATCCACCCATCGAGGCATAACCCCTTCCAAAAACCAGCCCACTGCTTACATCAAGACTGAAAGCCTTCGACAGCAGTACTGAGGCAGGATGATGTTTTTTTAAGGAAGCAATGTACAGCCCCTGCCAGCCCCTCCCACCATCCCTGATCTGCCCACATTACATAGAGAAGCACAGGGACCCAGTGATGATGGATGATGTCACCGTGTCTAAAATAACGTATGTATTGAAAATGGAAAGCTTTGATTTTAATATGTCATGTTGATGAGGGGAACAGAGGAATAAGGGAGGGTAAAATATAATCAGATTAACCCTTTGGTCACGTGAATCTGACTTTGAAATCCTGCAGCTTCACTTGAATTTACATGACTTCAAAGTTGGAGGTCGGTGCGACTTCCGGTGCGACTTGGAAGTTATCTGTGTGACTTCATGCACAGATGTCTATGCAAGTCGCAGCAAAAAGTAGTGTATGAACCACTTTTAAAAACGGTGTGACGCCGACCACTTCCATTGCGGACAATAGGATGCGATGTGTCATGTGATTTGAAATGAACGATTCGCATGACAACTCACAGCGATGTGACTGGGGACTAAAATTCCAAATGATTCTAAATGTTTGTTTTGTTTTTTAAATAACAAACATGTTATACTTGCCTTCTCGCGGTGGTTTTTGCACAGAGCAGCGACTGATATGAATGTGCAATATATGTAAAGTGCTGCGTAAATTGTCCCTAATATGTGTATGTATGAATGTGAGTTAGGGACCTTAGATTGTACGCCCCTTGAGGGTTAGGGACCTTAGATTGTACACCCCTTGAGGGTTAGGGACCTTTAATTGTACGCCCCTTGAGGGTTAGGGACCTTAGATTGTACGCCCCTTGAGGGTTAGGGACCTTAGATTGTACGCCCCTTGAGGGTTAGGGACCTTGGATTGTACACCCCTTGAGGGTTAGGGACCTTAGATTGTACGCCCCTTGAGGGTTAGGGACCTTGGATTGTACACCCCTTGAGGGTTAGGGACCTTAGATTGTACGCCCCTTGAGGGTTAGGGACCTTGGATTGTACGCCCCTTGAGGGTTAGGGACCTTGGATTGTACGCCCCTTGAGGGTTAGGGACCTTGGATTGTACGCCCCTTGAGGGTTAGGGACCTTAGATTGTACGCCCCTTGAGGGTTAGGGACCTTAGATTGTACGCCCCTTGAGGGTTAGGGACCTTGGATTGTACACCCCTTGAGGGTTAGGGACCTTGGATTGTACGCCCCTTGAGGGTTAGGGACCTTAGATTGTACGCCCCTTGAGGGTTAGGGACCTTAGATTGTACGCCCCTTGAGGGTTAGGGACCTTGGATTGTACACCCCTTGAGGGTTAGGGACCTTGGATTGTACACCCCTTGAGGGTTAGGGACCTTAGATTGTACGCCCCTTGAGGGTTAGGGACCTTAGATTGTACACCCCTTGAGGGTTAGGGACCTTAGATTGTACGCCCCTTGAGGGTTAGGGACCTTAGATTGTACACCCCTTGAGGGTTAGGGACCTTAGGTTGTACACCCCTTGAGGGTTAGGGACTGATGTGAATGTACAATATATATGTAAAGTGCGGTGTAAATGGATGGTGCTATATAAGTACCTGAAATAAATAAATGCCCCCCTCCCCCATTGTTGGGCTCAATGAGCAGTTCCACCTACCGAATGTGACCCATTCAAGTGAATTGGGGTGCACTGTAAATGCCTGCAACCATGTGGTAGTGGTGTGGGAATTTAGGGGCCAAAGCAAGGCAGTGAGGAGCCAACATAATGCCCCTGAAAAGCTATCCACTGCAGATCACTCTTCAGAGGGTGGCACATGTATCAAGTGAGCCCTTTAATTGTTACTTAGTAAGAACTGCCGATCTCCTCCTCTCTTCTCACCACTCCATCCCCCACAGCTTTTCCTCCTGAACCTCTATCCCCTCCCTCCTAGATTGTAAGCTCCAAGGAGCAGGGCCCTCTAATCCCTCGTGTATCGCATTGTATTTTCATTGTACTGTCTCATGTATTGTCTCCCGTTATATTGTAAAGTGCTGAGCGAACTGTTGGCGCTATATAAATCCTGTATAATAATAATAATAATAATAATTACCCCCAGTCTTCCATTTAACCCGTCCCTGCCCGCCCCGGCATCCCCATACACAGTTCAGAATGCTCAGGAGTCTGGAAGAATCAGCGATCACGTGACCGCTGGCACAGTAGGAAGCTAGTCTTGCTGGCTACTGATTAGCCCAGGACAGGGGTAGGCAACCTGCAGCTCTCTAGCTGTTGTGGAACTACATTTCCCATGAGGCATTGCAAAGATTACAAAACTGACAGTTCCAGCTATGACTTGCAGAGGCATGATGGAACTTGTAGTCCTGCGGCTCTCAGATTGCCTACCTCTGGCCCAGCAAAAGCTTGGCCTCTGTACTAGGAGCAGGTAGAGACTACAATGGCCGCCCCGTGACGCATATGGGCGTTAAAGCCCACCCCTTTTACCGCCGCACATTTATGTTGCTTGGTTGTAAAGGGGGGGGGGGTAAAAATAATATCCTGCATTTTTATTGGCGTGGAGTTCTTCTTTAAAATAATTAATTTAACTGGAAGCTTGAAATGTTAGAAATTGTAGTGATGTACGGTGTTTGACCCTCTGAGCTCACTGCAAGGCTACCAGACAGGGCCGGTCTGGCTTCAAAAATATCAACTGCAGTCTCTAATGATGTGAAACACCCACAATGGTGCCGAGAGCCGGAGCCCATGTGATCTGTTCCCCATTCACACAGGGCAGTTTAGGAGTGGCAAGGTTCTTTTTACTCATGACAAGAATGGAATCCTTTTTTTAACTCGAAGCAAAGATGTGTTGTGATAATGCTGACATGTCCTCGGCTGATTCATGGGACTGATAATGACAGGCCTGCTTTAGAGGTGTCATTATACAAGTCACACAGGTTCCCGGACACTGACACCATTCTACACAAGAAAGAAAAAGTCAACGGAGCCACAAAACGGGTTTATTAGTCATTCCTCTACCTGAGATCAGATTATGTAACGTCAGCCAACAAGATAATTGTCTCTAATAGGAGACCGGGGCTAGAACCACCCCGACTTATTCACAGCAAACCACCGCCATTGTTCCATCATTCAAGGAACATTACATATAATAGCCGGATTGTTCTCTACAGAAAGGAGCCCAATAATAGGCACAAATCTCCTGTACACTGAACAATACCAGCACATTCCACCGTGTATGTGAATGTGCCACAATTATCCTCCTGTGTGAATCTAACTAAAGTATGTGAATGTACCATCATTCCGTCCCGTATGTGAATGTACGATCATTATATCCTGTATATGAATGTACGATCATTATATCCTGTATGTGAATGTACCATCATTATATCCTGTATGTGAATGTACAATCATTATATCCTGTATGTGAATGTACCATCATTCCGTCCCGTATGTGAATGTACCATCATTCCGTCCCGTATGTGAATGTACCATCATTATATCCTGTATATGAATGTACGATCATTATATCCTGTATGTGAATGTACCATCATTACATCCTGTATGTGAATGTACAATCATTCTGTCCTTTATGTGAATGTGCCACAATCCTATCCTATGTGAATGTACCATCATTCCATCCTGTAAGTGAATGTACCATCATTCTGTCCTGTATGTGAATGTTCCAAATCCTTTCACATGTGAATGTACTATAACTCAGTCTTGTATGTGAATGTACCATCATTCCATCCTGTATGTGAATGTACCATCATTATATCCTGTATATGAATGTACCATCATTACATCCTGTATGTGAATGTACGATCATTATATCCTGTATGTGAATGTACGATCATTATATCCTGTATATGAATGTACCATCATTCCGTCCCGTATGTGAATGTACCATCTTTCCATCCAGTATTTGTGAATGTACCATCATTATATCCTGTATATGAATGTACGATCATTATATCCTGTATATGAATGTACCATCATTACATCCTGTATGTGAATGTACAATCATTCTGTCCTTTATGTGAATGTACCACAATCCTATCCTATGTGAATGTACCATAATTCTGTCATGTATATGAACATTTACTGTATTTCTCTTCTGTTCGTCCTTTTGGTGAATGTACCATATTTCTGTCCCTTTGGTGAATGTACCATATTTCTGTCCTGTTGGTGAATGTACCATATTTCTTTCCTGTTGGTGATTGTACCATATTTCCATCCCTTTGATTAATGTTCCATATTTATGTACCATCGGTGAATGTACCATACTCCTGTCCTGTTGGTGATTGTACCATATTCCTGTCCGTTTGGTAAATGTACCATATTCCTGTCCTGTTTGTGAATGTACCACATTCTTGTACTGTTCGTGAATGTACCACATTTCGTCCTGTTGGTGAATGTACCATAGTGTACCATAGTTCTTTCCCTTTGGTGAATATATAATATTTCTGTCCTGCTGGTGAATGTACCATATTTCTTTCCCTTTGGTGAATGTACCACATTTCTGCCCTGTTGGTGAATGTACCATATTCCTGTCCTGCTGGTGAATGTACCACATTTCTGTCCTGCTGGTGAATGTACCATAGTTCTTTCCCTTTGGTGAATGTTACATATTCCTGTCCTGCTGGTGAATGTACCACATTTCTGTCCTATTGATGAATGTACCATATTTCTTTCCCTTTGGTGAATGTACCATCGTTCTGTCCTGTTGGTGAATGTACCATAGTTCTTTCCCTTTGGTGAATGTTCCATATTCCTGTCCTGCTGGTGAATGTACCATATTTCTGTCCTGTTGGTGAATGTACCATAGTTCTTTCCCTTTGGTGAATGTACCATATTTCTGTATCATAAATCTGTATGTTCTCATAAATCTGAGTTCTGAGAAGAGATGTTCTCCAGGAACCATAATAACTGCTGACACCAGTAAGAGCAGAAGGCGTCCCCTGACTCTACACATAGGAGTCGTCGATGTTTCCAGCATTACTGCTACATTATATTTAATATGAAGCAAAGTTCATATGTACAGCTCAGCAGGTATGTGTCTGCACACGCCACCTTCCCCTGACCTGTGAGGCTGATCTGTATATAGTTTTACAAGGGCAGGAGATGTCAGGTTACTGGGAGATGTGGCTCCAGGAAGATCCAATGCCTTGGGTGACACCCTGTGTGACACCACATGGCTTGCTAACATGGAACATCCTAAAGGAGCAAAATAGAATATTTCTTTCCTAGCAATGAGGATATTATCATTCACTCTATGGCAGGCAGAGTGCTGGATTCGCTTTCTACAATGATCCAAAATGACACGATGGAGCCCTGAGAGATACTCAGTACCTAAAAGTATGGGGCAACATGTGACCCTCCCTTATCATCCCATATACACAGCTCGGTCCCTAGGCAATAAGTCACATGACAGCTGGGGAGCATGCTCAGTTCTCAGCAAGGTTTGATCTTCTCAGCTCTCTGATTCGGTGGTCTTGGGAAGTGGGCCACATGGGGTATACAGCACGTATGCTGCCCCCGATAAGGAGTTAACATCTTACTTTGCCTACAGTTGTCACAAAGATGAAAAAAAAACCCTTCAAACTACATTTCAAATGGAATATCTGGCCCATTGCTGCTTTGGTCCTTTTCCATTATAAATTACATCTCTTCAATGAGGGTTAAAAGGGACGGGCTACATCATGAACATTGGGGTCTAAGCCACGTTTGGAAGTGCCATCACGGTGGGAAATGGTTGATGGTGGGTTGGAGACTTTTGTCATTGCCCATAGCCAAAAGGCCAAACAGTTGTAGAGAGGGTCATATCCTGCAGTACCCTGTTTCTGACATCAGGGACATGTTAATCCACCCACTTGACATACACAAGGCTGTCCTTGAATGGAGAGAGAGTGGTCACCAGGACAGAAGGATATCTGCTGCTGGGTGGATTCAAAAGGATCAGTTATAAGAAGTTCAAAAATGGTGGTCTTCCTGCCAGACCGATCAGTTTATTACAGCCATTCTTCACCAGTGTTCTGTGGTTCCTCCAGAGGCTGCCAGGGGTTCCTTGAGCTTTGGCTGTTTGGCCTCACATCTGATGGTACCTGTGTAGTTCCAGGTCCAATGGCAGAACCAGCATCATGACCTTTTAACTGTAAGGGTGGCATTCTCACCACCACTGATAGGAGAGCATTCCTCCCACTGACTACCAATGTAATGGGAATTTTTCCCACTGGCCCCCAGTAAACTGGTTTTCAACTAACCATCAATGTAATAGGCATTTTTGGCATTGACCACCAATAAACTGTGGTTTTCAGGGGTTCCCTGAGACCTGAAATTGATTTTAGAGGCTCCTCAGTGGCCACCACTGTAAAGGAGCCATTTTTCCAACTAACCATCAATGTAATAGGCATTTTGCCATTGACCACCAATAAACTGTGGTTTTCAGGGGTACCCTGAGACCTGAAATTTATTTTACAGGTTCCTCAGTGGCCACCACTATAAAGGAGGATTTTTTCCAACTTACCATCAATGTAATAGGCATTTTTGGCATTGACCACCAATAAACTGTGGTTTTCAGGGGTTCCCTGGGACCTGAAATTGATTTTACGGGTTCCTCAGTGGCCACCACTATAAAAGAGGATTTTTTCCAACTAACCATCAATGTAATAGGCATTTTTGCCATTGACCACCAATAAACTGTGATTTTCAGGGGTTCCCTGAGACCTGAAATTGATTTTACGGGTTCCTAAGTGGCCACAACTGTAAAGGAGCCATTTTTCCAACTAGCCATCAATGTAATAGGCATTTTGGCACTGACCACCAATAAACTGTGGTTTTCAGGGGTACGCTGAGACCTGAAATTTATTTTACAGGTTCCTCAGTGGCCCCCACTATAAAGGAGGATTTTTTCCAACTAACCATCAATGTAATAGGCATTTTTGGCATTGACCACTAATAAACTTTGGTTTTCAGGGGTTCCCTGAGACCTGAAATTGATTTTACGGGTTCCTCAGTGGCCACCACTATAAAGGAGGATCTTTTCCAACTAATCATCAATGTAATAGGCATTTTTGCCATTGACCACCAATAAACTGTGGTTTTCAGGGGTTCCCTGAGACCTGAAATTGATTTTACGGGTTCCTCAGTGGCCACAACTGTAAAGGAGCCATTTTGCCAACTAACCATCAAAATAATAGGCATTTTTGCCATTGACCACCAATAGACTGTTTTTTGTAAAAGTTCCTGGAGATCCGAAAATCATTGTAGGGGTTCCTTTGGGGTAAAAAAGGCTGAGAAAGGCTGGCCTATTGGCTTTAAATGCCGTGAGGATGATCTGGAAGCATGCTACCAAAAACAAAATGATAAAATGACAAAGGAGATCAATATCGGTTACTTTGGGTAGTAGCTCCAATTTTATTTGCTTGCAATGGGCTGCAGCCCCCGTAAAATGCGGCTTCTGCATCAAGCACATTGCAGGCGTTCTTCATTGGACACGATACTGGAAGTGCCAATACACTGAAGCAGAATTGACAAAGAATTTTATGGTCACGCCTGACAATATCACATATCTCGTGTTTGATTTGTGACCATCCCAATTTCCATCACTTAAGCCGTTAACACAAGCTCTTGCGTGATCTTGATGACAAGATCTTAGCACAGATGAAAAAGGAACAATTCTGTCTAATCCCAGAGGAGCGCACTGTTTATCCTGCTAATACATTCAATTAAGTGTGAACCGACTTGTGTGTTTTGGAGCCCAGGGCTGAAGAGGTTATGAAATTGCTTTTAAAGTGAAACTGTCCTGACACAAGCGTGATGTCCCTAGTTCCCTTCTTCCATGTTTATTCTCTGCATTCCCTACGTAAAGTGGTTGTAAACTCTTACATATACCCAGTGAAGTAACTGGCCTCAGGTGATCCACAGAGATTAAACAAATCCTCCTACATAAGTTGTACCTGTTTATCTGAAGTCTTCTTTTCTCTACATCCATTCAAAGTGCTGAATTTATAAAGCTTGTCTGAGAGTTCAGACAAAAGGGGGCAGAGAGCTTAAATTGCACTCTGCAGAGCTCAGTAAGGAGAGCTCTGAGAGCTGATTGGAGGAAAGGGACACGCCCTCTCCACACAGCACACAGGAACGGAGCTGAGGCTGTCAAGCTGCTGGAGGTCCATCCCCGTCATTATTTTTCTCTTGGTGTCAGGAAAACTTGTCAGAAGTTTCATGCTCAGAAGTATCTTCATGTAAGATGATGCACTTGGGGACTAAGAATATGCATGCATCATACAACTGGGGGAATCAATGGCTGAGAAGGATCTGGGGGTTCTGGTAGATCACAAGCTTAATAATGGCGCCAAGCTGCAGCTTCTAAAGCGAGCAAAATCCTCTCTTGTATTAAAAAAGGTCTCCAGAGAGAGAGATATCATTTCCCCCGGTACAAATCATTAGTAAGACCTCATCTGGAATATGCAGTTCAGTTTTGGGCACCAATTCACAAAAAGAACATTGGGGAACTGGAGAAAGTACAGAGAAAGGCAACCAAACTGATAAGAGAAGAGGCATGGAGGAGATCAGCTATGGGGAAAGATTAGAAGAACTGAATGTATTCTCTCTTGAGAAGAGGAGATTAAGGGAGATATGATCACCATGTATAATACATAAGGGGGATATGATCACCATGTATAATACATAAGGGGGGATATGATCACCATGTATAATACATAAGGGGGATATGATCTCCATGTATAATACATAAGGGGGATATGATCTCCATGTATAATACATAAGGGGGGATATGATCACCATGTATAATACATAAGGGGGGATATGATCTCCATGTATAATACATAAGGGGGATATGATCTCCATGTATAATACATAAGGGGGGATATGATCACCATGTATAATACATAAGGGGGGATATGATCTCCATGTATAATACATAAGGGGGGATATGATCACCATGTATAATACATAAGGGGGATATGATCTCCATGTATAATACATAAGGGGGGATATGATCTCCATGTATAATACATAAGGGGGGATATGATCTCCATGTATAATACATAAGGGGGATATGATCTCCATGTATATTACATATGGGGGATATGATCACCATGTATAATACATAAGGGGGGATATGATCTCCATCCATCGGATTGCCAGACAGAGAAGCGTGATTTGTCACTCCAGAGAACACGTCTCCCCTGCTCTAGAGTCCAGTGGTGGCGTGCTTTACACCACTGCATCCAACACTTTGCATTGTACTTGGTGATGTAAGGCTTGGATGCAGCTGCTTGACCATGGAAACCCATTCCATGAAGCTCTCTATACACTGTTGTTGTGCTAATCTAAAAGCCACACCAAGTTCGGAGGTCTTTAGCTATGGACTCTGCAGACAGTTGGCGACTTCTGCACACTGTGCAATTCAGCATGCCTTGACCCCGCTCTGTCATGTGACGTGGCCTACCACTTGGTGTCTGAGTTGCTGTTGTTCCCAGTTGCTTCTACTTTGTTATAATCCCACTATCAGTTGAGCGTGGAATATTTAGTAGCCAGGAAATGTCACGGATGGACTTATTGCACAGATGACAACCTATCACGGGACCACACTGAGCTCCTGAAAGCGACCCATTCTTTCACAAATATTTGTAGAAACAGTCTGCATGCCTAGGTGCTTGATTGTATACACCTGTGGTCATGGAGGTGATTGGAACACCTGAATCCAATGATTTGGGGGGTGTCCCAAAACCTTTGACAATATAGTGTATCTTATTTTTACTAAACATATCATGATTTAAGTACGGGGCCTTTAAAGTCTCCAAGTTCTGAATGTGATTTCCTTCATTGTGTATTGTCTTCATAGGGTCTTGTAATCTTGCTACAGAATTAGAAACCTGGTGCCCAACGTCTGGTCCTTTGGTACTTACAGTATTGTGCGCCTCCCAATCCCCCAACAACCAGGAGCCTTGCTTGGTAAAAAGGCTGGAATGATAGTCTCATAATAGTCTCACATAACATGTCTCCAGTCTCTAACTCCAAAAAAAGGTGATGTCAAAGCAACAGGCACAAATTGTTGAAAGGTGGACAAAGTCATCATCACTATTTGAGCCTGATGGCTGGGGTTTTAGCAGCTCATTACAAAAGAGGGGCCCCTTGAAGGAAGGGGTTCACCTGAATTGAGAAACTCAAGTGTAATAGTCAAGAGCCAAGAGAAAGTCCCGAGTCCAAAATCTCCAATGATTCAGCTGATGACAGCAAGAAAAGTAATGGACCACCAGCATGTTTTGAGTGCCCTTTCCTCAGGGATGGGTGGAATAACAGAATTTGAATGAACTCAAAAGTGCTCCTCAGCAGACTGTTCTGCATTCAGAAGATATCTTGGAGAACAATCAGTTTGCAATGGTGCCAATGTTAACAGCAACAAAGACAGTCTCCAACTGTCTCTTGTAGCATGTATTCAACCTCCAAACATACCAGCAGAATGTCCTATATCTACGATTACCCCTCAATGAGGGTCTGCAGTCTCTGACAGTCTTTTGTCGCATTAACTATATTGAATTTTATGTGTCCTCCTGGTTGAGGTGATTGTATGTGTCCTCCTGGGAAAGCCAAGGCCCCCTATATCTAAGAAGTTAATTAGATATATTATTATTATTATTACATCGAGTTTATATAGCGCCAAAGGGTTTGCTCAGCGCTGTACAATAGAGGGGGGGACAATACATGGCACAGTACAACAATAACAAAAAAACGTACGAGGGGTAAGAGGGCCCTACTCTTTCGAGCTTACAATCTAGGAGGGAGGGGGTAAAGGTACAGTAGGAAGTGGCTGAGGGGAATGAGGGGTGGGAGGAAAGAGGGAGAATGGCTGTTAGGTGAGGGTGGGGTAGGCTTCCCTGAAGAGATGGGTTTTGAGGGCGCGCCTGAATGTGAAGAGGGAAGGCGACAGTCTGATGGATTGGGGCAGTGAGTTCCAGAGGATGGGGGAGGACCTGGAGAAGTCCTGCAGTCGTGCATGGGAGGAGGAGACCAGGGAGCAGGATAGAAGCAGGTCCAGTGAGGAGCGAAGGGTACGGGTAGGGCGGTACTTGGGGATCAGGTTGGTGAGGTAGTCAGGGGCAGTGTTGTGAACGGCTTTGTAGGTCAGGATTAGAAGTTTAAATTTGATGCATTGGGCAATCGGGAGCCAGTGGAGGGAGAGGCAGAGGGGGGTGGCAGAGGTGGAGCGGGTATAGTTATACATATATATATATATAGTTATAGATATAGTTACAGTTACAAATAAATACAAATAAATATAATAATATAAAAAAAACAAATAATAGTAGTAAAGTTATCGGGTAAAAGTTGATGCAAGCTGCCGAAGAACAAAAGTTCCCACAGATGAGGGAAACATCTCTGTTTGAAGAGAAAAGAAAACAGGCGCACGAGCCAAGCGCTGACAGTGAAAGTATTGCTCAATGGGGCAGCAAGGCTGTCTTATCTAATGCTGGAATTGTAGCAAAGCTGTTTATATTACACAAAGCAGCCTTACACAAATACTAGATCCCTTATCTGGAATGATCATGTCTAGTCCAGAACTCATGTGACTGCAATGACACTTCCAGAGACTTCGGATCTCTCACAGCCGGACTAGAAGCGGCATTCTGGCTCAGCCACCTTCTGTTGAAGTAATAATAAAAGTAGCAGAATGATCACTTTGAAATAGAAGTATGCTGCTAAACAGAGTCGTACAGAAATGCTTTGTTCAGTTGTTCTGTTTGGAGTGGCAATGCACATGGCTGAGAAGGTGAGTGTTTAATGCCAAGGTGCCCAACATGTGATCCGGGGGCCGTATGTGGCCCCTTTACATAGTTACGCAGTCAGGTTGAAAAAAGACAATAGCCCACCTACTTCTACCAATAGGAAAAACACACAGACACACAAATAAAAAAACCTCCATATACACAATCCTATACCCGCAGCTGATCCAGAGGAAGGTGAAAAAAACCCACTAAAGTATAACCGAAACACTCCAGCGGGGGGAAAAAATCACTTCCTGATCCCTCCTGGGGCAATCAGATATTCCCTGGATCATGTATTACTCATCACCTCTAAATATTAGTATCCACACATTCTACTGAGCTTAGCTGAGCTCCTGTAACATGTCTGCAGTCTCTGACCCTCTCTTGTATCATGTCTGCAGTCCCTGACCCTCTCTTGTATCATGTCTGCAGTCCCTGACCCTCTCTTGTATCATGTCTGCAGTCCCTGACCATCTCTTGTATCATGTCAGCAGTCTCTGACCATCTCTTGTATCATGTCTGCAGTCTCTGATCTTCTATTGTATCATATGTGCAGTCTCTGACCATCTCTTGTATCATGTCTGCAGTCTCTGACCATCTCTTGTATCATGTCCACAGTCTCTGACCACCTATTGTATTGTATCTGTATTTTGTGACCATCTCTTGTATCTTGTCTGCAGTCACTGACCATCTCTTGTATTATGTCTGCAGTCTCCGACCATCTCTTGTATCATGTCTGCAGTCTCTGACCATCTCTTGTATCATGTCTGCAGTCTCTGACCATCTATTGTATTATTTCTGCAGTCTCTGACCATCTATTGTATAATTTATGCAGTCTATGACCATCTCTTGAATTATATCTGCAGTCTCTGACCATCTCTTGTATCACATCTGCAGTCTCTGACTATCTCTTGTATCATGTCTACAGTCTCTGACCACCAATTGTATTGTATCTGTATTTTGTGACCATCTCTTGTATCTTGTCTGCAATACCTTACCATCTCTTGTACCATGTTTGCAGTCTCTGACCATCTCTTGTATCATGTCTGCAGTCTCTGACAATTTCTTGTACCATGTCTGCAGTCTCTGACCATCTCTTGTAATATGTCCGCAGTCTCTGACCATCCCTTGTATCATGTCCGCAATATCTGACCATCTCTTGTATCATGTCTACAATCCCTGACCATTTCTTGTATCATGTCTGCAATCTCTGACCATCTCTTGTATTATGTCCACAGTCTCTGACCATTTCTTGTATCATGTCCGCAATATTTGACCATCTCTTGTATCATGTCTACAGTCTCTGACCATCTCTTGTATCATGTCTACAGTCTCTGACCATCTCTTATATCATGTCTACAATCCCTGACCATTTCTTGTATCATGTCTGCAATCTCTGACCATCTCTTGTATTATGTCCACAGTCTCTGACCATTTCTTGTATCATGTCTGCAATCTCTGACCATCTCTTGTATTATGTCCACAGTCTCTGACCATTCCTTGTATCATGTCCGCAATATCTGACCATCTCTTGTATCATGTCTATACAGTCTCTGACCCTTTCTTGTATCATGTCTACAATCTCTGACCATTTCTTGTGTCATGTCTGCAATTTCTGACCATCTCTTTTATCATGTCTGCAATCTCTGTATATATCTTGTAAAATTGCTGCAGTCTGATCATCTCTTGTTTCATGTCTAAGGTCTCTGACCACTTCTTGTGTTATGTCCACAGTCTCTGACAATCTCTTGAATTATGTGCACAGTCTCTTGTATTAGTCTTTGACTATATCCTGTTGTGTGTGTGATGTCTCTGACACTGAATATTCATTGAATCTTATGTGTGGCACTTTAATGATGTTGAGGGCCACAATGGAGGCTCCCCGGCACAAGAAAGTTGACCACCACTGCAGGGGCTGACTGACAACTCATGGGGCCCCCGGGCAATAGGGGATCATGGGGCCCCTGTGTCCTTTCCCAAACTCAAAAAAGCCTATGAAAAAGGTACCAGGGGCATCTCATGGGTCCCCCTACTGACCCTGGGCCCTTGGGCAGTGCCCGAGTTTCCCAATGGTCAGTCCGCCCCTGCATCACTGGTTTATTGGTTTTCAATGGTTTAGCGCTCAGACACACGATGTCCTGGCACTGGAACACTGGAATTCACTTTAGTCAGGGAGCCACTACAAGGAAAAGTAATAAACTCTGTATGTATTTAATGTTTTTGGGAGCTCCTGAAACATGAAACTTATTGGCTCACCAAAACACGACAACTGGCAGAAGAAAGGCCCAAAACGGTTGTAGATAAAGCAATATAATCTATTTAGTGATATCTATTTAGAATGTATTTTTTTATAAGCCGGGGTCATAGCCTGAATGTGAAAATATACCGAAGGGCCATTGTTGAGATTTCTGGTCCTGGTCTATAAATAAGGGCAGAAAAGGAAATTTTTCCTTCTGGGGTGTGTGTTCTTCCTATGCGGGAGACACATCCTGTTACTCCACCAACAGAAAACAAATCGGCCTCATCCATTGTCTCTACAAAGAAATGCAGCCGCCAACCAAAAAAATGTTTTCCATGTGCAAAACAGTTCAGGGAAGAGGATCAAAATGGCAGCAGCGATGTACATTGTGGTGTGAGGTCATGTGAAACGGGACAGGAATCCCCCCGGGGAGAACTCATTCTCATCACACAGTTTTAGTCGAACAAATAAAAGACGTCATTTATACAACATTCAATGGCAGGTGCGGCGTTGTGCGCGGGACGACAAAAAGCTGCACATCGATTTCAGGACCCAACGTTTTATTTGAACCTTCTTGGACTCCTGGGGTCCTGTCACACGGGGCAGACCTGTTTAGCGGATCCGTTTGCTCAGCGGGGGATCTCTCCGCTGATCCCCACTGAGCAAGCGGATGACAGCTCTGTGTCCGCTCCGCTGCTGCAGAGCGGACACAGAGCTGCTCGCTCTCCTCAATGGGTGGTTGGATGAAAACAGACTGCTTGCCCGTTTTCATCCAACCAGATCTGACGGACGGAAGGGTAATTGGATCCCCATCCACTCCTTTTTTGCGAGTCGGATCGGATGTCGGCGGGTGTAAACGGACACATGTCCGTTTACACCCGCCGCTCCATTGAGGAGAATGGAGGTTCTGATTGGGTCCGCCTGAAAATCAGGCAGGCAGGCCCGATCGAAACATCCGTGTGAAAGAAACCTGAGGGTCGTTCTCTTTTTTTCATCAGTTCAGTCACATTTTTTCCAAGAAAAAACAGATCAGTTCACATGAGTTTTTCATCAGTTTTTTATCTGTTTACATCCTTTACCAATGCATGTTTGTTTACATTTATTTATTTCAGGTACTTATATAGCGCCATCAATTTACACAGCACTTTACATATATATTGTACATTCACATCAGTCCCTAAACCTCAAGGGGCGTACAATCTAAGGTCCCTAACTCACATTCATACATACACATACTAGGGACAATTTAGACAGGAGCCAATTAACCTCCCAGCATGTCTTTGGAGTGTTGGAGGAAGCCGGAGTACCTGGAGGAAACCCATGCAGGCACAGGGAGAACATGCAAACTCCAGGCAGGTGGTGCCATGGTTGGGATTCAAACTAACAACCCTAGTACTGCCAGGCGGAAGTAATAGCCATTTAGCCACTGTGCTGCCCCCTGTTTTTTGTCTGTTTACATCCATTTTTCATCTGTTTACATCCATTTTTCTTTAACAGAAAATAGGGTTTTCTTCCGTCCAGAAAAACGGATGTCAAAGGATGCGGACATTAATGGATGTAAACAGATGATCATCCGTTTACATCCGCTAGTCCATGGAAATACATGGGTGTCCGTTTTTCAACCGTAAACGGACAACTGAAAAACATATATATGGAACGCCCGTGTGAAAGAGCCCTTGGGTGAAAATACATGTAAATAAAAGTCAATGTAATTAATTGAATTATATAAACCAATAGATCCAGCATTAAATTGTGCGCACATTGTTGCACTGTATTTATATAGTATTTTAGTATATTAGTTATATGTTATGAGGTTGGTTTATATAGCGATGCACTATATTATTAATTAGTGGCACAGTGGCTTAGTGGTTAGCACTTCCGCCTGGCAGCACTAGAGTCGTTGGTTCAAATACCAACCACGGCACCACCTGCCTGGAGTTTGCATGTTCTCCCTGTGCCTGTGTGGGTTTCCTCCCACACTCCAAAGACATGCTGGTAGGTGAATTGGCTCCTGTCTAAATTGTCCCTAGTATGTGTATGTATGAATGTGAGTTAGGGACCTTTAGATTGTACGCCCCTTGAGGGTTAGGGACTGATGTGAATGTACAATATATATGTAAAGTGCTGTGTAAATTGATGGTGCTATATAAGTACCTGAAATTAATAAAATAAATAAATTTCACTGACTGAGGTTCAGTTTTGTGTGTGAGCCACTTTATAATATATATATTTTAGGTATACTCCATATAAGCGCAGGAGGACTTTATATATATTTAAATTGTGCGCACTTCTTTTACAGATTAACAAACGGCACGCCGAACTGCAACATTATTGTGCTGACGACACAAATACTTTATACGGGAAATCTCCACCCAAAACAACAGTTTGCTTTCAAGTGCGGGCAGTAATGTGCATTTTATGAAAGGAAGGGAGAATGTCACCAGCACACCGAGGATCACCAATATGGGTCCAAAAGTTTTAATAAACGATCACATAGTTACAGCAAGGCAACGTTTCGGAGTCTCACAGGACCCCTTCATCAGGCATGTGACCTTGGTCCTGCGAGACTCCGAAACGTTGCCTTGCTGTAACTATGTGATCGTTCATTAAAACTTTTGGACCTGTATTGGTGATCCTCGGTGTGCTGGTGACATTCTCCCTTGCTGATTCTGTTCGGTTTCAGCCGACGGTCGCTTCAGCACCCATTTATACACACAGCCGTTTTTAACGCATGAACGTGTGCGTTTAGATTGTACACTTACATTTTATGAAGACGCAGGGTTGTACAATGTTAGCCATCAGTGCAAGCAGATCGCTATGACGTTTAAGCCACACCATATATTGGCTAACTTGCGTTTGAAAGTTTTATCTGATTATATTTTGCTTTCTTTAGGTACACCCCCCCCCCCGGCCCCGCCCAATCAACATACTAGCAACATTTTTAAATAAAATCTTTCTATTTTCATTTAATATCTTTCTAATGTAGACCCAGTGATGTCATCACTAGATCCCTATGCTTCTCTATGCAATGCAGACAGGTAACGGCTGGGGGAGAGGGGCCAGTAGGGTGCTGAACATAGATACCTGAAACATCACAGCACCCTGCCTCAGTGCTCCGGAATGAGGCACAGCTCTATCTGACTTGCTGCAGCTTCTAATGCACGTTGTGAGAAGCTGACAGTGTGCAATGAAATCAGAGTAAGCTATTTTAGGCCACGAAAGGAGCCTGTAGACCTGTGCAAGTCTGAAGGGAAGAGGGCTGGGATCCAAATCCAGCAAATTTCCAGCAAATACTATTTCTTGTAATTCTTGAAAGAGTGGGTAAAATCAAAGGAAAAGGGTTAACATTTCTGGCAGTTTTTTCTTTTATTTCTGTCACTGTTGGAGAGATTTTCCTTCACGTCATGTCCCTGTGACTCCAAATTACATGCCTGGCCGATCCCTGTGGAAGCAGAGAATCAGTGTAATAGCCGTCACTCTCCTTGTCTTCTGGGTCCATTGCTGAGCAGCTGCCCTACTGCATAGTAACCACAGGGTTTGGCTTGATTGGCAAGAGCACCATTTGAATTTCCTCAAAGGATGCAACGCGTCTGATTGGACGAGAAGCGAGCCAGTGACATCACAATCTCCACCTTATCCAATCAGAGAAGGCCTTGTATTCATTGAGAAAACTACAATGTGTCCTTTGAATGGTGCCTGTACTGAGCGAAGAAGTAGATGCAGCACTGAACCTGGAAAATAGCAAGGAGTCACTGGAGCAGTGGTGGGATCTAAAGTGATTCACAGCTTCCACAGCGGCCAGCCAGGAATGTAATTCCTAATCCTTCTCACTCTGCTAAAATTGTGTTTTTGTCTTTGCCCTGTTGGGGGGATCTTCCATCACGTCCTCTCCTGACATAGGTAAGAGGGAAAACTCCAAACTTGCACCTAGACAGCAATAGAAACCCAGAAGAGGAAGTCAGTTCAACCAAGTGTCACAAAGTTCCCATGGAAAGTGTCCTGGTACTTGACAAATGAGGAACTTTCACCAAAATGTCCATGTATGAAGTCTGGACACCCTGGATTACACACTACATACCCTCCAACTTCCATAGGATGTCGATGGACATGAAATGGAATGTGAAGGAGTGTAGACTTGGTGTCAAGTCTCCCCAGGTTCCGTCTTCCCTCTCCTATCCCTCCTCTCCCTGCACTCCCCTTTCCACCGATCCTCTCTCCACACTATCTTTCTTTCTAATTAAGTCTCCCAAGGTTCTGTCTTCCCTATCCTCTCCCTCTTCTTCTGCTCCTCTCTCCACACTAACTTCTCTTACACTTCTAACCGAGTCTCCACAGGTTCCGTCTTTGCTATCCTCTCCCTCTTCTGCTCCTCTCCCCAAACTAACTTCTCTTAAACTTCTAATTAAGTCTCCCAAGGTTCCATCTTTCCTATCCTCTCCCTCTTCTTCTGCACTCCCTCTCTTTCCTCCGTTCCTCTCTCCACACTATCTTCTCTTCTAATTAAGTCTCCCAAGGTTCCGTCTTTCCTATCCTCTCCCTCTTCTTCTGCACTCCCTCTCCTTCCTCCACACTATCTTCTCCTATACTTCTACCTGAGTCTCCCCAGGTTCTTCCCTCTTCCATCTTCTCTTCTAATTAAGTCTCCCAAGGTTCCATCTTCCCTATCCTCTCTCTCTTCTTCTGCTCCTCTCTCCACACTAACTTCTCTTACACTTCTGAGTCTCCCCAGGTTCCATCTTCCCTATCCTCTCCCTCTTCTTCTGCTCCTCTCTCCACATTAACTTCTCTTACACTCCTGAGTCTCCCCAGGTTCCATCTTCCCTATCCTCTCCCTCTTCTTCTGCTCTTCTCTCCACACATTTACTTCTCTTACACTTCTGAGTCTCCCCAGGTTTCATCTTTCCTATCCTCTCCCTCTTCTTCTGCTCCTCTCTCCACATTAACTTCTCTTACACTCCTGAGTCTCCCCAGGTTCCATCTTCCCTATCCTCTCCCTCTTCTTCTGCTCTTCTCTCCACACATTTACTTCTCTTACACTTCTGAGTCTCCCCAGGTTCCATCTTTCCTATCCTCTCCCTCTTCTTCTGCACTCCCTCTCCTTCTTCTCTCCACACTATCTCCCCCTATTCTTCTGCCTGAGTCTCCCCAGGTTCCGATTTCTTCTCTTATCCCTTCTCTCCCTGCAGTCCCTCTCCTTCGCTACACTATCTTTTTTCTAGACTTCTACTTGAGTCTCCCTTGGTTCCGTCTTCTTTCTCCCCGATCCATCCTCTCCCTGCACTGCCTTCTCCTTCCTCTGTTCCTCTCTCCACACTATCTTCTCCTAGACTTCAACTTTCTTGTTCTCCCAACAGGTTGAACCGGTTCTCTTTTTATGAGAAGGTGATGAAGATCGAGATGACCAAGTGACCTTTGTGTACCATGGCTGTATCTGCGGAATAAGCAATGTACCCTCCTGGTTCACGGAATGTGACTTGACTTATCCATTTACTACGTTTAATTGGTGACTGTAGGTGATACTGTGTAGGGCTCTACTATGTCTAATAAAAATCAGAAACCCCAGAAGAGGCTCCAATCCTCCTTCACATCCAATAGAAAATCAAGTGTTTTGGCTTTAGTGAAGCCCCATCAATAAGAGATGGATTCCCTCAATTTTGTGGAACCTTTGATTAGGATGTTTTGGTGCGTGGGCAGACAATTATTTTTAATGGGCTTCCTTAAAGCAGTACTAAGGGCTTCATGTGTTTACCCTAAGGCCTCATTCACGACGTCCTGTACACCCGTGTGAAGGGCCATCTCAACCCGCACAGGATGCACAGGTGTTCTGCGCTGCCGTCCACGGGCAGCCTGTTTAGGTCAATGACAGGCAGCAGTTGCATGGACCTGCATCCTTTGATCCCCTGTAGCCAGCACACTCCTCCTCACTCCTGCACTGCAGCAGTGGACTGCCCTGTAGCAGATTGCACACCCAGTGCGACTGGAACCCGGTGCTGGAAATTCCCATGGAACACTCCACTTTCCGTTCCAGTGTGAAGGAGCCCTTATAGTCTGGAGAAGCTGGAGAAAAAGTTAAGTAGAGCCGGCCTTTAGTTTTCGTTTAGCCAGCAGATAGATGGAGGAATTCTGCCATCCTGTCAGAACTCCGTATTCTGACAGCGGTACCCGCTGCTGTCAGCATCAGTGGCTGCAGCTGATTGGCTGATCAACAAAAGCTTTCCTGCTTGTCTCTTTGACAGAAGTTGATTAGGCAATCCACTGATCCAAATTTGCCTGGTCCCTGCTGAACCAACCAAATTTCAATCAGCGTATGGGCAGCATAGAGGTGCTTACCCCTAGGCCTAGACATGCATTTAACCCTTGCAGTGCATGGGGAGCCCCACTGCAAGGGAGGATTATTATTATTATACAGGATTTATATAGCGCCAACAGTTTGCTCAGCGCTTTACAATATAACGGGAGACAATACAGATCAATACAAGAGGGATAGGGTTAGGCTTATGTATTATACATGGAGATCATATCCCCCCTTATGTATTATACATGGAGATCATATCCCCCCCTATGTATAATACATGGAGATCATATCCCCCCCTTATGTATTATACATGGAGATCATATCCCCCCCTATGTATAATACATGGAGATCATATCCCCCCCTTATGTATTATACATGGAGATCATATCCCCCCCTTATGTATTATACATGGAGATCATATCCCCCCTTATGTATTATACATGGAGATCATATCCCCCCTTATGTATTATACATGGATATCATATCCCCCCTTATGTATTATACATGGATATCATATCCCCCTTATGTATTATACATGGAGATCATATCCCCCTTATGTATTATACATGGAGATCATATCCCTCCTTATGTATTATACATGGAGATCATATCCCCCCTTATGTATTATACATGGTGATCATATCCCCCCTTATGTATTATACATGGAGATCATATCCCCCCTTATGTATTATACATGGTGATCATATCCCCCCTTATGTATTATACATGGAGATGATATCCCCCCTTATGTATTATACATGGATATCATATCCCCCCTTATGTATTATACATGGATATCATATCCCCCCTTATGTATTATACATGGATATCATATCCCCCCTTATGTATTATACATGGTGATCATATCCCCCCTTTGTATTATACATGGAGATCATATCCCCCCTTATGTAATATACATGGTGATCATATCCCCCTTATGTATTATACCTGGAGATCATATCCCCCCTTATGTATTATACCTGGAGATCATATCCCCCCTTATGTATTATACATGTTGATCATATCCCCCTTATGTATTATACATGGAGATCATATCCCCCCCTTATGTATTATTCATGGAGATCATATCCCCCCCTTATGTATTATACATGGAGATCATATCCCCCCCTTATGTATTATACATGGAGATCATATCCCCCCCTTATGTATTATACATGGAGATCATATCCCCCCTTATGTATTATACATGGAGATCATATCCCCCTTATGTATTATACATGGAGATCATATCCCCCCTTATGTATTATACATGGAGATCATATCCCCCCTTATGTATTATACATGGTGATCATATCCCCCCTTATGTATTATACATGGAGATCATATCCCCCCTTATGTATTATACATGGAGATCATATCCCCCCTTAATCTCCTCTTCCCAAGAGAGAAGAAATTCAGTTTCTCTAATCCTTCCTCATAGCTGAGCTCCTCCATGCCTCTTATCAGTTTGGTTGCCCTTCCCTGTACTTTCTCCAGTTCCCCAATGTTCTTTTTGTGAATAGGTGCCCAAAACTAAACTGCATATTCCAGATGAGGTCTTACTAATGATTTCTATCGGGGGAAATGATATCTCTCTCTCTGGAGTCTATACCTCTTATAATACAAGAGAGGATTTTGCTCGCTTTAGAAACCGCAGCTTGGCATTACATGCCATTATTAACCTCCTTGGCGGTATTCCCGAGTGTAGCTCGGGGTAACATTTCAGTACCAAAAGCGGTAACCCCGAGCTACACTCGGGCTTACCCTGCGGCACTGCTCCGGCATGTGTTCTCCACTTACCTTACCCTGCGCTCCCACGATGTGTCCCCTGCAGCGTCCCCGGCCATCTCCCCCGGCCGATGCCGGCATCCGGCTTCTGTGTCCTGTCCCTGTGACGTCGGGACGTACGGGCGCCGCCGCCGGCGGCGGCGGGAAATTTAAAAATTTTAAAAAATGTCATTTTTTTTTTTTTCATTTTACTCAGTAAAACATTGCTGTTTCAACCTATTTCACATACATATTGTCCCGAGTGCTTTGTCCTGTGCCCTGCCTGCATTTTGTCTGTTCTTTCTGCCTGGAAACTGAGAAATGTCCATGGCGTCCAAAAAGTGTCCCTTTAGGTCAAAAGCGGTTTAGATCAGCTAGAGAACAGCGATAGTAAATCAGAACCACTTGCAGAATTGAGTGATAATGATTCGTGGGGAAATTCGTCATCAGAAACTGAAAACGATTTTGCGACTGAGCTCAGCAATGTGCGAACTTGGCGCTCTATTTCACATTTCAGTGTTTTTGGTTTGATTATATTATTGAATTAAATTTTTTATTATTTTTATATTATTTTTATGATTATTTATTAAATTATAATTTATGATTTTGTGTTTCAAATTTTATCATACCCGGGATGTTTACTAGACTCTTGTTCGGACAGATTTCAGTGAGTTTTTCCTAAAAATTACAGCCTACAATAAAAAAAATACATATTTCCATGCAAAAAAATGGTACCGCTTTCAGCACCAAAAATCTGAAATAATCATACCGCCAGGGAGGTTAAGCTTGTGATCTACCAGAACCCCCAGATCCTTCTCCACCATTGATTCCCCCAGTTGTACCCCCCCAGTATGTATGATGAATGCATATTCTTAGCCCCCAAGTGCAGAACCTTACATTTATCAACATTAAACCTCATTTGCCACATAGTTGCCCAATTACACAGACCATTGAGGTCGGCTTGTAAGTTGGAGACATCCTGTAAGGACGTTATTCCACTGCACAGCTTGGTGTCATCTGCAAAGACTGATATGGGATTTTTAATCTCAGACCCTATATCGTTCCCAACCAGGGGCGGACTGACAACTCATGGGGCCCCCGGGCAATAGGGGATCATGGGGCCCCTGTGTCCTTGCTCAAACTCAAAAAAGCCTATGAAAAAGGTACCAGGGGCATCTCATGGGGCCCCCTACTGACCCTGGGCCCTCAGGCAGTGCCCGAGTTTCCAAATGGTCAGTCCGCCCCTGGACCAGGGGCGGACTGACAACTCATGGGGCCCCCGGGAGTGTGTCCTCGCCCACACTCAAACCACACCCAAAAAGGCTTAAGAAAGGTACCAGGGGCATCTCATGGGGCCCCCTACTGACCCCGGGCCCTCGGGCAGTGCTTGAGTTTCCAAATGGTCAGTCCGCCCCTGGTCCCAATACTGAACCCTGGGGTACACCACTGACACCCCTAGACCATTCAGAGTATGAATCATTAACCACTACTCTCTGAACACGATCTTTTAGCCAGTTTTCTACCCATTTACATACGGAATTTTCCAAGCCTTCCACATTAGCCGTGTGTGGGGACCTGTCATCCCACAATGACATATGTGGCTCCAGGAATCCAGCCGAACTGTACACTTTACCTAGGTGGAGAGCCGACCTCTTCAACCTGAGAAGTATATAAGACAACCCCCCGCCCCACCCCCACACCTGTATACATAAGGTCATACTTTCTGTAGGTACATTGTTGCAGCGTCACGGCAAGCCTTCCATAACAGTCCCCAAGCTCTCAGCCGTGCCTTGAAGGGCAAACAGTGCAAGTCAGCTGTGTAATTCTCATGTCCAAACGTCGCTCCACCACTGATTGCACGAGGTGAAAGGTCTAGATTAAGCCTCCACCCACCCTCTGCGATCCGGCGGTAGGAGCACAAACGCACAAAGGGCCCTCTGTGTGCCGGCCTGACCCATGGAACGCACAGTCTTAGCAGCTCAAGCCAGATTGTGTTGTCTTGTTCATACAATGAAAGGCAGAATTTCCGTCCCATTCATTCTCATAATCCAACATATATAGAAAGTCATGATTAGTCCCCTAAGAAAACCCAAGAATTTCACAAATCTCTTACAGCTGGAGAACTTAAAGAGACCCTGCCGCCAGAACATTCCATTCACCAATATTGTCACATGGGTACATGGACCATTCATGTATACTATGCTGCTAAAAGTATTGGGCCAATACACAATGAAGGAAATCACCTTCAGAACTTGGAGACTTTAAAGGCCCCGTACTTAAATCATGATATGTTTAGTAAAAACAAGATACACTATATTGTCAAAAGTATTGTCCCCGCCCTCCAAATCATGTGATTCCGGTGTTCCAATCACCTCCATGGCCACAGGTGTATAAAATCATCACCTCGGCATGCAGACTGCTTCTACAAACATTGGTGAAAGAATGGGTCGCTCTCAGGAGCTCAGTGACTCCAAGCGTGGTCCCGTGATAGGTTGTCACCTGTGCAATAAGTCCATCCGTGACATTTCCTGGCTACTAAATATTCCACGATCATCTGTTAGTGGGGTTATTACAAAGTGGAAGCAACTGGGAACAGCAACTCAGCCACCGAGTGGTAGGCCACGTCACATGACAGAGCGGGGTCAGCGCATGCTGAAGTGCGTATAAGTTGCCAACTGTCTACAAAGTCAATAGCTAAAGACCTCCAAACTTGGTGTGGCTTTTAGATTAGTACAACAACAGTGTGTAGAGAGCTTCATGGAATGGGTTTCCAGCTGCATCCAAGCCTTACATCACCAAGTGCAATGCAAAGCATCAGATGCAGGGGTGTAAAGCACGCCGCCACTGGACTCTAGAGCAGGGGTGGGCAAACTGTGGCTCTCCAGCTGTTGTGGAACTACATTTCCCATGAGGCATTGCAAAGATTACAAAACTGACAGTTACAGCTATGACTTGCAGAGGCATGATGGAACTTGTAGTCCTGCAACAGCTGGAGAGCCGCAGTTTGCCCATCCCTGCTCTAGAGCAATGGAGACGTGTTCTCTGGAGTGACCAATCAAGTTTCTCTGTCTGGCAATCCAATATTCCACGGTCAACTGTGTGGAAGCAACTGGGAACAACAGCAACTCAGCCACCAAGTGGTAGGCCACGTCACATGACAGAGCGGGGTCAGCGCATGCTGAAGCGCACAGTGCGCAGAAGTCACAAACTGTCTGCAGAGTCAATAGCTAAAGACCTCCGAATTTGGTGTGGCCTTCAGATTAGCACAACAACAGTGTGTAGAGACCTTCATGGAATGGGTTTCCATGGCCGAGCAGCTGCATCCAAGCCTCACATCACCAAGTGCAATGCAAAGTGTGGGATGCAGTGGTGTAAAGCACGCCGCCACTGAACTGGTAACAACAGCAACTCAGCCACCAAGTGGTAGGCCACGTCACATGACAGAGAGGATGCGCACAGTGCACACAAGTCGCCAACTGTCTGCAGAGTCAATAGCTAAAGACCTCCAAACTGACAGGTGCTGTATATCGTGACATGTCATGCACACTTGTAAAGGCACTAAAAGGTTCACATAAGTCACAGCCATTCAGATAATATACAATAATAAACACCTTTTGCTGTTGAGGAGCGGCAAGTCCTATTATGACCTATAAATGTATACTATCAGCTAGGATCCAGCAGCATAGTGACCACGTGGTTAGAACTTCCACATTGCAGCACAAGGGTTGTCGGTTCAAATCCCAACCATGACACTCTCTACCTGGAGTTTGCATGTTCTCGCCTGCGTGGGTTTTCTCCGGGTACTCCGGTTTCCTCCCACACTCCATAGACATGCTGGTGGGTAAATTGTCCCTAGTATGTGTATGTATGAATGTGAGTTAGGGACCTTAGACTGTACACCCCTTGAGGGTTAGGGACTGATGTGAATGTACAATGTATAGGTGTAAATTAATGGTGCTGTATAAGTACCTGTAACAAATAAATGATCCTTCTCTCCTGTATTACATGTAAAGGACAGTGCTATGCCATAAAACACAACAGCCAATCAGAAATCGCTTCCACTGCTGTCTGATTTGCTGGACGCAGCCTATCAGTTCTCTAGAAACTAGCTGCAAGGGTTAATCCTTGTTACAGCGTTCCTGGTCATGTGACATAGGGGAAATCACAAAGGTTTCACTTTTACTTGCGTCTTTTTAAAGCTTTGGACCTAAAGCAACAAATAAAGCTGGCCTACGGCATGATGGGGATTTGTGGAGCCAAGACTCCCATCTAGCCATTGCACACAATGCAATGCAATCCCATTCATTTCTCAAGAAAGGACTTGCCCCCTTCCCCCCACCCAACCCTTAGCCAACTTGTGAGGGTCATTTAGTCTTCCTTCACGGTCCAGTTCACACAACATGCGTTTCAGTGGCGTTTTTTTCTGAATCCAAACGTACAGAAAGTAGGTGATAGGGTGGTCAGTGTCATAGTTCACATCAGCGCTTGCAATTCCAGTGCGTTTCGGTCCGAAAAAAAAGTAGAGCAGGCGGCATTTTTCCTACACAGAACTGTACTGGAACGCGGTAAAACGCATAAAAAAACACACCGGAATGCACCAAAAACGCACTGAAAAGCACACGTCTCTATTTAAATTGAAGAAAAAGAGAAGGGGGAAAATGAACCGAAATGCATCAAAACGCATCAAAAATGCACCGGAAAGCATCAAAAACACGAATGTAGAAAAAGTAGAACAGGTTGCATTTTTTTCTGCACAGAACTGTACTGGAACGTGGTAAAACGCATCAAAAATGTACTGGAATGCACATGTCCCTATTTAAATTGAAGAAAAAGAGGAGAAAAATGAACTGGAATGCATACAAAATGCACTGGAATGCCTTAAAAACGCATAAAAATGCACCGGAACGCATCAAAAACACGCATGCAGAAAAAGTAGAACAGGTTGCATTTTTTCTGCACAGAACTGTCCTGGAACGCGGTAAAACGCATCAAAAACACACCAAAACGCACTGGAATGCACATGTCCCTATTTAAATTGAAGAAAAAGAGAGGGGGTAAAATGAACTGGAATGCCTTAAAAACGCATAAAAATGCACCGGAACGCATCAAAAACACGCATGCAGAAAAAGTAGAACAGGTTGCATTTTTTTTCTGCACAAAACTGTACTGGAACGTGGTAAAACGCACCAAAAATGAACTGGAATGCACATGTCCCTATTTGAATTGAAGAAAAAAGAGAGGGGAAAAATGAACCAGAAAGCATCAAAAACGCACTGGAATGCATCAAAAGCGCATTACAAAACGCACCGGAAAGCACTTGTCCCTATTTACATTGAAGAAAAAAGAGAGGGGAAAAAATGAACCGGAAAGCATCAAAAATGCACTGGAATGCCTTAAAAATGCATAAAAAATGCATTGGAACGCATCAAAAACACGCATGCAGAAAAGAACAGGTTGCATTTTTTTCTGCACAGAACTGTACTGGAAAGCGGTAAAACGCACCAAAAACGCACTGGGATGCACATGTCCCTATCTAAATTGAAGAAAAAAGAGAGGGGAAAAAATGAACCGGAAAGCATAAAAAATACAGTGGAATGCATCAAAAGCGTATTAAAAAATGCACCGAAACGCGTCAAAACGCATTAAAAATGCGCACGTGGAAACACATCTGCGTTCCTATAGTGTGAACCGGCCCTATAAGAAAACCTTTCCCAAGAGAAACAAGCAGGCTGCCATCTGACATCTTATTCTGCAAATGCTGGTTGCCTGGCTGTCATGCTAATCCCCTGGCTTCAATGCTTGGAGTGGTTACCCCAGAACTAGCACGCAGATCAGGAATTGTGCCTTCATGATGGACACACATGTTCTGGGTGACTGAGAACATACTGAAGCCAGAGGATGGGAACTAGCGCTTTCAGAAGGCCCCCCCATGGCAGCCATTGTATTCCTTTTAGGCTACCTTAGGGGCCCATTCACACTGGCAGTTGGCTTGCGTCACCCAAGGCGGTCCCAGCACAAGGACAAGACGAATGACATGTTGCATGTTGTGCAGCTTAGCGTGTTCTGACGCACTGTAATGCGATGAAATGAGAAAACCTCCATGAAATACGGCGCTGCTATACGGGTTCCACCTCACACCAGCCTGCATGCGTTATGTGAATGAGCCCTAAAGTGTATCTAAAGACAAGATGTTTTGCTTAGTCCTGGATAGAGTCGTGCGGGGTTAGAGCCCTGTTGGGTTTTTACTGTCTGTGCTTCTGTCAGTGAGATTCATTTGTCCTGGTGACTGTTCAGAAAGTGATGGAACATACAAAATGTTGCTGTTGTCACCAGACCAGGAAGAGAGGGGAAATCTTCCAATGGGGACACCAGTTCCAGGGGCAGCTATCTAAGAGGGGATATTCCTCACTTTGGAGAGATTTCTTCTGACTTCCTGTTGTGTCTCTGGGAACAGAGAGCAAAGAATAAACAAGCTTTGAGGGGTCTCTACTTTACTCTACTCCAGGGGTCCCCAAACTACAGCCCAGGGGCCATATCCAGCCCAATACAAGGTTGTATCTGGCCTGCAGCTATGGTCAGTGGCGTATGTAAGGAGGGGACACTGATGTAAGGAGGTACAACATGGGGACCCTGATGTAAGGGGGACTTTGATGAGGATCCTGATGTAAAGGGGGGGTCTCCAAGGAGGACCACGATGTAAGGAGGGACTCTGATGTAAGAGGGATTCTGATGAGGACCCTGATATAAGGGAGAACTCTGAGGGGGACCTTGATGTAAGGGTGGACTTTGATGGGGACCATGATGTATAAGGGGACTCTGATGTAAGGAGGACTCCCACTGAGACCCTGATGTAAGGGAGACTTTGATGAAGATCCTGATGTAAGGGTGGACTCCAATGAGGGCCATGACGTAAGGAGGGACTCTGGTGTAAGGGAGAACTCTGAGGGGGACCCTGATTTAAGGGGGACTTTGATGGGGACACTGTTGTAAGGGGGACTTTGATGGGGACCGTGATGTAAGGGGGACTTTGATGGGGACCCTGATGTAAGGAGGGCTTTGAAGAAGGGGGGACTTCAATGGGGACCCTGATGTAAGGGAAGACTATGAAGCAGGAGGGACTCTGATGTAAGAGGACACTCATGGGAACCCTGATGTAAGGGGGGCTCTGGTGGGGTCCAGAATGTAAGGAGGGTTTTGAGGTAAGGGGGGTCTTCAGTGGGGATCTTGATGTAAGGGGGGACTCTGAGGTAAAGGGGGAACCTGATGGAGACACTGGTGTAAGGGATAATCCTGATTTAAGGGTGACTCTGATGTGAACTCTGTTGTAAGGAGGACCCTGGGGTGAGGGGGGCTTTGATGAGAATCCTGATGTACGGGGGGCTCTGATGGGGTCCATAATGTAAGGGTAGACTTCATTGGGGATCTTGATGTAAAGGACGCTCCGATAAGGACTCTGATGTAAGGGGGACCCCGATGAATATTTGTAAAATATAGGCTGAAAAGTCTGGAGACCCCTCTTGGCTCTGTAGAGTGGAGATGCTCCCAGTAGCTCACCCCGGTGGGATAATGTCACTTCTCGTATGATGACCGGTCGGCGGCTCCTCACTTCCTCGGGAGTCCTGCCTCATCCTCATTACAGCGCAGTGTCAATGTCAGTGGTTAACCAAGCAGCAAATGAGGAAGAGACCAGATCCTGACCCCGACGGTACAATAGGCAGGATGTGCACACACAATATGGTGCACGTAGCCTATCCGGGCCCCTGAACATTCATCTGCTGACATTCTGCCTTCCCTGGTTCCTCCTTTATCCAAACAAACTAATGAAATTGTAAAATAAAACCTTTTTGCATTTATCGTCATCACTGGGTCACTGTACTTCTCTATGCAATGCAGGCAGGTCATGCATGGCAGCGTTACGCCGACTGACCTACAACATCCAATCAGAAATCTTCTTTTGAAGTGGAAATCCAGGCAGATTATTATTATTATTATACAGGATTTATATATTATTATTATTATTATTATTATACAGGATTTATATATTATTATTATACAGGATTTATATATTATTATTATTATACAGGATTTATATATTATTATTATTATACAGGATTTATATATTATTATTATTATTATACAGGATTTATATATTATTATTATTATACAGGATTTATATATTATTATTATTATACAGGATTTATATATTATTATTATACAGGATTTGTATATTATTATTATTATACAGGATTTATATATATTATTATTATACAGGATTATATAGTGCCAACAGTTTGCTCAGCGCTTTACAATATAAAGGGAGACAATACAGCAACAATACAGTTCAATACAAGAGGGTTAGGAGGGCCCTGATCCTGGGAGCTTACAATCTAAGAGGGAGGGGCTAGTGGTACAAAAGGTAATAACTGAGGGGGATGGGCTGGTAGGAGGAGTAGAAGATTCCATTATTAGCTGAGGGCAGGATAGGCTTCCCTGAAGAGAGAGGTTTTCAGAGATCACCTAAAAGTGAGCAGAGTAGGCGATAGTCTGAAAAAATGGGGTAGAGAGTTCCAGAGGATGGGGGAAGCTCTGGAGAAGTCCTGGAGACGAGCATGGGAGGAGGAGACAAGGGAGCTAGAGAGCAGGAGGTCTTGTGAGGAGTGGAATCTTCTTTTGAAGTGGAAATCCAGGCAGATAATAAAAGACACAAAGTAATGCTGCTCTGTTAACATTCAGGGCCAGTTCACACTCCATGCATTTCAGTTTTTTTTTTCTGCATCCAAAATGCACAGGAAGTAGGTGATATGGTTGCTAATGTCATAGCTCACGTCAGTGAAGTGAGGGAAGGAGTGGAGGAGCTGGGACAGCACAGACAGTAATTAGATACTCCCAGAAGAGGAGGGGGTTATAAAGTGTAAGAGTGGGAAACTGTGCTAGGGACCAGGGGCGGACTGACAACTCATGGGGCCCCCTGGCAATAGGGGATCATGGGGCCCCTGTGTCCTTGCCCAAACTCAAAAAAGCCTATGAAAAAGGTACCAGGGGCATCTCATGGGGCCCCCTACTGACCCCGGGCCCTTGGGCAGTGCCCTAGTTTCCAAATGGTCAGTCCGCCCCTGCGAGGGAATCAACTAGTCACTTTTAGAAGGCACATTGCAAGTGAACAAAAATGATTTATGGAAAGAAAACACTGCAAGCCAGCATTTAAAATACTTTATTTCCCTTTTGTAGGTTGGTGACAGGGTCTCTTTAAAAGGGACATTCACCTTAAAAAAGTAATGCTGCTCTATTAACATTCAGGGCCAGTTCACACGACATGCGTTTCAGTTGCTGGGGATTTGTGGAGCCAAGACTCCCACCTAGCCATTGCACACAGTGCAATCCCATTCATCTCTCATGAAAGGACTTGACCCCCCACCCCTCCCTTAGCCAACTTGTGAGGGTCATTTAGTCTTCCTTCAAGGGCCAGTTCACACGACATGCGTTTCAGTTGCTTTTTTTCTGCATCCAAAACGCACAGAAAGTAGGTGATATGGATGTCAGTGTCATAGTTCACATCAGTGCTTGCAGTTCCAGTGCAGAAAAAAAAAGTAGAACAGGCTGCATTTTTTCTGTACAGAACTGTACTGGAACGCGGTAAAACGCATCAAAAATACACCGGAACACCCCAAAACGCACATGTCCCTATTTCAATTGAAGAAAAGAGAGAGGAAAAATTGAACTGGAATGCATAAAAAACGCACTGAAATGCATCAAAAACACACCAAAATGTACTGGAACGCACATGTCCCTATTTCAATTGAAGAAAAGGGAGGAGAAAAAATGAACTGGAATGCATAAAAAATGCACTGAAACGCGTCACAAATGTATCAAAAACGCACTGGAACGCATCAAAAATGTGCATGGAAACACGCATCCGGAACGCATCTGGACTGCGTTTCTATACTGTGAGCCGGCCCTAAGAGATAAGTGCAGACGGTATATACCTGAATTTTCCATGGTATCAGTCTAATGTACAACCTGTACAGCAGAGCTCCAACTGGGAGATGCAAAACAAGGAGCCAACTGGTGTGTCATAGATTCCACGCTGAATGGAAGAGGGGACACAGCAACAGAAATATGGGCTCATCCCAGCAAATGAAAGGGAAACTGCAGCAAAGAAGGCTCAGACCCCCTACATTGTGAGCCAGGGCTGGGCTGCGGGGCAGAGCTGTGTAAATCTCAAGACTGGATTTGCAAAAGAGGTAAAACAGCGTTCATCTTTGAACTGAACGTTTGTATTCTGACGTTCGCCTGGAGTCCCGAGACCGTTCGACCTGATTGGACCATCTTCTTTAGGTCCACCAGCAATGTATCATGAGATCCTACCTGATGGGGAGTACAATGGCTTAGCAGTTTTGTCTGAGGTCCTAGGTTTGAATCCTGGCCAGGACACCGTCTGCATGGAGTTTGCATGTGGGTTTCCTCCCATACGCCAAACACATGCAAGTGGTTGGATTGGTCCTAATCGTGTGTTTATGTATGTGAGGCAGGGACCATAGATTGTAAGCTCCTTAACCCGGGGACGGATGCAAATGCACATTATGTAAATTGCTGGCTCCGTTCACAGTTTAAGGCTCCATTCACACTTGTGCGACTTCAAAATCCAGCAATTTTCATCGCAACTTGATGACACTTTGGCTTTGACCAAGGATGACTGTTTGTGCTCTGCAAAGTCACACGCAAGTCACATGTATGTTATTCTGGTGCGACTTTCATGTGACTTTGGAGGGTCTATGGCCCTTAAGGCGCATGAAAGTCGGACCAAGGTAGTGGAGGAACTACTTTCAAATCGCTGCAACTTGGAGTCGCACAGATTTGAAGGGTAACTCATTGGGAAACATGGGGTGTGATTTGTCATGTGACTTTGGAGGTTTTACATTGAAGTCTATGGCCCTTAAGTCACATGAAAGTAGTGGAGGAACTACTTTCAAGTCGCTACAACTTGAATGAAGGATAACTCATTGGGAAACATGGAGTGCGACTTGTCATGTGACTTTGGAGGGTTTACATTGAAGTCTATGGCCGTTAAGTCGCAGGAAAGTCTGACCAAAGTAGTGGAGGAACTACTTTCAAGTCGCTGCAAACTGAAGTCGCACAGATATGAAGGGTAACTCATTGGGAAACGTGGTGCGATGTGACTTTGGAGGGTTTTCATTGAGGTCTATGGCCCTTAAGTCACATGAAAGTAGTGGAGGAACTACTGTCAAGTCGCTACAACTTGAATGAAGGGTAACTCATTGGGAAACATGGGGTGTGACTTGTCATGTGACTTTGGAGGGTTTACATTGAAGTCTATGGCCGTTAAATTGCAGGAAAGTCTGACCAAAGTAGTGGAGGAACTACTTTCAAGTCGCTGCAAATTGAAGTCGCACAGATATGAAGGGTAACTCATTGGGAAACGTGGTGCGATGTGACTTTGGAGGGTTTTCATTGAGGTCTATGGCCCTTAAGTCACATGAAAGTAGTGGAGGAACTACTGTCAAGTCGCTACAACTTGAATGAAGGGTAACTCATTGGGAAACATGGGGAGCGACCTGTCATGTGACTTTGGACCCCAAGTGTGAATGGGCTCTAGTCTAGTTATTGGGTATCTCGGTAAAGAAGACCCCCGCACCGCTGACCTTCACCCACCGGCCTCCACCAGAAACCACAGTGGGAGAGGACAGGACAACATCGCCAAGCGCAGCCGTCCGCTATGCAGTGCCGCCGGCGCATTCACTAATCCCCATTTATAGTGTAAACATGTTTACTGTACACAACGCGCGGTACATTGCACCACGGGGATAGGACGGCAGAGCCACCAGCTACAAAAGTTCTTTATGAAGTGGGAAATGGGCAGGATTGGTGTCACATGAGGCGTCCGTGTGACACCGCGCATTTCCTGCCCAGCACAAGATGCCTCATTGAGGACCATTCTGGCACACAATACATCCCGGGACAATCCGCATGTTATCCCATACACACAGCCTCTGCAGTCAATGGATCCGATTGTACATGGGGCTCCACTGTGATCGGCCTCGTTCACAGGGGCGTGCTACAGCGTTCACCCGTGTCAGGGCCACATGGGGATGTACACGTGTTCAGTGCATCCCCAATCATGTCAACTGGGACACCCCAGCCGTTGCACCCAATTTGACAGCCGGGACGGTGCGCATGCAGACAGGGTGCACTGGGGGCTGTTAGCCCTCATACACACGGGACGTTTTTACAGCGGCTGTTTTCGGCTTTTGACAGTTTTTTCTACAGTCAGTAAACCCCCCCAGCATGTTATCCTATGTGTCCATCCCCGGCATGTTATCCTATGTGTCCATCCCCGGCGTGTTATCCTACGTGTCCATCCCCGGCGTGTTATCCTACGTGTCCATCCCCGGCGTGTTATCCTATGTGTCCATCCCCGGCGTGTTATCCTACGTGTCCATCCCCGGCGTGTTATCCTACGTGTCCATCTCCGACGTGTTATCCTACGTGTCCATCCCCGGCGTGTTATCCTGTGTGTCCATCCCCAGCGTGTTATCCTGCGTGTCCATCTCCGGCGTGTTATCCTTTGTGTCCATCCCCGGCGTGTTATCCTTCGTGTCCATCCCCGGCATGTTATCCTATGTGTCCATCCCCAGCATGTTATCCTACGTGTCCATCTCCGGCGTGTTATCCTACGTGTCCATCCCCGGCATGTTATCCTACGTGTCCATCCCCGGCATGTTATCCTACGTGTCCAATCCCGGCATGTTATCCTACGTGTCCATCCCCGGCATGTTATCCTACGTGTCCATCCCCGGCATGTTATCCTATGTGTCCATCCCCAGCATGTTATCCTATGTGTCCATCTCCAGCATGTTGTCATATGTGTCCATCCCCAGCATGTTATCCTATGTGTCCATCTCCAGCATGTTATCCTATGTGTCCATCCCCAGCGTGTTATCCTATGTGTCCATCCCCGGCATGTTATCCTATGTGTCCATCCCCAGCATGTTATCCTATGTGTCCATCCCCAGCATGTTATCCTATGTGTCCATCTCCAGCATGTTATCCTATGTGTCCATCCCCAGCGTGTTATCCTATGTGTCCATCCCCAGCATGTTATCCTATGTGTCCATCTCCAGCATGTTATCCTATGTGTCCATCCCCAGCGTGTTCTCCTATGTGTCCATCCCCGGCATGTTATCCTATGTGTCCATCTCCAGCATGTTATCCTATGTGTCCATCTCCAGCATGTTATCCTATGTGTCCATCTCCAGCATGTTATCCTATGTGTCCATCCCCGGCATGTTATCCTATGTGTCCATCTCCAGCATGTTATCCTATGTGTCCACCTCCGGCATGTTATCCTATGTGTCCATCTCCAGCATGTTATCCTATGTGTCCATCCCCAGCATGTTATCCTATGTTTCCATGCACACATAGACTGGAATCAATGTTTTTTGGCTGGAAAAAAAAACCCAGGACTAGTGGGTTTGTAGAGGAGTTTTTAGCTGTAAAATAGCTCTAAAGCTGAAAAACGCGGCAAACCAGCGCTTTTGGACTTTGTTTGACTTAAAAAATGTTTTATTTTAAATCAAAATAACTCTAGCGTGCAATGGGGGTTATTTACTAAAACTGGAGAGTGCAAAATCTGGGGCAGCTCTGCACAGTAACCAAGCAGCTTCCAGATTTTATTGTCAAAACATAATTGAACAAGCTGAAATTAAAAGCTGATTGGCTCCCATGCACAGCTGTACCAGATCCTGAGTGCTCCAGTTTTAGTAAATCTCCCTTACTGTGATGAAAGTATTATACTACAGTACTGTAATAGAAGGCTTCTACTACAATACTTATTTTTTTTCAACATTTTTTTTTATTGTTTTATAAATTGAAAAGGTCTGATTATGTCAGTATTTCTGTGCTCAAAGCGGTACATTTTTTTGAATGGAAATATGTAGTTTTTTTTATTGTAGGCTGTAATTTTTAGGAATAACTCACTGAAATCTGTCCGAACAAGAGTCTAGTAACCATCCTGGGGATGATAAAATTTGAAACACGAAATCATAAATTATAATTTAATAAATAATCATAAAAAATAATCATATAATAATAATAAATTTAATTCAATAATATAATCAAACCAAAAATACTGAAATTTGAAATAGAGCTCCAAGTTCGCACATCGCTGAGCAAAGTGCAGAATCGTTTTCAGTGTCTGATGAGGAATTTCCCCCACGAATCATTATCACTCAATTTTGCAAGTGGTTCTGATTTACTATCGCTGTTCTCTAGCCTGTAACTCATTGGGAAACAGTTGGGCTCTATGGTAGGGTAACTTCTATGGAGGCGCTGCTTGGTGAAATATGTCATATGAAGTATTTTGAACTGAATTAGCCTACTAGGTGGGTAAAGGGGTCTATAATAATACTGTAATAGAAGGGTTGTACTACACAGCTGTAATAGAAGGGTTGTACTATACAGCTGTAATAGAAGGGTTGTACTACACAGCTGTAATAGAAGGGTTGTACTACACAGCTGTAATAGAAGGGTTGTACTACACAGCTGTAATAGAAGGGTTGTACTACACAGCTGTAATAGAAGGGTTGTACTATACAGCTGTAATAGAAGGGTTGTACTACACAGCTGTAATAGAAGGGTTGTACTACACAGCTGTAATAGAAGGGTTGTACTACACAGCTGTAATAGAAGGGTTGTACTACACAGCTGTAATAGAAGGGTTGTACTACACAGCTGTAATAGAAGGGTTGTACTACACAGCTGTAATAGAAGGGTTGTACCATACTGCTGTAATAGAAGGGTTGTACTACACAGCTGTAATAGAAGGGTTGTACCATACTGCTGTAATAGAAGGGTTGTACTACACAGCTGTAATAGAAGGGTTGTACTACACAGCTGTAATAGAAGGGTTGTACTACACAGCTGTAATAGAAGGGTTGTACTATACTGCTGTAATAGAAGGGTTGTACTACACAGCTGTAATAGAAGGGTTGTACTACACAGCTGTAATAGAAGGGTTGTACTATACAGCTGTAATAGAAGGGTTGTACTATACAGCTGTAATAGAAGGGTTGTACTATACAGCTGTAATAGAAGGGTTGTACTACACAGCTGTAATAGAAGGGTTGTACTACACTGCTGTAATAGAAGGGTTGTACTACACAGCTGTAATAGAAGGGTTGTACTACACAGCTGTAATAGAAGGGTTGTACCATACTGCTGTAATAGAAGGGTTGTACCATAATGCTGTAATAGAAGGGTTGTACCATACTGCTGTAATAGAAGGGTTGTACCATAATGCTGTAATAGAAGGGTTGTACTATACTGCTGTAATAGAAGGGTTGTACCATACTGCTGTAATAGAAGGGTTGTACTATACTGCTGTAATAGAAGGGTTGTACTACACAGCTGTAATAGAAGGGTTGTACTACACAGCTGTAATAGAAGGGTTGTACTATACTGCTGTAATAGAAGGGTTGTACTATACTGCTGTAATAGAAGGGTTGTACCATACTGCTGTAATAGAAGGGTTGTACTATACTGCTGTAATAGAAGGGTTGTACTATACTGCTGTAATAGAAGGGTTGTACTATACTGCTGTAATAGAAGGGTTGTACCATACTGCTGTAATAGAAGGGTTGTACCATACTGCTGTAATAGAAGGGTTGTACCATACTGCTGTAATAGAAGGGTTGTACTACACAGCTGTAATAGAAGGGTTGTACTATACTGCTGTAATAGAAGGGTTGTACTACACTGCTGTAATAGAAGGGTTGTACTACACAGCTGTAACAGAAGGGTTGTACTACACTGCTGTAATAGAAGGGTTGTACTACACTGCTGTAATAGAAGGGTTGTACCATACTGCTGTAATAGAAGGGTTGTACTACACAGCTGTAATAGAAGGGTTGTACCATACTGCTGTAATAGAAGGGTTGTACTACACAGCTGTAATAGAAGGGTTGTACCATACTGCTGTAATAGAAGGGTTGTACTACACAGCTGTAATAGAAGGGTTGTACCATACTGCTGTAATAGAAGGGTTGTACTACACAGCTGTAATAGAAGGGTTGTACTACACAGCTGTAATAGAAGGGTTGTACTACACAGCTGTAATAGAAGGGTTGTACTACACTGCTGTAATAGAAGGGTTGTACCATACTGCTGTAATAGAAGGGTTGTACTACACAGCTGTAATAGAAGGGTTGTACCATACTGCTGTAATAGAAGGGTTGTACTACACAGCTGTAATAGAAGGGTTGTACCATACTGCTGTAATAGAAGGGTTGTACTACACAGCTGTAATAGAAGGGTTGTACCATACTGCTGTAATAGAAGGGTTGTACTACACAGCTGTAATAGAAGGGTTGTACTACACAGCTGTAATAGAAGGGTTGTACTACACAGCTGTAATAGAAGGGTTGTACTACACTGCTGTAATAGAAGGGTTGTACCATACTGCTGTAATAGAAGGGTTGTACCATACAGCTGTAATAGAAGGGTTGTACCATACTGCTGTAATAGAAGGGTTGTACCATACTGCTGTAATATAAGGGTTGTACTACACTGCTGTAATAGAAGGGTTGTACCATACAGCTGTAATAGAAGGGTTGTACCATACTGCTGTAATAGAAGGGTTGTACCATACAGCTGTAATAGAAGGGTTGTACCATACAGCTGTAATAGAAGGGTTGTACCATACTGCTGTAATAGAAGGGTTGTACTACACAGCTGTAATAGAAGGGTTGTACCATACTGCTGTAATAGAAGGGTTGTACCATACAGCTGTAATAGAAGGGTTGTACCATACTGCTGTAATAGAAGGGTTGTACTATACTGCTGTAATAGAAGGGTTGTACCATACTGCTGTAATAGAAGGGTTGTACCATACAGCTGTAATAGAAGGGTTGTACCACACAGCTGTAATAGAAGGGTTGTACTATACTGCTGTAATAGAAGGGTTGTACCATACTGCTGTAATAGAAGGGTTGTACCACACAGCTGTAATAGAAGGGTTGTACCATACAGCTGTAATAGAAGGGTTGTACAATACTGCTGTAATAGAAGGGTTGTACTATACTGCTGTAATAGAAGGGTTGTACCATACTGCTGTAATAGAAGGGTTGTACCATACAGCTGTAATAGAAGGGTTGTACCACACAGCTGTAATAGAAGGGTTGTACTATACTGCTGTAATAGAAGGGTTGTACTATACTGCTGTAATAGAAGGGTTGTACTATACTGCTGTAATAGAAGGGTTGTACCATACAGCTGTAATAGAAGGGTTGTACCATACTGCTGTAATAGAAGGGTTGTACTATACTGCTGTAATAGAAGGGTTGTACAATACTGCTGTAATAGAAGGGTTGTACTATACTGCTGTAATAGAAGGGTTGTACCATACAGCTGTAATAGAAGGGTTGTACCATACAGCTGTAATAGAAGGGTTGTACCATACAGCTGTAATAGAAGGGTTGTACCACACAGCTGTAATAGAAGGGTTGTACCACACAGCTGTAATAGAAGGGTTGTACCACACAGCTGTAATAGAAGGGTTGTACCATACAGCTGTAATAGAAGGGTTGTACCATACTGCTGTAATAGAAGGGTTGTACTATACTGCTGTAATAGAAGGGTTGTACCACACAGCTGTAATAGAAGGGTTGTACCATACAGCTGTAATAGAAGGGTTGTACCATACAGCTGTAATAGAAGGGTTGTACCATACAGCTGTAATAGAAGGGTTGTACCATACAGCTGTAATAGAAGGGTTGTACCACACAGCTGTAATAGAAGGGTTGTACCACACAGCTGTAATAGAAGGGTTGTACTACACAGCTGTGCTAACAATAATCACACTTAATTGCCAAGAAGGAGTGTGGAAACTTAAAACAGCAAAAGTCAATATCATCAGCCATATTTATAATGGAAAGACAGAATCCCAGGTGACAGCACACCTCCAGGTAGACTTCATTGTGATGACTTAATGTGACAAACATTCCGCAAACAGCAATATTCCAACCATCCCGGGTTCTTTGTGGAACATTATATTATAAAATATAAAACACCGAGTACACCGAGATCAAATAAAACCGTATAACATTCTAATCACGATTCTCTCAGTATGGATAAACAGTACTGTTCGCTGTTAATCAGAACAAAAGTATCTATTTTTATACAAGTGTTATGAAATGGCAAGTTAAAAATAGTGCATGCATGCCCACTTGCAAATCTGAGTTCTACCCATATTTTATGAAGTTACCGCAAAGTTCACTCTGGGCCCCCATGCATACGCCGCTCATGTGCGTCCAATCTCCAATTTAACCCCAGGTTCACACCTAAGCATTTTCTGCAGCATTTTGCAGAAATGCAGTACAGTCCATTTAACATGATTTCCTATGGGACAAGTTCACATCTCCGCATTTAAACCCGACGAGTTTTTTGGAAAGGGTCAAGGATTTTTTTTTTAATGCAAAAAGTTGCGTTTTTGGTTCTATAGACTTCAATGGAAATGCTGCAGAAAAGCATGTAGTGTGTTTTTGCAGTGTTTTGCATTTTAAATCTTCCCTTGATGACAGTACCTGTGACGAAACGCGTAAGGTGGGGCCATGCACACATGCTACTGTGCATGCACGAACGGCCGGCGGCCATTTTGGAAACTGGAAAATTTGGATTTTTTTTTTGCCAATCAATGTCTAATGATGTTTGCTTACATCTACCCTAATTAAGGTCCATTGTTTGGAAAATCCTTATCTGCTGTTTTGGTGATCTGGAGGAGGATTCGAGTGACCGGCTTTCTTGATTGTTTAACCTCTTCACGCCGGCTGAACGCAAAAGTGCAGCCTCCCGGCGTCTGGGTCTTGACGTCGAACGGCTGCACATTTGCGTTCTATTAAAAAATACATATGTGCTGAGAGCGCGCGCCCTGCGCACTCCTACCACACATATCCGGTACTCACAGAAAGGTCCCGATCGAAAGATCTCCTCTTGAGATCGGGACCTTTCCCGATCATGTGACCGCCGTAAACCCTACCCCACCTCCTGGCTTCTGAAACCCTTAAAGGGCCGGGATGCGCCCGCGCCAAGGGGTTAACAAAGCGCGATTGACCGCTCGTAACAGGGGGTCCTGCCTTTCTGGTAAGCCTTCTGTAGTAATGGTTGGTGACACGACAACGGTCCTTGGATTTCTTTTGTTTCATCACAGTCTCTGGGAACTTTCTTTTCTTTTTAGATGGACTATTTTTTTTACACATTTTTCACTGTGTTCTTTTGATTATCTGTAACTTTTTAAGCGCAGCACTTTTATGTATTTATTGTTGATTGCCTAGTATCAGGGTTTTGTGTTCAGCTGCTATATGTTTTTACACTTCATTTTTGATTATTGATTATCTATTGTGGTTCTTATTAGCGCAGGTTTATATATATATATTTATCCTTGCATTTTAAATCTGCCTAACAACAAGAAAATGTTTAAAAAATGAAAAAAAAAAAAACCTGCAAAATTCATAACAAAAGCAGCAATATCGCGTCAAAAACGCAAATGCAAAAACGCAATGCAGAAACGCAACCTGCATAGGTGTGAACCTAGCCTTATTGTGCCCGGGAGGCACAGGTGCAGCGTTCAGCCCCCCTGCCTGCAGCCTGTCAATGTCTATAAGGCCCCTTTCACAGGGGTGGACCCGATCAGACCCTCCATTATTCTCTATGGCAGTGGTTCTCAACCTTCCTAATGCCGTGACCCTTTAATATAGTTCCTCATGTTGTGGTGACCCCCAACCATAAAATTATTTACCCAGTAATTATAATTTATGAGTGTCGTTTTACCTCCAATACTGCTGCTTTTAGCACAGTAGCTGCTTTTAACAGAGTAGCTGCTTTCAACACAGTAGCTGCTTTCTACACAGTAGCTGCTTTTTACACATCAGAAATATGTGTTTTCCGATGGTCTTAGGCGACCCCTGTAAAAGGGTCGTTCGACCCCCAAAGGGGTCGCGACCCACAGGTTGAGAACCACTGCTCTATGGAGTGGCGGATGTAAATGGTTCTGTCTGTGTTCACATCCACCTACATCCAATCTGATCCTTTCCACTAAAAAGAGACAGATGGGGATCCGTTCTCTGTCTGTCTATCAGATCGAATCAGATGGCAGTCAGGTGTACACAGACAGGTAATCCGTTTACAGCCGACCGCCCCTAGAGCACAGCGGGCTGTGTCTGTGTCCGCTCTGAATAAGCGGAGCGGACACGGACCACACATCTACTTGCTCAGCCGGGGATCAGCGAACAGATTCCCCTCTGAGCATGCCCCATGTGGAAGGGGTCTTAGACTGAAATACACTACGGCTGAATGCTGTACTGTGTGGTACTCATGTTTAGGACCCGTAGTCCCAGGTCACACTGGATGCGAATTAGCATGTGCTTTGCATGCCATGCGACTTGCAAATAGCATGCCAAGTCGCACCCTAACTATGCCAGATGAGTGTCTCATTACAGCCATATCCCTCTATAGTGTGCATTTGTTTCAATTCAGAGCACTAACTGTCATTTCAGTGCACAAAGCAAGGTCCATAAAGACATGGAGGAGCCAGTTTGGGGTGGAGGAACTTGACTGGCCTGCACAGAGTCCTGACCTCAACCCCATAGAACACCTTTGGGATGAATCAGAGCGGAGACTGTGAGCCAGGCCTACTCGTCCGACATCAGTGCCTGACCTGACAAATGTGCTTCTGGAAGAATGGTCAAACCTTCCCATAGACACCCTCCTAAACCTTGTGGACGGTCTTCCCAGAAGAGTTGAAGCTGTTATAGCTGCAAAGGGCGGGGCCAACTCATATTGAACCCTACGGACTAAGACTGGGGGGCCATTAAAGGTCATGAGCGTGTAAAGGCCGGCCGACCAATACTTTGCCAATATAGTGTACATATATACAGTGGGGCAAAAAAGTGTTTAGTCCTCCACCAATTGTGCAAGTTCTCCCACTTAAAAAGATGAGAGAGACCTGTAATTGGCATAATAGGTAGACCTCAACTATGAGAGACAAAATGAGAAAAAAAATCCAGACAATCACATTGGCTGATTTGGAAAGAATTTATTTGCAAATTATGGTGGAAAATAAGTATTTGGTCACCTACAAACAAGCAAGATTTCTGGCTCTCACAGACCTGTACCTTCTTCTTTAAGAGGCTCCTCTGTCCTGCACTCATTACCTGTATCAATGGCACCTGTTTGAACTTGTTATCAGTATAAAAGACACCTGTCCACAACTTCAAACAGTCACATTCCAAACTCCACTATGGTGAAGACCAAAGAGCTGTCGAAGGACACCAGAAACAAAATTGTAGACCTGCACCAGGCTGGGAAGACTGAATCTGCAATAGGAAAGCAGCTTGGTGTGAACAAATCAACTGTGGGAGCAATAATTAGAAAATGGAAGACATACAAGACCACTGATAATCTCCCTCGATCTGGGGCTCCACGCAAGATCTCACCCCGTGGGGTCAAAATGATCACAAGAACGGTGAGCAAAAATCCCAGGACCACACAGGGGGACCTATTGAATGATCTGCAGAGAGCTGGGACCAACGTAACAAAGGCTACCATCAGTAACACACTATGCCGCCAGGGACTCAGATCCTGCAGTGCCAGACGTGTCCCCCTGCTTAAGCCAGTACATGTCCGGGCCTGTCTGAAGTTTGCTAGAGAGCATTTGGATGATCCAGAAGAGGATTGGGAGAATGTCATATGGTCAGATGAAACCAAAATAGAACTGTTTGGTAGAAACACAACTCGTCCTGTTTGGAGGAGAGAGAATGCTGAGTTGCATCCAAAGAACACCATACCTACTGTGAAGCATGGGGGTGGCAACATCATGCTTTGGGGCTGTTTCTCCACAAAGGGACCAGGACGACTGATCCATGTACAGGACAGAATGAACGGGGCCATGTATCATGAGATTTTGAGTGCAAACCTCCTTCCATCAGCAAGGGCATTGAAGATGAAACGTGGCTGGTTCTTCCAACATGACAATGATCCCAAACATACCACCCGGGTAACGAAGGAGTGGCTTCGTAAGAAGCATTTCAAGGTCCTGGAGTGGCCTAGCCAGTCTCCAGATCTCAACCCCATAGAAAACCTTTGGAGGGAGTTGAAAGTCCGTGTTGCCCAGCGACAGCCCCAAAACATCATTGCTCTAGAGGAGATCTGCATGGAGGAATGGGCCAACATACCAGCAACAGTGTGTGCCAACCTTGTGAAGACTTACAGGAAACGTTTGACCTCTGTCATTGCCAACAAAGGATATATAACAAAGTATTGAGATGAACTTTTGATATTGACCAAATACTTATTTTCCACCATAATTTGCAAATAAATTCTTTCAAAATCAGCCAATGTGATTGTCTGGATTTTTTTTTCTAATTTTGCCTCTCATAGTTGAGGTCTACCTATGATGCCAATTACAGGCCTCTCTCATCTTTTTAAGTGGGAGAACTTGCACAATTGGTGGCTGACTAAATACTTTTTTGCTCCACTGTATATGTAAAGCACTGCATAAATTGATGGTGCTATATAAGTACCTGTAATAAATAAAAGAGCCCCTGTTCCATCCAGATGTCATTAAGCCCCCTTACAATGAGCCAGCACACATTTTCAGATTGATTTCGGCTGTTCGTTAAAAGGCTGATTTTTAAAAATAAATAAATAAATAAATTCAGGCCTAAGTCGATTTCCAGGTTCCGAGGCCTGTTCAGTCACATAAAGAAAATTGGATCCATATGGGCGAAGGAGAAAAGGTGTCTTAAAGAACAGCAGGGATTTCGCTCCAATTCCCCCAATCCCCCTTCCCAGCCAGGAGACAGGAAACCAAAGTCCTCAATATGGCCGCGCTCCCGGCTCTGTTCCAGCCCTTCCACATGCTCCCCGGCGCCCTCTGACACCGCAGCTGGAATACGCCAACAAACAGTAAGGGAAGGTTTGGTTTTTGGAAGATGTATAGATGTCCTGCACTTCCTGTGGGATCTCTGTACAATACGTTCAGGAGCAGAGCGGCAATGAAAGGGAAAACGGCATCAATAAAATAATAAATGATATGGCGCACCATGTACGCGCGAGGCCTGGATCCCCAACCACCAGGCGTCTGGTCTACACCAGGCCCACAGAAAGCCAACGACCGTCTACTCCGTCACAGAGCCTCACTGGGACATATAACAAAGCACCGCTGATTATTTGAATATTTTATCATGCAAACAAGGTAAATATACTAATTGCTGTATACATATGGAGGACATTTGCTTTCCTGTATCGGTTCTCAGAAGGTTCAGGTTTATTGTATGTATCGTAGCACGCAATGTCAGCTTAGCTCTCCACCTGCATTTTAACCGCTTCCCGACCGCCCTATAGCAGAAATACTGCTACAGGGTGTCCCGGGTACGCAAAATCACGTATATATACGTGAGGGGCAAGCGCTAGGCCATATGCGGGCATGGCTGTCAATCACCGGTTTTCGGCCGGTGATCACTCACCAGTGCCCGGTGATTGCCGAGGGTCTTCAATGGGGAGGAGAACTGTTTTGTTTACTAACAGTTCTCCTCCCTGTCAGCTCAGGCACACTGCTTTGGATGGCAGCACAGCCACCCAAAGCAGTGTGCTTACAGTGAAGCACACAGACACCCATAGTAAAAACACTCCCAGCACACAGTTAACCCTTTGATCGCCCCTCATGTTAACCCCTTCCTGCCCAGTGCCATTAGTTTAGTGTCAGTGCTTTTTTTTTTAGCACTGATCACTGTATTGGTGTCACTGGGGGGTGATTGTCGAGCATCTTCGACGGGGAGGAGAACTGTTTTGTTTACTAACAGGAGGAGAACTGTTTTGTTTACTAACAGTTCTCCTCCCTGTCAGCTCGGGAACACTGCCATCCAAAGCAGTGTGCTTACAGTGAAGCACACAGCCCCATAGTAAAACACACCCATCACACAGTTAACCCTTTGATTGCTCCTCACATTAACCCCTTCCTGCCCAGTGCCATTAGTACAGTGTCAGTGCTTTTTTTAGCACTGATCACTGTATTGGTGTCACTGGGGGGTGATTGCCGAGGATCTTCATCGGGGAGGAGAACTGTTTTGTTTACTAACAGTTCTCCTCCCTGTCAGCCCAGGCACACTGCTTTGGATGGCTGTGTCATTGGGGGGTGATTGCCGAGGATCCTCTTAGATTGTAAGCTCCCAGGATCAGGGCCCTCCTAACCCTCTTGTTTTGAACTGTATTGTTGCTGTATTGTCTCCTGTTACATTGTAAAGCACTGAGCAAACTGTTGGTGCTATATAAATCCTGTATAATATTAATTGTTGGCACTGTATAAATCCTGTATAATAATAATAATAATAAGCAGTGTGCTTACAGTGAAGCACGCAGACACCACCCCTTAGTAAAACACTCACCGCACACAGTTAACCCTTTGATCGCCCCACATGTTAACCCATTCCTGCCCAGTGCCATTAGTACAGTGTCAGTGCTTTTTTTTTTTAGCATTGATCACTGTATTGGTGTCCCTGGGGATGTCAGTGACACCAAGTCAGTTCCCCCCAGTGTCAGAATGTCCGCCGCAGACCCACTATAAGTCGCTGATAGTCGCCATTACTAGTAAAAAAGAAAAAAAAATATCTCAGTATCTATACCACCATTTTTAAACGCTATAACTTTCACGTAAACCAATTAATTTACGCACATTGGGATTTTTTTTCCGCAAAGACATGGAGCAGAACACATTTTGGCCTAAATTTATGACGAAATTTGGTTTTTTAAATTTTTTTACTGGACATGTTTAATAGCAAAACAGTCAAAAATATAGTTTTTTTTCTCAAAATTGCCGGAAAGCTCAATTCGTGGGAAAAAAAGACCATAAATGTAATTATGGCGCGGCATTGCATGACCGCGCAGTTGTCCTTAACCCAAAAAAAATGGCCTGGTCAGGAAGGGGGGGGGGGGTAAATCCTCTGGAGAGCAAGTGGTTAATTCATCTTCATTCGGGACAACCTTACTTCAAGGCTGCTGTAAAATGGGTAGGGTTGTGTGCTTTTTTGGGGGGTTTTTTAACACAGAAAAGGGAACAAGCCTCTCACCAGACACAAAAAAATGCATCTGTTATAGCAGCATGGAAGGTACAAATCCCAGAAGCCTGAGACTTGTAGTTCCACAACACCCGGACAGCCAAAGTCTGCTGAGACTGAAAGTCTATGCCCAGATTCGGAATGTCGGTTAAACCGGAGATGACTAGAATACGGTGTCACACACATCCATACATATCTGCTCTGGGGCTGCTGACCCACTTTCAGAAGCGGACGCTCGCTGGGTCAATAATATATTCTAATTACTGCTACTCCCGCGCTCTGTGTCCCCAGTCTACTATCATCTAAAAACCTAACTGGATGACTGGACTGAAATCGCATACACGCAGAAAGAAAATAGAAGGCTTTATTTTTAAGGGAATGTGTATTGGTTCTGTATTTATTTTTGTTTTTATTTGTTATGGTCAAGATGAAAAAAAAGAATAAAATAAAAATTGCATATTTTAAATATTTTGTATTCTTATATTCAGCCAGTAAGTGGAGCTTTAGGCTCCTTTTCTTGTGTTTTCCAGTCTCCTTAACAGCTGCTGTTAAAAGGCTTTTTGTTTCCAGAACTCAAGGTTCCAACTGCAGACAGAATGCCTGAAAGGAGACAGTTTCTGCAGCGCTCTGTCTATAGCTAACCCACAGTGCTCTGGGAATCCTTTCTCCTGATTCAAATATTTATTTGAAAATTGCAACCTCTTGTCGACCACTTACTGAAACTGTGCGCCACCCTTAACACCCACATGTCGCACATATGCGTCCATGATGTTCACCAGATATAGCGAATGCAGGGTCCAGAGAGACCAGATATAGTGAATGCAGGGTCCAGGGAGACCAGATATAGTGAATGCAGGGTCCGGGGAGAGCAGATATAGTGAATGAAGGGTCCGGGGAGAGCAGATATAGTGAATGAAGGGTCCGGGGAGAGCAGATATAGTGAATGCAGGGTCCGGGGAGACCGAATATAGTGAATGCGGGATCTGGGGAGACCAGATATAGTGAATGCAGGGTCTGGGGAGACCAGATATAGTGAATGCAGGGTCCGGGGAGACCAGATATAGTGAATGCAGGGTCCTGGGAGACCAGATATAGTGAATGCAGGGTCCGGGGAGACCAGATATAGTGAATGCAGGGTCTAGGGAGACCGGATATAGTGAATGCAGGGTCCGGGGAGACCGAATATAGTGAATGCAGGGTCTGGGGAGACCGGATATAGTGAATGCAGGGTCTGGGGAGACCGGATATAGTGAATGCAGGGTCTGGGGAGACCGAATATAGTGAATGCGGGGTCTGGGGAGACCAGATATAGTGAATGCAGGGTCTGGGGAGACCAGATATAGTGAATGCAGGGTCCGGGGAGACCAGATATAGTGAATGCAGGGTCCGGGGAGACCAGATATAGTGAATGCAGGGTCTGGGGAGACCAGATATAGTGAATGCAGGGTCCGGAGGGACAAGATATAGTGAATGCAGGGTCCGGGGAGACCAGATATAGTGAATGCAGGGTCCGGGGAGACCAGATATAGTGAATGCAGGGTCTGGGGAGACCAGATATAATGAATGCAGGGTCCGGGGGCACAAGATATAGTGAATGCAGGGTCCGGGGAGACCAGATATAGTGAATGCAGGGTCCGGAGACCAGATATAGTGAATGCAGGGTCCGGGGAGACCAGATATAGTGAATGCAGGGTCCGGGGAGACTAGATATAGTGAATGCAGGGTCCGGGGAGACCAGATATAGTGAATGCAGGGTCCGGGGAGACCAGATATAGTGAATGCAGGGTCCGGGGAGACCAGATATAGTGAATGCAGGGTCCGGGGAGACCGGATATAGTGAATGCAGGGTCCGGGGAGACCAGATATAGTGAATGCAGGGTCTGGGGAGACCAGATATAGTGAATGCAGGGTCTGGGGAGACCAGATATAGTGAATGCAGGGTCTGGGGTTTAGTAACACTTTAAGACTGCAGGGAGAAGCTCTGAAACACGTTATTTAGACCATCAGTCATCAAGTAATATATAATATATACGGCTTCCTGGTAATATTCTCATCTCCCCCAATCCGTGTGTCACTGACAGACAAGACCTGACCTCTTACTTTACGCTACAAATAAAGATAGAAAAAAATAACCTGTCATAAAAATGTCTGTACTGAGATGGTAAAAAAAGCTCAACTAAAAATAGACCGTGGGTATATGTGAGGTCACGACTCAGGAAGCTCAGCGTCATCGGCACAAGTTCATAAAGTCAAACACTGCTACCCCCTCAGGGCAAAATCACATCATTTCCATCCCTACAGAAAAAACCCGTCTTGTATCCATACCTGGGAACTTGACTATTGCTAGAATTGAATTTCTGGCTACTGGCTCTGGGCGCTGTTCTCCAGTGGCTTGCTCACCTGCAGGAGTGACAACGGTATCACTCCCGACAGAGCAGGGGCCAAGGTAGCTGGTGAAGGGTGGATTCTGCTTCTGCTTTCCTCCTTCCAAAGGCAGCCTATTGTGGGCAGAAGAGCAGGAAGAGAGGACACCCACTGAGAATTTCACATGACCAGATACTGGAGGAAGAAGAAGCTGCCTTTAGTCCAGGGTGGGCACGGGGTTCAAACTGTAAGTACACCGAGAGTGGTGGTGCCAAATGCAACTCAGCCCTCGAGCTCCTCTGTTCCCTTTAAAACCTCTAAAGTGCTAAATAGTCACCCTACCACCTCATAGCCCCTCAGTTTCTTCTTCATCCTCCCCTAAAGCCACCCAGGGCCCCTTGGTTCAATGCACCTAATTTATTACCTCTTTCATCCCAGTGACACCATCCCAGTCAGACTGACACCACCAACACAGTGCCATTTTTGTCACCCACTGACACTGATACAGCAGCAGTGTTTTCTAGTAACACAGTGGCATTTTTTTCTCCCAGTGACACCAACACAATGGCATTTTTTTCTCCCAGTGACATCACCAACACAATGGCATTTTTTTCTCCCAGTGACATCACCAACACAGTGGCATTTTTTTCTCCCACTGATACAGCAGCAGTGTTTTTCTAGTAACACAGGGGCATTTTTTTCCTCCCAGTAACACCACCAACACAGGTGCATTTATCCTTTCTGTGACACCATGGATACAGGAGCATTTTTTTCCTTCCAGTGTCATCACAGTAGCAGGGGCATTTTTCTCTTTCCAGTGACACCACCAACACAGGTGCATGTTATCCTTTCTAAGACACCATGGATACAGGAGCATTTTTTTTCCTTCCAGTGTCACCACAGTAGCAGGGGCATTTTTCTCTTTCCAGTGACACCACCAACACAGGTGCATGTTATCCTTTCTAAGACACCACGGATACAGGAGCATTTTTTCCTTCCAGTATCACCACAGTAGCATTTTTTTTCTTTCCATTGACACCATGGACACAGGGGCATTTTTCCTTCCAGTGATACCATGGATGCAGGGGCATTTTCCTTCCAGTGACACCATGGACATAGGGGAATTTCCTTCCAGTGACACCATGAACACAGGGGCATTTCATTTCCTTTTAAGTGAAACCCCTGACACAGAGGTATTTCTTTCCTCACACTGGTGCTGACACATTTTTTCCTTTGCCACCATTAGCCCCATATTTTGGTATGTGCACCCTCCAAGTTTTATCCCAGCTCCCCTGCTCCAGTCCCTGTCCCACCTGCTTTCTCAGGCCCAATGATTTATCAGAGATCCCAGGTACACATGTATAAAATTGACATCAAAAGCCAGTTATTGTTGCCTACATAGCTGAGGGTTGGCGCAGTGTTTGTCAGCGTTGGCATTCATATGGAACCATACAGGACGGGTACAATAACTAAGTAGAAGACACGATAGGCGGGGTCTACAGTAGACGTGATCATAGGATATAATGGCACACAGCCCTCCATTGCTGCCCCCAGTTTGGCCACCGCAGAGCTGCCCATGTGACTCTACACAAGTGCCAGAGCTGGTAGTCCCTGCATTGGTCCTCAGTAGACCAGGCACCGGTAAACAGCTTTGCCGTATCACACTAAGAGGTTATATTTAGTTTTTGATTCAGAGCCCAGGACAGCGTGATCGTGTTTTGTAGGAATAAAGTCAACACATCCTGTACCGGCACCAAAATGCAGCAAATCCATTACAAACACAAAAACCTTATTAGCGGTTGTAAGCCATTACGTATACCCGAGGAAATGACTGGATACACAGAAATGAAACAAATCCTCCTACACAGGTTGTACTTGTTTATCTGCAGCCATCTCTCCTCTACATCCATTCAAAGTGCTGAATTTATAAAGCTTATCTGAGAATTCAGAAAAAAGGGGGTGGAGAGCTGAAATTACACTCTGCAAAGCTCAGCGAGGAGAGCTCTGAGAGCTGATTGGAGGGAAGGGACAGACCCCCCTCCACACAGTTCAAAGGAACAGAGCTGAGGCTTTCAATTTGCTGGAGGACGCTCCCCTGTCACCATTTTCTCTTGGTGTCAGGAAAACTTGTCAGAAGTGATTCATGCTGATAGCAAAGGAGGGAGGCAGCAGACAGAAATGACACTTAGTGCTCTTAATTGAGACAAGTTCACACTATAGAGGGGTATGCTTTGTTAAAATTTCATGTCTGAGGTTTACAATCATTTTAAAAAGGGGCAAATTCAGACTGAAAAGCCAGTCTCTTGCTAAAGCTCACCCAATGACCAGTTATAATCACCTTCATAGTATTCCACCACTGATCCTAATACATGGTTTGAATTCCATGGAATAGGGGAATTTCCTTCCAGTGACACCATGGACACAGGGGCATTTTCCTTCCAGTGATACCATGGACGCAGGGGCATTTTCCTTCCAGTGATACCATGGACACAGGGACATTTTCCTTCCAGTGACACCATGGACACAGGGGCATTATTGTTAGGTCCGATTTTCAGACAAAAAATCAGTCGAATTTCAACCCATGTATGGCTATCCTTAAACATTGCCAAAGTTGCAAATTACAGGTGTTGCAGTTTCCAAAGAGTACTGATACCCCTTCATCATGTGACAGTCTTCAAGGTTAGTGATTGGCCACTAGGCATGAGCACCAAATCACGGGGCAGGTCACTTGCTTCCCGAAACATGGAAGCACCAGGTATTCTCCTACAACAGAAGAACATGTGGCATGGGAGTGCTGTCAAGGCAAGAAGACCTGGGGTCCAGGGGTAGGTTTTGATCAGGATAGGCAAGGTGATGGGGTCTCCATCATACTCTTTGAGAACGTTAGCAGATTCAATGCCATGTCCACCTTGACATGTAAGAGTGTGGACTTCAAGATGAGATGGGTGGTTTCCTGTTGTGTAACAAGCTACCTATACACCCCTCCACACAGCTCTGCTATGGTGGGAACCTGAATGGCACATCAAAAATTCGCTCTCCTTCACATACAATGGCCTGAGCTGGATAAGATCTTCAGGTTGGATCAGAGCCAGTTCTGAAGATCTGGGTGATAGCCAATAAAGATGCCTTTCCACCACTGCCGATTATCAGTGTATTGTCTGGGGGCACCACCCAATCCTGGGCGGAATGGGAGGCCACTTCTGCTCGACCCAATCTGTCTCCAAAGTAAGAGCCCAGAGGAAACAGGCTGACTTAAAATAAACTACATCTAAACCCAAGGAAAAAAAATGATATACTGCGAATTATCAGTGTGTGGCCGCATTTGTTTCCTTAGGGTGACAACGCTGCATCTATAGAGGATCAGTGTTGTCACCCTAGGGTTAAGGCAACACTCTTCTCCATAACACAGGAGGTGGGTAGTTCAAAGAAGAGAACTGGAAAGACCCATAACATTGCCTTAGATTTCCGTAAAGTAGAATTTCTGGCAGAATTTGCAACCTGAGGCCCACTATAATTTTGGAAAACTGTCAAAAACTCAGATCTCTATTGGAAACAGTGTACTGATCTCTCATCTTCGCAACCCAGCTTTCCCCCCTTCTTGGACTTTACCGCGTTCCTTTCAACTCTGGTCCTCAGCTAATCTCCTTAGCGCCAACCACTTCTTGACTAACTCCGGGGTCCGTCCCTTCCCGTCCCTCCGAGAATCTCACTCTCTTCCCGCGTCAGAAATGTTCCGCTATCTCCAATTAAAGCACTTTTATTCCCCCCTTTCCACCACCACTTGCTCCACTAGATCTCTGACCCCCTTCAAAAGCGCATGCATGAAAGATCCGCATAGGCGTGGCCTTATCTCTATTCTTTACGCTCAACTCTCGACTCCCGTATCTTCCCCTTACCCCTCATACGTCACCAGGTGGGAGAAGGATCTGGCCTTACAACTGAGCTCCGAGGATTGGGATCATATTTGGCAGGCAACTAAATCCTCTTCGCAGAATGTAGTGGCAGTTGAGACAAACTACAAGGTTCTATCCCCATGGTATTTGGTCCCGACTAGGGTCGCTAAATATACACCTGGATACTCCCCCGACTGTTTTCAAGGCTGTGCAATGAGGGGCACCTACCTTCACATTTGGTGGTCCTGCCCGATAGGCCACACTTTCTGGGAAGATATCTTCCACATGTTATCCACCCTTTTCCAAAAACCTATTGTGCCAACACCAGACATCGCATTGCTCAATTTCCGACCCCCCTCCATTTCTAAAACTCAGTTTAAGCTTCTCTTGCAGATCACAACCTCAGCTAAGCAAGTCATAGCGAAATCTTAGAAGACCTCATCTCTTAGCATAGAGGTGGTTCAGAATCAGGAACCATGATACACGCCAAAGTGGAGGCCACCATTACAGACACAATTCCCAAATTTCTATCGACCTGGTCCCCCTGGGTTAACCACTTCCTCCCTCAGGGTTTCGATGAATCGCTGCTTCTTCCTTAATACTCCCCCACCCTGGAAGTTGCTCCGGAGCACTGGTTTGGTCCAGCTTCCCTTTCCCCGTCCTGGAAGTCACACATTCTATCCATCCCCTTCTTTCTTCTTCCTTCTCTATTCTTCCTCACCTTTCTTATTCCTTCTTTCCTCTCCTTTTTTTTCTGGTTATGCTATTCAGTTTTTAAAGTTGCTATAACCATACAGATGCTCAAAGGCCCTGGGCCTCACACTTACTTATGCCGGATATATGGTACCATTTGTTGTATCCTGCTGTATGTGCACTATATCTGTAACCCAATAAAAAGATTGAACAAGGAAACAGTGTACTGAATTCCTAAGATGCAGCGGACTGCTTTTTCCATGAGTCCGCACCATACTTGCAGCCATATTCCAGCTATCCCCTGCAAGAAGAATTTCGTCTGTGGCCATATACTTTCTTTCATAAATCATTTTTCGATTTTTACATTTGAACACCAAGCCTGATTGTGTGGCCATAGTGAGGACACAACCTCCAACTGAGCAGTCGGTTTTAGAAGGATCAAGGCAAAGCCTACATAAGTACCCCCAGAACGGAAGCAGGTCAGGATCAAGCTTGCTAAATTCAATATTTCAAGTACCCAGAGGGACATGATTTATTTTTATCAAGTGGGAATCCAGGTTTTCTCTTCTTGTTTAATGCAGGTATTTGTACAGCCAGAAAAAAAAATTAGCTCCTGATATAATTGTAATGAACAAGATCCGGAAACTCGCAGTGTTCCCAGATAATTAGTCGGATTTATACGGGGAACGTATTACAGTCCAGCCTAGATAGCAGAGCCAGAATTGGCAACAGGACACAAAACTTCACCAGCATTTCAATTAGAAGGACAAAAGATTCTGGAGAGGAGAAGCGGAAAATCGTTTTCATCTCGTCTGCAGCTGAAATAAAACCCAACTGGCAAGACAGGCTTGTGGTAAAAAATAAAAGTTTTAAGCAGCTTCAGTGGCCGTAAGTTACAAAATATTTTCCAAATGCACAACCGGTTTTCTCAGTTCTGGTACCATCCTCCACACTACATAAAGGTTCCTGTGTCACCTCCTCCCATGCTCGCCTCCGGGACTTCTCCTGAGCTTCTCCCATCCTATGGAACTCTTTTGTATCACTAAACCTTTCCTCCTAGATTGTAAGCTCTAACGAGCCGGGCCCTCTATTTCCTCTTGTACCAAATTGTATTGTAACTGTAATGTCTGCCTTCATTTTGTAAAGCGCTGCGCAAATTGTTGGCGCTATATAAATCACCTCCTCCCATGCTCGCCTCCAGGACTTCTCCCGAGCTTCTCCCATCCTATGGAACACCCTACCCCGAAATGTCCGGCTGTCTCCTAATCTATCCACCTTTAGACGATCCCTGAAAACTTCTCTCTTTAAAAGAAGTCTATCCTGCTTCTAACTAGTAAACCGCCATTTATTTCCTCCATCATCATCCCCTCACAACTATTACCTTTTGTATCACTCAACCCTTCCTCCTAGATTGTAAGCTCTAACGAGCCGGGTCCTCTGTTTCCTCTTGTACCAAATTGTATTGTAACTGTAATGTCTACCTTCATTTTGTACAGCGCTGAGCAAACTGTTGGCGCTATATAAATCCTGTATAATAATAATAATAATAACAAATAATAATAATAAAAATAAAAATAACAAATAATAATAATTATTATTATTATTATTATTATTATTATTATTAATAATAATAATAATAATAATACTAATAATACTAATAATAATAATAAATAATAATAATAAACAGAGGTTTGAAACTCTCTTTTCTGAGGATGCATTTATTTCTCAACTCCACCTCCTACAATATGGCGGTCTTGAGAATGAACAGTTGCATTTTTGTTTTTGCATTTCATTTCTTTTAATTAAGAGGCAGCTCCATTGACAACAACTAGAGAAATCTCAAAAGTTAGGCCCCGTGTACAATGGACGTTTATCTGCGGATGAAGGGTACAGATTCACCGTCCAGCCCTGCTGGTGGCAGCCTGTTAGCCCGGGTTCACACTGATGCGGTGCGAAATTTGCACCGGTTTCTGTGCATCCCAATCGCACCTCATTCACATGAACCATTGCGGGTGTGTATTTTAAGTTAACAACACCCAGAAATCAGTTCGCAAAACGTGGTGCGATGTGCAGAACCGGATCGCATAGGTGTGAATAACCATGCGATCCGATTCTAGCGTGGACCAAAAAAAGGAGTCCTGCACCTTCTTGCGGTGCGATTCGAGCCATACATAATGTATAGCTGAAATCGTGCCGCACAGAATTTTCATGTGATTTGCACAGGAATGCGGTGCGGTTCCCGTGCGAATCACATGCGGTATGTTGTACCGCACAAGTGTGCACCCGGGCTTAAACTCTATAGGCTCGTTCACACTTGCTTTGGTCTCTGAAGAGAGATCTGCATTTGTATCACTCTTGAAGGTGCAATTGTCAGGTAGGGAGGAGGAGGCTCTCTAGAGCAGACTTTCTCAATCAGGGTGCCCAGGCACCCCGGGGTGCCTTGAGGTTTCTTCAGAGGTGCCTTGGCAAAATGTCCAAAAATTGCCCAAAACTTCTATAGAAGCCAGAGGGTGGAACAAGCCTGCCTCTAGTTGCACAAAGCCACAGGTTTTCATTGTGCACCATTACGACCTTCTAGCCGCCGGCGTCCTGACAACCAATGACATCATCAGTTGATAAGGAGGATGTCAGCTGCCTGCACAGCATCCTAGTTTGACCCTCCCCCGCCACTCTCCATCAGTGCTGGGCTCACTTTACCTCAGTGATGGAGAAAAACTGAGGAAGAGGAGAAACATTGGAACACTAGTCAGTACCAGTGTGCAAAAGTGTACTTGCATTGGAAGAATAAATCACTTCTAATGTTGGGTGTCCTACATGTGTGGATGTTACTGCGTTATATAAAACTATTAGAATAGTTTTTCACATTTTAGAATGGTGTGCCTCAAGACTGTCCATAATTTTAAAGGGTGCCTCGGGACTGTCCATAATTTTAAAGGGTGCCTCGGAACTGTGCTTAATTTTAAAGGGTGCCTCGGAACTGTGCTTAATTTTAAAGGGTGCCTCGGGATTGTCCATAATTTTAAAGGGTGCCTCAGGACTGTCCATAATTTTAAAGGGTGCCTCAGGACTGTCCATAATTTTAAAGGGTGCCTCAGGACTGTCCATAATTTTAAAGGGTGCCTCAGGACTGTCCATAATTTTAAAGGGTGCCTCGGGACTGTCCATAATTTTAAAGGGTGCCTCGGGACTGTCCATAATTTTAAAGGGTGCCTCGGGACTGTCCATAATTTTAAAGGGTGCCTCAAGACTGGCCATAATTTTAAAGGGTGCCTCGGGACTGTCCATAATTTTAAAGGGTGCCTCAAGACTGGCCATAATTTTAAAGGGTGCCTCGGGACTGTCCATAATTTTAAAGGGTGCCTCGACTGAAAAAAGGTTGAGAAACGCTGATCTAGAGTGCCACAACCGAGTACATTACACATGGTTGCAGGGCACTTGCAGAGCAGACCTATTTATTTAGTCAAGCTGCACCCACTGAAAGTGACAGGGGGTATAATTCCTGCAGTAGAAGCAGCATGTGCACAGCCCTGACTGCTGACTCTGCAGCTAAAGGGGGAGCGATTAGGGGTGGTAAAAACAGGGCTCAGCTGCAGGGTTTTACCGCCTCTCAACCGCAAGTCCTATGAGAGCCTCACAGCTGCTGCAGCTGGACGGTGCACTTAGTGGTATGTAACATTAGGGCAGTATGCACTCCAGGACGAATTCACAAAACACAGACTTCCTGCATTCTGTCCTAAATGGACGTGCTGCTGAGTGTACTCCACTCCGTCCGGCCACAGAAGCTGTCAGACTTTCATTGAGTTTAACAGGTTCCCAGAAGTGGGGATGGATGGCGCACCTGTGCCCTCCGCCCGCTACTAAGTACGGAACCCCAGTGCCCCGGATCAAACACCCAGAGGGCATGGGGCCTTAGGCAACAACTGTCATTTTTAAGCAGCATTGGCTACCTGGCTCCTGGGATCTATCTAGTCCTCCATTAAAAAGAAACCTGTTACTTGGACCTGCCTGGACAAAGAATACGGTCATCAGCCAAACCCACGTTAGTATTTTATATTCTAACTATCATCCCGACACCGACAACATGGTACATGATAATCGGGAATCCCGCACAATGGTGCACAACGTAAAAAATCCTTCCCACCTCAGGGAGTTCGTTAACTCATGAACTCTGGAAACAGACATGCCTTACGGCACAGAGGGCGACAGCAGCAATTATTTCAGTGCTGATCTGCTAAAGGGAACACCGCGCCAGGGGAACTGATCCAACCACGGGAAAATCGCTAGAGCGAAATGTGAGGCCAGGGACAATACACAGAAGACCCGGGGAAAAAGAACGCAGCATTGAACACTGTTGGCCGGCATTACAGGAGCCTCAAAGAAGACCACATTTGGGCCAGTTCAACAAGACTGCACATAGAACAACGACAGTGGGCAAAGTTTGATAATGCATGATCATTAGATTTCAGATTATGAAAGCTAGATCAATATGAACTTATTGGACTTTTTTTTTTATACCCACTTAACCCAACATTACTGCCCACTGTCCTGTTTAAACAGACTCTGCCAGTGCCATTCAGGGCAAAGTAACCAATTCTCTTTAAAGCCCACCACTAGTTCCATTTAGTGGTGGGCACCTTCTGATGAATACCTTATTGCTCATCCGATGCTTCATTTCTCCACTAACCTTGAGTAAGGTCTCTGTTGAACCTTACACTGGATTAATGAGGTCACCCCTTCTCAAGTCAAAGTACCATCATGGAGGTCACGTGCTCCCCCATACCCAAAACAAGTATTTAATGACCGCTCCAACTATGGAATGGATCGGGGGAGCATAGGAAAGGTTGATGGGTGAGCTTTACAGAGGCTCTCTAAATATAGATTCTCTCATTGTTGACCTGAATAGGCTACTTGCCTGGTTTTTGAAAACAGGACCAGCATGCCAGCCAGGCAACTAGCACTGGGTCTACAGCAAGCATGTAAACTGGTGTGCAGGGCCACATGTGGCCCACCTGCTCCTTCTTTGCATCCCTTAGAGATTTAACAATGAGGACAGAGATGACATAGTCCCACTTCCTTGTGTTCTTTTTTTCAGCAGAATGCTCCAGGAGATACTTTCTGGTCCTCTTTGCAGGGGCTACTTCTGTAAATTAAAATTGTTGCAAGTTACCAAAGTGGTATAATCTTTATATGTTATAACTGAGTAGTTGCAGCCCTCTGCAGACGTAATGTGGACCCTTATAAGATTTATTGCACTCATTTTGGCCCATTGTTCCATACCTTCTCTACAGTGTACATGGCAGGAACAATAGGTTGTAACTCCTTTTGGTAGCAAGTTGATTAGTTCAGTATTTGGTGTAAGGTCCTGTAGAAAACATATCGATGTTATGCTTGATAAACAGATCAAATTTAGCTCTGGCAACATGTCAACTACCTGTGTCATTGGGGAACCTCAGATCACAGCTGGCCCTGACAATATGTCAATACCTTGCCACTGGAGAACCTCTGATCATAGCCGGTTCTGACAATAAGTCAATCACCTTCCACAGGAGAACCTCTCATCACAGCCGCCCCTGACAATATGTCAATAAGTTGCCACTGAAGAAACTCAGATCACTGCCGGCCCTGATAATATGTCAATCTCCTTCCACTGTAGAACCTCAGAACACAGCCAGCCCTGACAATATGTCAATAACCTGCCAATGGAGAACCTCTGATTACAGCCGGCCCTGACAATATATCAATTACCTTCCACTGGAGAACCTCAGATCACAGCCGGCCCTAACAATAGGTCAATAACTTGCCAATGGAGAACCTCTGATTACAGCCGGCCCTGACAATATATCAATTACCTTCCACTAGAGAACCTCAGATCATAGCCGGCCCTGACAATATGTCAATCACCTTCCACTGGAGAACCGCAGATCACAGCTGGCCCTGACAATATGTCAATGACTTGCCAATGGAGAACCTCAGATTACAGCCGGCCCTGACAATAAGTTAATCACCTTCCATGGTGAACTTCCAATCACAACCGGCCCTGACAATAAGTCAATCACCTTCCATGATGAACTTCCGATCACAACCGGCCCTGACAATATGTCAATCACCTTCCACTGGTGAACCTCAGATCACAGCCAGCCCTGACAATATGTCAATGACTTGCCAATGGAGAACCTCAGATTAGAGCCGACCCTGACAATAAGTCAATCACCTTCCATGGTGAACTTCCGATCACAACCGGCCCTGACAATATGTCAGTCACCTTCCACTAGAGAACCTCAGATCACAGCAGGCCCTGACAATATGTCAATAACTTGCCAATGGAGAACCTCAGATTACAGCCGGCCCTGACAATATGTCAATCACCTTCCATGGTGAACTTCCGATCACAACCGTCCCTGACAATATGTCAATCACCTTCCATGGTGAACTTCCGATCACAACCAGCCCTGACAATATGTCAATCACCTTCCACTGGAGAACCTCAGATCACAGCCGGCCCTGACAATATGTCAATGACTTGCCAATGGAGAACCTCAGATTACAACCGGCCCTGACAATAAGTCAATCACCTTCCATGATGAACCTCCGATCACAACCGGCCCTGACAATATGTCAATCACCTTCCACTGGTGAACCTCAGATCACAGCCGGCACTGACAATATGTCAATCACCTTCCATGGTGAACTTCCGATCACAACCGTCCCTGACAATATGTCAATCACCTTCCACTGGAGAACCTCAGATCACAGCCGGCCCTGACAATATCCCAATCATCTACTGGAGAACCTCAGATCTAGCTGCTGTGTACTTTTGGTTAGACGGGACAGGCCCTCTGTATGTGATAAGTCAGACACATGTTTAAAATTTTCACTGGAAAAAGGCCTTTCCTTTTTTCACTTTAATTAGACATAGCACCTGCATTCCCTGTGGAAATGCCTCAGAGATATTGTTCGTAGGTTGGGGAGGCATACTAACTGTCTACCGTTATGACAATCTTCATGAACACTCACTATAGGTACCATCTGACACTGATAATCTCACTATTGCCTTTTTACTGCACAGATAAGAACTCCAAAGTGCTAAAATATTACCTGCTTCTAAGAAACCGATCCCAACAGAGCACCTGAGCAATGCCACAGCCACGGCCATGAGACTACCATTTGAGAGAGCCTTCATTCCAGCATATATATATAGATTTTCTCAATACCTGAATCTGTGATATATATATATATATATCTATATATATATATATATCTATATATATATATCACAGATTCAGGTATTGAGAAAATTACTTATCTCACTGCTTCATACTATCATTCCAGATTTGTTGCAAAGACAGAAATGGGACTCATCCTCCTCACCTAATTTGATCACACGACTGTACAAAGGGTTCAAGGCCTGTGGCCAAGGACCACCATGACCCGTGGGACAATGCTAGGACAGAATGCCTGGCACAAAGGTCATTGACCATGCTTCAATGTTACAATAGAAGAAAACCTCTAACCTAGTGCAAACCAGGGTATTGCTTACAATAAAAGGCCTTTGGAATCACAAAATATAACCACCATTGATTTCAAGCAGCAGATAAAGCTCAATGACCGCCAATACTTTTTTCTGATTCTGGACAGAGAGGTAAGCCCGGGTTCACACTGATGCGGTGTGGAATTCGCAGCATTTTCAGTGCGAAATCCGCACCGCAATAGAATCATACCCCGTTCATGCGAACCGCTGCGGGTGTGTATGTTAAGTTAACAACACCCCGAAATTGGTCCGTAAAACGCGGTGCGATGTGAAGAATTGGATCGCATAGGTGTGAATACCCATGCGATCCGATTCTTAGTGCGAACCAAAAAAATGAGTCCTGCACATTTTTGGTGCGGGTGTGGTGCGATTAGGGCCAAACAAAATGTACGGCTCCAACTGCATCGCACACAAATCGCATGTGATTTGCACATATGTGAACCCGGGGTTAAATGATTAAAGTTTTTATGACAATCTGCGCACCCATAGAAATATTTTCCCTCAATACCTATTTTTTTAAATAATTTTTATTTTTCATTTTCTTAATGGTACAATATCAAGACATGTCCACAACTTACATCTCAATTACTCCTGAATTATGATACCTAACCATTTCAACATAAATAGAAAAATTAGATGGGTGTACCTAATAGATGGGTGTCAGAACAGGAAGTGAGGGAAAAAAATCTCCCCAACAAAAACAAAGAGGGCAATAAAAAGACTATTAATAGAGTGGGAAAGTTACGTTTTTATTGCTATCTGTGTTCCTCTGGAGGAGCTTCCCTTCACTTTCTGTCCAAGTGACAGCTGTCAAAACAGGAAGTGGGGGGAAGTCTCACCAAGAGAGACAGAGACAGAAAAAAAAAAAAAACTTCTAGTAGAATGAGGAATGCATGATATGCATATGCTGGTGACAGGTCCGTAATTCAATGATAGTGTGCTAAATGGTGTTTTGATTTAAATAGACTGCCACTTGGGTGGCTCCTGAGCCACTTATATGCACCTTTCCTAGCACTCCTCCACCACTCCTTTCCTCTGAAACAGTGGTCTTCAAACTGTGGCCCAGGAGCAAAATGTTGCTTGTTTTTATCCGGCCCCTGGGGCACTATTTCATCTACTGATACTAACAACTGGGCATACCCGATGACACCAATGAAGGGGCACAATTCCTCCCAATGACCCCAACAATTATTTATTTCAGGTACTTATATATCGCCGTCAATTTACACAACGCTTTACATATATATTGTACATTCACATCAGTCCCTAACCCTCAAGGGGTGTACAATCTAAGGTCCCTAACTCACATTCATACATACACATACTAGGGACAATTTTTAGAGAGAAGCCAATTAACCTACCAGCATGTCTTTGGAGTGTGGGAGGAAACCAGAGTACCTGGAGGAAACCCATGCAGGCACAGGGAGAACATGCAAACTCCAGGCAGGTGGTGCCATGGTTGGGATTTGAACCAATAACCCGAGTACTGCCAGGTGGAAGTGCTAACCATTTAGCCACTGTGCTGCCCAATGGGGCACAATTTCTCCCAATGACACCAACGATAGAATACAATTCCTACCAATGATGGGACACAATTCCTCCCAATGACACCAATGATGGGACACAATTCCTCCCAATGACCCCGAAAATAGGGCACAATTTCTCCCAATGACACCAACGATAGGCCACAATTCCTACCAATGACACCAATGATGGGACACAATTCCTTGCAATGACACCAACGATGAAGCATTTTATTTCCCCACTGATGTCCAGGACCTTTTCTACTCCCAATGGCCACAGTCCGGCCCCCCAAAGTCTGAAGGAAACTAAACTAAGCTGCAAAGCAAGCTTCAACTGCGGTGCTGCCATAAAGTCATTTGGAAACCCTCTGTCATGTAATAAATGCTTATCTATAAAACAGACATTTTAAATAATAATAATAATAATTATTATTATTATACCGGATTTATAGATTATTATTATTATACAGGATTTATATATTATTTTTATTATACCGGATTTATATATTATTATTATTATTATTATACAGGATTTATATATTATTATTATTATTATTATACAGGATTTATATATTATTATTATACAGGATATATATATTATTATTATTATTATTATTATTATTATAAATGATTTATATATTATTATTATACAGGATTTATATATTATTATTATTATAAAGGATTTATATATTATTATTATTATACAGGATTTATATATTATTATTATACAGGATTTATATATTATTATTATTATTATACAGGATTTATATATTATTATTATACAGGATTTATATAGCGCCAACAGTTTGCTCAGCGGTTTTCAATATAAAGGGAGACAATACAGCAACAATACAGTTCAATACAAGAGGGATAGGAGGGCCCTGATCCTTGGAGCTTACAATCTAGGAGATATAATAAAAAAAAACAATGAAAATCAAATTGGCCTAAGGCATTTACAGGTCAATAGGTTGAAAAAAAGAAAACTATTGAGTCTAAATTTCTCTTTAAGAAAAAGCAAAATAACCAATGAAAAGTGCACCACCAGAACACAAAGCAGACTGTGGTCTCCATGCAGACTGACCCAGTGGTTCGGGTTTATTCTGATTTACCGAACAGTCCCGGGACAAGGTCATCCAGCACCCAGAGCAAAGATACCAAACTGCACCCCAATCCCTACAGGTAACCATTGCGCCCAGGGCAGCCGCCCCTTCTGCCCACCCTTTGTCCCAGCTCTGCTACCAAAGCTACTTTTGTTCAAATCAAAAAAACAAACCATCTGTACTGTTATTCACAGACATTTCCCTTTAACATTTCTTTTATTCCAATGCGAAACTCATGACAAAAGCAGCAAGCGTAAAAAAAAAAAACCTAAAAAACAAAAAACTGTTGCCTGTTCTATAGTTAAAAAATCCAAGTAGAATAACCCAGGTCACTTCAACTCCCTCAACAAGACAAAAACAAGGCAAATTTCAACTTTAGTGCACAAAATCCCCCCAGCTTAAACTCCCAGCTCCCTGATCTGCTTTATGTCACAAAAACATTTCCATCTCCCCTCCGACCCCGAGTGTTTGTTCCATGCCTCAGTACCAAATCCCTGACAACAAGGCTCCAGCCCGATCCTGAGAATCAGGAAACGGGGGAGGGGGGAGAGGAAACAGACCCCCAACAGAGGAGCCCGAGGCCCCTGGGATACTCTAAACACAACTGGAGGAGTGCTGTAGTTCCTATGCACAACAATTGCCAATCCCGAAAATTCAATTTCATAACACGAGGCTCATGACTGTCAGGGTTCATGTACACTGCAGCTGATAAACTGACATTCAGGAGCTTTTCTGCATTTTTTTCAGCAGCCCCTGAACTCTCCCTAATGTTTTCCTATGTGTCCATGTACACATCGTTGTTTACTGGCAGTTGAGTTTACACTCGTTTTTTTGAACGCACCAAACTTGCGTTCAGGAGTAGATTTTACCGGCGTTTCAAACGCCAAACGCATGTAAACGCAGTTAACCGCATTTAGAAGCGTTTGCGTTTAGAAGCGTTTTTTTACTTTTCCATATCCAGATGCTGTCCAGAGCCCTTTTTCATCATCAGAAATGCATGCAAAGCGTTTTCCATGTATTCAAATGGACCCGGTACACCAGCGCAGTCAGTTACAGGTTTCGCATGAAGGAAAAAATGTTAGAATGAGTCGCATTATGCTCGTGATGGGATCCATAGTGAATACAACCAGAAAAGACAGGTCATCTCAACACATACTGCTCTCTCTGCTTCTGCTCTCTCTATTCCTCTCAAAATGTCTGAAATAGTTTATTTTTTACTGTTTTTCAGTGCATTCTGGGCATTTGGGAAGGTCTCCTGAGGTTATCTTTTAAAAACGCTTCTAAATGCAAATAAACGCTCATAAACGCGGAATGCAAACGCAGCTAAACTGACGTTTTTTGACCTACTTTTCCAGCAGTCAGTTTCCATCATTCAGAAGAGTTTTCCAAACGTCCCGTGTACATGGACCCTAAAGTGTCTCACAGCAGAACAGCAGTTGTCACCCAAAGCAACACCGTTTCCCCCTTCTGTGATTTACAGGCGATGTTTGTGAATGACCGGGATCATCTTAATGCTACGATCAATGAGAACACATGACTTCCACTCGCGGAACGCCCATTCTGGAGTAACCAATCAAACGCTTCCTCTCATTTTAGGCATAACTAAAGTTACACTCCCATAAGCTATACCACGACTAGTAATAACGACCAAGGATGCAGTGGCTTACTAAAGGCACATAGGCTATTCACTTTTTTCTTGGTTTAGTGAATGTGGTGAAAATTCACTCCCCAAAGAAAACCCAACTATAGGCAAGGCAGCCAGAACTTGAAAGTCAGCAAAGCTTCTCCTTGTTCCCAAGGCTAATGGAAAATTCCCATGCAAAATGAAAACTGCCCGGCAAAGTGAACAGCATAGTTACATAGTTAGTCTGGCTGAAAAAAGGCAAAAATCCATCCAGTTCAATCATAAAAAAAAAGTTATAATCCTACACCCACAGTTGATCCAGAGGAAGGCAAAAAAACGAGCAAAGCATGATCCAATTTGCTGCTGCAGGGAAAAAAATTCCTTCCTGATCCCCCGAGAGGCGATCAGATATTCCCTGGATCAACTTTACCTATAAATGTTAGTATCCAGTTATATTCTGTGTATCTAAGAAACAATCCAGGACTTTTTTAAAGCAATCCACTGAGCTGGCCAGAACCAACTCTTGAGGGAGTCTATTCTACATTTTCACAGCTCTCACTGTGAAGAAAACTTTCCGTGACGTAAAGAGTGCCCCCTTGTCCTCTGTGATGACCTCAGGGTGAATAACTACACAGAGTTCACTATATGAACCACTGATGTATTTATACATAGAGATCATATCCCCCCTTATGTATTATACATGGGGATCATATACCCCCTTATGTATTATACATGGAGATCATATCCCCCCTTATGTATTATACAGTCATGGCCGAAATTGTTGGCACCCTTGATATTTTTCCTGAAAATCAAGTATTTCACACAAAAAAGGTATTGCATTAACACATGTTTTGCTATACACATGTTTATTCCCTTTGTATGTATTGGAACAAATATAAAACAGAGGCAGAAAAGCAAATATGACATAATGTCACACAAAACCCCAAAAATGGGCTGGACAAAAGTATTGGCACCCTTAACTTAATATTTGGTTGCACACCCTTTGGAAAACATAACTGAAATCAGTCGCTTCCTATAACCATCAATAAGCTTCTGACACCTCTCACCCGGAATTTTGGACCACTCTTCCTTTGCAAACAGCTCCAGGTCTCTCTTATTGGAAGGACACCTTTTCCCAACAGCAATTTTAAGATCTCTCCACAGGTGTTCAATGGGATTTAGATCTGGGCTCATTGCTGGCCACTTCAGAACTCTCCAGCGCTTCTTTGCCATCCATTTCTGAGTGCTTTTTGACGTATGTTTGGGGTCATTGTCCTGCTGGAAGACCCAGGATCTTGGACGCAAACCCAGCTTTCTGACACTGGGCCCTACAGTGCGACCCAAAATCCTTTGGTAATCCTCAGATTTCATGATGCCTTGCACACAGTCAAGGCACCCAGTGCCAGAGGCAGCAAAACAACCCCAAAACATCATTGAACCTCCACCATATTTCACCGTAGGTACTGTGTTTTGTTCTTTGTAGGCCTCATTCCGTTTTCGGTAAACAGTAGAATGATGTGCTTTACCGAAAAGCTCTATCTTGGTCTCATCTGTCCACAAGACGTTTTCCCAGAAGGCTTTTGGCTTACTCAAGTACATTTTGGCAAACTGTAGTCTTGCTTTTTTATGTCTCTGTGTCAGCAGTGGGGTCCTCCTGGGTCTCCTGCCATAGCGTTTCATTTCATTTAAATGTCGACGGATAGTTCGCGCTGACACTGATGCTCCCTGAGCCTGCAGGACAGCTTGAATGTCTTTGGAACATGTTTGGGGCTGCTTATCCACCATCCGGACTATTCTGCGTTGCAATCTTTCATCAATTTTCCTCATCCGTCCACGACCAGGGAGATTAGCTACAGTGCCATGGGTTGCAAACTTCTTGATAATGTTGCGCACTGTGGACAAAGGCAAATCTAGTTCTCTGGAGATGGACTTGTAACCTTGAGATTGTTGATATTTTGCCACAATTTTGGTTCTCAGGTCCTCAGACAGTTCTCGTCTCCTCTTTCTGTTGTCCATGCTTAGTGTGGCACAGACAGACACACAATGCAAAGGTTAAGTGAACGTCTCTCCTTTTTATCTGCTTTCAGGTGTGATTTCTATATTGCCCACACCTGTTACTTGCCCCAGGTGAGTTTACAGGAGCATCACATGCTTGTAACATTCTTATTTATCCGCAGTTGTGAAAGGGTGCCAATACTTTTGTCCAGCCCATTTTTGGAGGTTTGTGTGACATTATGTCGAATTTGCTTTCTTTCCTCCCTTTTTTTGTTTTGTCCCAATACACACAAAGGGAATAAACATGTGTATAGCAAAACATGTGTTAATGCAATACGTTTCGTGAGAAATACATGATTTCCTGGAGAAATATCAAGGGTGCCAACAATTTCGGCCATGACTGTACATGGAGATCATATCCCTCTCTTATGTATCAAACATGGAGATCATATCCCCCCCTTATGTATTAAACATGGAAATCATATCCCCCCTTATGTATTATACATGGAGATCATATCCCCCCCTTATGTATTATACATGGAGATCATACCCCCCTTATGTATTATACATGGAGATCATACCCCCCTTATGTATTATACATGGAGATCCTATCCCCCTTATGTATTATATATGGAGATCATATCCCCCCTTATGTATTATACATGGAGATCAAATCCCCCCTTATGTAATATACATGGAGATCATATCCCCCCTTATGTATTATACATGGAGATCATATCCCCCCTTATGTATTATACATGGAGATCATATCCCCCCTTATATATTATACATGGTGATCATATCCCCCCTTATGTATTATACATGGAGATCATACCCCCCTTATGTATTATACATGGAGATCCTATCCCCCTTATGTATTATATATGGAGATCATATCCCCCCTTATGTATTATACATGGAGATCAAATCCCCCCTTATGTATTATACATGGAGTTCATATCCCCCCTTATGTATTATACATGGAGATCCTATCCCCCCTTATGTATTATACATGGAGATCCTATCCCCCCTTATGTATTATACATGGAGATCATATCCCCCCTTATGTATTATACATGGAGATCATATCCCCCCTTATGTATTATACATGGAGATCATATCCCCCCCTTATGTATTATACATGGAGATCATATCCCCCTTATGTATTATACATGGAGATCATATCCCCCCTTATGTATTATACATGGAGATCATATCCCCCCTTATGTATTATACATGGAGATCATATCCCCCCTTATGTATTATACATGGAGATCATATCCCCCCTTATGTATTATACATGGAGATCATATCCCCCCTTATATATTATACATGGAGATCATATCCCCCCTTATGTATTATACATGGAGATCATATCCCCCCTTAAGAAACAATCCAGGCCTTTTTTAAAGCAATCCACTGAGCTGGCCAAAACCAACTCTTGAGGGAGTCTATTCCACGTTTGCACAGCTCTCACTGTGAAGAAACCTTTCTTACAATACAATACAACAATTTTTTAGCAGCTACATAATCTCTCTCATGTGCATTTTGGTTGCCAAGAAAACTGATTTGCACTCAACGGAAGATCTGTCACAGCGATTCCAAAGGACCATATCTCTAAGCGAATGACTTTTAGCACCATTTGGATGTCGTTATGGAGGTCTTCATCCTTAATAGGTACGTAGCTGTGATGGAGAACCATTATAGTCAGCTACAGCAGAAACCTTGCAGCCAGATAGAAAGGGCCAGAGAAAATAATCCGATTCGTAGCTTCAAAAATGTGTATTATAGCCAGCTCTGTATCCAGGTACAAATCACCAGAGAACATATCAGACAGATTTGTAGCTGCTGGTAATCTCTGCTACAAAATGACTAACGTGATCCCAAGGGAGACCACAGACAGTTGTCATCAGGGAAAAACAGGCTGTTCATCAGTCAGGCTCCATATACCCGGGGAATCTTAGATTGTAAGCTTCCAGGAGCAGGGCCCTCCTATCCCTCTTGTATTGAACTGTATTGTTGCTGTATTGTTTCCCGTTATATTGTAAAGCGCTAAGAAAACTGTTGGCGCTATATAAATCCTGTATAATAATTATATTCTCTCTTAAGAGTTTGTTATCTATAGGGGATCCGATATCAGTAAAGTCAGAGAGTGTTGGCTTGACCTGGCCATATATATGGGTGTCCACTAGGAGCTCTTCATTAGCTGACAATACAAGTATGGACGTCTAGGGCCTAGACGCCGAGCGGCCGCACATTTGCGTTCTATTAAAAAAGAACATATGTGCTGAGATCGCACGCCATGCGCGCTCCCAGCACACATGTCCGGTACTCACAGAAAGGTCCCGATCTCCTCTTTCGATCGGGACCTTTCCTGATCATGTGACTGCCGGCGTGTCACATGTCCCTAGACCCCGCCCCGCCTCCCGGCTTCTAAAACCCTTAAAGGGCCGGGAAGTGACGGCGCCAAGGGGTTAAAGTGCACTTTATAAAGACTTTTTTTTTACTTTTTTCTGACTTCTGGAATGGATTAATTGTTTTTTAATGCATTTACAAATCATTTTTTAATCATGTCCCTGTATAATATTTATGCCTTTAAAGTGCACTTCATAAAAAGATTTAAACAGATAAAATACTTTTTTTTTTACTTTTTTTCTGACCTCCTGAACGAATTAATTGGTTTTCAATGCATTTACAAATTTTTTTTTAATAATGTGCACTTTATAAAGAGTTTTGAACAGATAAGACTTTTTTTTACTTTTTTCTGACCTCCGGAATGGTTTAATTGGTTTTCCATGCATTTACAAATGTTTTTTTTATTCATGTCCCTGTACAGTATTTATGCCTTTAAAGTGAACTTTATAAAGAGTTTTGAACAGAGAAGACTTTTTTTTTTACTTTTTTTCTGACCTCTGGAACGGATTAATTGGTTTTCAATGCATTTACAAATGTTTTTTTATTCATGTCCCTGTACAGTATTTATGCCTTTAAAGTGAACTTTATAAAGAGTTTTGAACAGAGAAGACTTTTTTTTTACTTTTCTTCTGACCTCCGGAACGGATTAATTGGTTTTCAATGCATTTACAAATTAATTTTTAATCATGTCCCTGTACAGTATTTATGCCTTTAAAGTGCACTTTATAAAGAGTTTTGAACAGATAAAATCCTTTTTTTTTACATTATTCTGACCTCCGGAACGAATTAATTGGTTTTCAATGCATTCCTATGGGAAACTGCATTTCGGTTTACAAATGTTTTACAATACGAAAAGTCACTGTTGTGAATAGACTTGTACCATGTGACCTCTGTGATCATTCACAGATTTCACACGTAGTAAGCAATGATGTCAAGAAGTGACATCTTATTTTCTAGTGTTCCTGTGATCACTGATTGGCCAATCAGTGATCACATGAACTGGGACCTCACACAGAGGTCCCACACAGCGCTCAGTGTTCCGCTGTGTCCGGTGCTGCGTGCTCCCAGGGAGCACATACAGGCAATGGATGCGGGGTGGATGTTTAGATTCGTCCACCCGCTCCGGCAGCGCTCCCGACCGGCTGTTTATGTACATGGGCCGGACGGGAAGTGGTTAAAGTGCACTTTATAAACAGTTTTGAACAAATAAAAGACTTTTTAACTTTTTTCTGACCTGAACGGATTAATTGGTTTTCAATGCATTTCTATGGGAAACCGAGTTTTTGTTTATGAATTTTGCACAATAAGAAAAGTCCCGCAGAACGCATTAAATTCGAGGTATGCCTGCATATAACTACAGGAGTAGAGGAACCCCAGCAACCAGTGGGGTGAGCAAGCATTTGACACTCATAAGCTGGTAAGTGGAGAAGCGGTGGCTTTTTCCATACATGGTCCACAAAGGTAAACAAACCATTCTTTTATAAGGTGGACTTTTTTTTGCAAAAGTGACCCTGTGGTGACGGAATTACTATAAGTTTTTTGGCCAGCTTTACTATTTACAGATTAGAGAAAGAATTCTGCAAAGGGTTACTAGACCTTCCATTATTTAGTTTAAAAAAGCCCATAAAGCACATGCTGCTTGGTGAGAACAGGGTGATTATTAGTTTCACATTCTGGAAGCTATAACTCACGTACCAAGTCTGATTATACTCCCCAGAGGCAGACTGATATTAATAATTGACAGATACCAGCATACAACTCTTGGCATACAAGGCAATAGAAAATGCTATGAGGATCAGCGCTCTCTCTGTTACTGGTACCTGTTTGCCGTTCTCCGTACTGTGGTTATTCTGCAGCTGGTCTTCAATGGTGGGTTCGTTCTTAGTTTTCCAAACTTCTCCATTGTTGTTGCTCACAGAAGGGGAGGAAGGGGCACTTGAGTTGGGCTGAGACTCTGGAGGCGAACTGCACTGTGAAAGCCGCCGATACTCATCGGCCTCTCTGTCGATAACCAACAACCGCGTCTCGTTCTCTATGGCTTTAATGCGCTGGACCACCTGGAAGAGAGGAAGCCAACAAAGCACCTTAGTAATCCACATAAAACAAATGAAGAAAACAAAGCGCAACACAAGAGTAGAAACCAAAGTCAGGTCTTTGCAGAAGGGTCATTCCACCCATAATGAGGGCTCTGGTTCTGGGTAGAAGAAGAGGGGAACAATCACCCAACATCTGCTTCCACATAAGGGTCATTCCACCCATAATGAGGGCTCTGGTTCTGGGTAGAAGAAGAGGGGAACAATCACCCAACATCTGCTTCCACATAAGACAAATGAAAAAAACAAAGCACAACACAAGAGTAGAACCTCTAAGTCAGGTCTTTGAAGAAGGGTCATTCCACCCATAATGAAGGCTCTGGTTCTGGGTAGAAGATGACGGGAACAAGCACCCAACATCTGCTTCCACATAAGACAAATGAAGAAAACAAAGCACAACACAAGAGTAGAAACCAATGTCAGGTCTTTGCAGAAGGGTCATTGCACCCATAATGAGGGCTCTGGTTCTGTGTAGAAGATGACGGGAACAAGCACCCAACATCTGCTTCCACATAAGACAAATGAAGAAAACAAAGCACAACACAAGAGTAGAAACCAATGTCAGGTCTTTGCAGAAGGGTCATTGCACCCATAATGAGGGCTCTGGTTCTGGGTAGAAGAAGACGGGAACAATCACCCAACATCTGCTTCCACGTAAGACAAATGAAGAAAACAAAGCACAACACAAGAGTAGAAACTAAAGTCAGGTCTTTGCAGAAGGGTCATTCCACCCATAATGAGGGCTCTGGTTCTGGGTAGAAGAAGACGGGAACAATCACCCAACATCTGCTTCTGAATTCCCAACTCCTCCTAAATTACAGAGCCCCGAGGCCCAACCTGCTGTCCATGGAGTGTCCTTTTGGTACTCACTGTGCAGTCCTCAGGCCCAAGCAGGATCAGTTGGAGTGGGAGCATTGATTTCTAATTTGGCTTTGACTGCAATGCTCTCTAGCACTTTTGTGAGTCTCCAACTGGGCAGATATATTGGGTTCCCTGTGTACATGTCAAAGTTTAACTTTCAATATAAATATACATTTTAAACCCACTCAGCTCACTACGGATGTAAAAGGAAACAAGGAAGCTCTGAGAGATAAACACCAATCCCAAGGTGTGCACAACGCACAATCAGTTATATGCTGCTATGTACCCAGGTGCCTTTGTCCTGTAGCTAGTGATGGTTATACTCAGGGCTTACTTTTAGGGGGAACGCAGTTCCAGCACGTCCAGCACTGAGTTTATACAATGGCAAGGGGTGCTGGAGGGTCTATTGATGTGGACTACAAGAGGATCCATTGTTGCTGACAAGGGTCTATTATTGCATGGGTGGATTTGTTGTTGCAGGGAATACATTGTTGTTGGGGGATCTATTGTTACTCCAGGGAACTGGTTGGGGTCATAAGTTTCTCGGGGGTCAATTGTTGCTGGGATGGATCTACTGATGAGGAAGGGGTTGCTTGCTGCTTGAGCATCTATTGATGCTGGGGTGAAAGATATATTGTTGTTGACAAGGTTCTATTGTTGCTGCGGTGGATCTATTGATGCTGGGGGGTATTTTGTTGCAGTAATCCATTGTTGCTGGGGGAGGGTCTATTGTTTTACTGCTTTTCTTGTTATCATTAACCAGTTCCACGCAATTAACTTGGTGCTACAAATGGATGCTTGGTTCTGCATGCTCTAAAAGGGGTGGTAAAAGGAAGTGGGTGGAACCAAGGGACGATGCTCAGAGGTGGGTAAGGGGCGGAGACAAGGGGTGACTCAGAAGGGAGGAGTTCCTGAACCTTTTCTCTGAGAAAAAAAGCCCAGGTCATACTAATGCTTGTTGTCCTAGCTTGAGTTGCTGGGTTCCTGGGCCTTACAAGAGTCTTTATGTCCAACACAACTTTTTACATGCCCTTTGCAGGTGATGAAACCAATGAAAACCCAAGAAAGAGCTCTAAAGCAGGTCCAAGGGTGGAAGGAAAAAAAATAGTTCAGTTCCCTGACCAACACAGTCATTATTGATGGGAAAATCCTCCCTGCAACTATTGTGTACTGTCGGTGGGCAGCCTTCACAATGATCACTGCTGGCAGCTATAGCCACCAGCAGTGATCACATGAAAAAAATGCTACAGGCTGGTAGTAGTGAAGTCAATCAGTAGATCAACTTCATTACAACTTCTTCTCATACATGGATCGAATCTTAGCCAATCCCTGCTGAACTGGACAAGATTTGATCCAACTATGGCCGGCTTTAGGAAGACTTAACCTTCCTAAAAGCCGACCAAACAAATCTGCAGTGCCAGATATTGCATTCTGACACACGGCACCAGCAGCTGCAAGAATAAAGTAACAATGCCTGCACCTGAGCGAAGACCGGAGCTGTTTACCGCCCAATTCCTTAAAAAAAATCGACTAAAAAAATCAACTTTTGTCAAGTCGGCGGTGCCTACAGGGAAGAATTTTAGATGATTTAGCAGGAATCATCTGATATTCGAGCCACATATGGTCAGCTTTAGGCCTCTTGCACTCAGTACGAATGTTTGAGAATCAGCATTCCTTGACGTAATTTCAATGCTGGCTATGCGCATATTTGTGCAGGGCAGCACAGTGGCTAGATGGTTAGCACTTCCGCCTGGCAGCACTAAGGTCGTTGGTTCGAATCCCGACCATGGCACCACCTGCCTGGAGTTTGCATGTTCTCCCTGTGCCTGTGTGGGTTTTCTCCAGGCTCCTGTCTAAATTGTCCCTAGTATGTGTATGTATGAATATGAGTTAGGGACCTTAGATTGTACACCCCTTGAGGGTTAGGGACTGATGCGAATGTACAATATATATGTAAAGTGCTGTGTAAACTGACAGAGCTATATAAGTACCTGAAATAATAATAATACATTTGCACACACACACTTTCATGTGTACATTACACTCCTATGCAAAAACCATGAATATTTATGTACATATTTGCATTTTTGTGTACCAGCACAAAATACCGACCAGGAACGCAGATTTTTCTCTTTTTATTTATTTATTTATTTTTTTAATCAAAACTATACAGCACTTGTTTACGTGCATTTGTGTACAGGCACATAGTAAACATTTTAGATCAGTAAAAAAAAAACAAAAAAACAAAAAATGCTGTACTGAGCTTTTTCAAGCTGCAGTGTGCAATAGGCCTTAGGCTCAAGTTTCAATCGATTCCAGCTAAATTCAAGCTTTGGGTGGGCCTGCAAGCACCACCCAGCTTGGCAAAAGTCAATTTAAAACATCAAATGAGCTGGGTGGAAAATTATGACTAAACGGTGACTGCGTCCTATTATACATATTTACACAGATCCCCCCCCCACCTGTACATTTGAAGGTTTATGGAGTCACTAGTCCCTCCTGTGCTACAAGGATAGCAGGCAAGAATTTTACTGTTCCTGTTGTCTGTTTTTATAGGATCGAGAGAGCGCTGATCATCCCTCCTACTTTTACAGATCGAACTATTTATTCAAATGCCAATGAACTGACCTGTATGAGCCCATTCACACTTGTGCGGCTTGTCATGTGACTTTGTGGTCCAAAAGTCACATGACAAGTCACTATGTTTACCAATGGGTACCATTCATATCTGTGCAACTCGCAGCAACACCAAAGTAGTTCATGCACTACTTTGGTACGACTTTCATGCAACTTGAGTGCCATAGACTGCAATGAGTGCCTTAGACTGCAATGAGTGCCATAGACTGCAATGAGTGGCATAGACTGCAATGAGTGGCATAAACTGCAATGTGTGCCTTAGACTGCAATGAGTGCCTTAGACTGCAATGAGTGCCATAGACTGCAATGAGTGCCATAGACTGCAATGAGAGCCATAGACTGCAATGAGTGCCATAGACTGCAATGCGTGCCATAGACTGCAATGAGTGCCATAGACTGCAATGAGTGCCATAGACTGCAATGAGAGCCATAGACTGCAATGAGAGCCATAGACTGCAATGAGAGCCATAGACTGCAATGAGAGCCATAGACTGCAATGAGTGCCATAGACTGCAATGAGTGCCATAGACTGCAATGAGTGCCATAGACTGCAATGAGAGCCATAGACTGCAATGAGAGCCATAGACTGCAATGAGTGCCATAGACTGCAATGAGTGCCTTAGACTGCAACGAGTGCCATAGACTGCAATGAGAGCCATAGACTGCAATGAGTGCCTTAGACTGCAATGAGAGCCATAGACTGCAATGAGTGCCATAGACTGCAATGAGTGCCTTAGACTGCAATGAGTGCCTTAGACTGCAATAAAAACCCTCAAAAAGTCGTATGAAAGTTGCACATGAGTATACATGCAACAGTTGTCCATTATCATTGATGAAAGCCAAAGTCGTATCCAAGTTGCACTCAACCAAACTTGCATCAACGTTGTGTTAAAGTTGCACTCCAAAGTCGTGCAACTTTGGAGTCGTACAAGTGTGAACGGAGCCTATGGGTTTGGACTGAAGATGGAAATCACAGTACCCAAGGCAACCCACCCATGAAAATATATAATTACATAGTTAGTCTGGTTGAAAAAAAGACTAAAAAGTCCATCCAGTTCAACCATAAAAAAAAAAGTTATAATCCTACACCCACAGTTGATCCAGAGGAAGGCAAAAAAAACCCAGCAAAGCATGATCCAATTTGCTCCTTCAGGGGAAAAAATTCCTTCCTGATCCCCCGAGAGGCAATCGGATATTCTCTGGATCAACTTTACCTATAAATGTTAGTATCCAGTTATATTCTGTGTATCCAAGAAAGAATCCAGGACTTTCCTACAGCAATCCACGGAGCTGGCCAGAACCAACTCTTGAGGGAGTCTATTCCACATTTTCACAGCTCTTACTGTGAAGAAACCTTTCCGTGTTTGGAGATTAAATCTCTTTTCCTCCAGATGTAAAGAGTGCCCCCTTGTCCTCTGTGATGACCTCAGGGTGATTAACGAGTTCACTATATGAACCACTGATGTATTTATACATGGAGATCATATCCCCCCTTATGTATTTATACATGGAGATCATATCCCCTCTTATGTATTATACATGGAGATCATATCCCCCCTTATGTATTATACATGGAGATCATATCCCCCCCTATGTAATATACATGGAGATCATATCCCCCCTTATGTATTATACATGGAGATCATATCCCCCCTTATGTATTATACATGGAGATCATATCCCCCCCTATGTATTATACATGGAGATCATATCCCCCCTTATGTATTATACATGGAGATCATATCCCCCTTATGTATTATACATGGAGATCATATCCCCCCCTATGTATTATACATGGAGATCATATCCCCCCTTATGTATTATACATGGAGATCATATCCCCCCTCATGTATTATACATGGAGATCATATCCCCCTTATGTATTATACATGGAGATCATATCCCCCCTTATGTATTATACATGGAGATCATATCCCCCCTTATGTATTATACATGGAGATCATATCCCCTTTATGTATTATACATGGAGATCATATCCCCCCCTATGTATTATACATGGAGATCATATCCCCCCCTATGTATTATACATGGAGATCATACCCCCCCTTATGTATTATACATGGTGATCATATCCCCCCTTATGTATTATACATGGAGATCATATCCCCCCTTATGTATTATACATGAAGATCATATCCCCCTTATGTATTATACATAGAGATCATATCCCCCCTTATGTATTATACATGGAGATCATATCCCCCTTATGTATTATACATGGTGATCATATCCCCCCTTATGTATTATACATGGAGATCATATCCCCCCTTATGTATTATACATGGAGATCATATCCCCCCCCCCTATGTATAATACATGGAGATCATATCTCCCCCTATGTATTATACATGGAGATCATATCCCCCCCCTATGTATTATACATGGAGATCATATCCCCCCCTATGTATTATACATGGAGATCATATCCCCCCTTATGTATTATACATGGAGATCATACCCCCCCTTATGTATTATACATGGAGATCATATCCCCCCCTTATGTATTATACATGGAGATCATACCCCCCCTTATGTATTATACATGGAGATCATATCCCCCCCTTATGTATTATACATGGAGATCATATCCCCCTTATGTATTATACATGGAGATCATATCCCCCCCTATGTATTATACATGGAAATCATATCCCCCCCTATGTATTATACATGGAGATCATATCCCCCCTATGTATTATACATGGAGATCATATCCCCCTTATGTATTATACATGGAGATCATATCCCCCCCCTATGTATTATACATGGAGATCATATCCCCCCTTATGTATTATACATGGAGATCATATCCCCCCCTTATGTATTATACATGGAGATCATATCCCCCCTATGTATTATACATGGAGATCATACCCCCCCCCCTTATGTATTATACATGGAGATCATATCCCCCTTATGTATTATACATGGTGATCATACCCCCCTTATGTATTATACATGAAGATCATATCCCCCCTTATGTATTATACATGGAGATCATATCCCCCCTTATGTATTATACATGGAGATCATATCCCTCTTATGTATTATACATGGAGATCATATCCCCCCTTATGTATTATACATGGAGATCATATCCCCCCTTATGTATTATACATGGAGATCATATCCCCCCTTATGTATTATACATGGAGATCATATCCCCCCTTATGTATTATACATGGAGATCATATCCCCCCTTATGTATTATACATGGAGATCATATCCCCCTTATGTATTATACATGGAGATCATATCCCCCCTTATGTATTATACATGGAGATCATATCCCCCTTATGTATTATACATGGAGATCATATCCCCCCCCTTATGTATTGTACATGGAGATCATATCCCCCTTATGTATTATACATGGTGATCATATCCCCCTTATGTATTATACATGGAGATCATATCCCCCCTTATGTATTATACATGGAGATCATATCCCCCTTATGTATTATACATGGAGATCATATCCCCCCCTTATGTATTATACATGGTGATCATATCCCCCCTTATGTATTATACATGGAGATCATATCCCCCCTTAATCCATGCCTCTTATCAGTTTGGTTGCCCTTCTCTGTACTTTGTCCAGTTCCCCAATGTTCTTTTTGTGAATTGGTAAGGTAAAATGTACAAACTCCATGCAGCTGTGACCCAAACACACAAACCCCATGCACCTATGGCCAACATACAAATTCAGTGCAGGACTTTTTTTATACTTTTGCTCTGAAATTCTCTGAAACTTTTACACATTTATCTCATAGGTCATTGTTTCTATTATTGGCCATTTAAGCTCCCCTATCAGTGTTCTGTGCTATGATTTCTGAGTGCATGTCCCTGTTTATACAACTGTAAAGGTTGGTTCCCCCGGGGGCCACGATAGTGAGTACACCCATACTTATTTATGGAAAATGCTTTTCTGCGGGACAATGATCATTGTTCTCCATTTTTAGGTCACATTGCTGGTGGAAAAGAAAGCTGGAGGAAAGTTCAGAGAGAAAAAAAAAAAGTTTGTGTTTTCTGCTTAAACTTGGTGATAAGATCAGCGATCTTTAACCACTTGCCTACCTTGCCTCACCCCCTTCCTGCCCAGGCCAGTTTCCAGCTCTGTCGCACTTTGAATGACAACTGCGCGGTCATGCAACACTGTACCCATATGACATTTTTATCATTTTTTTTTAGGCAGACAGAGCTTTAATTTTCTGCGGGACAATTGTAAGCTGGAAAGAGCAGGGCCCTCAATCCCCTCATGTTTTGCATTGTATTGTTATTGTTCTGTCACATGTTCTATCCCCCCCCCCCCCCGTTGAAGATTATTATTATTATACAGGATTTCTATATTATTATTATTATTATTATACAGGATTTCTATATTATTATACAGGATTTCTATATTATTATTATTATACAGGATTTCTATATTATTATTATTATACAGGATTTATATATTATTATTATTATTATTATACAGGATTTATATATTATTATTATTATTATTATACAGGATTTATATATTATTATACAGGATTTATATATTATTATTATACAGGATTTATATATTATTATTATTATACAGGATTTATATATTATTATTATTATTATACAGGATTTATATATTATTATACAGGATTTATATATTATTATTATTATTATTATACAGGATATCTATATTATTATTATACAGGATTTATATATTAATATTATTATTATACAGGATTTATATATTATTATTATTATACAGGATTTATATATTATTATTATTATTATACAGGATTTATATATTATTATACAGGATTTATATATTATTATTATTATTATTATACAGGATATCTTTATTATTATTATATAGGATTTATATATTATTATTATACAGGATTTATATATTATTATTATTATTATACAGGATTTATATATTATTATACAGGATTTATATATTATTATTATTATTATACAGGATTTATATATTATTATTATTATTATACAGGATATCTATATTATTATTATTATACAGGATTTATATATTATTATTATACAGGATTTATATATTATTATTATTATTATACAGGATATCTATATTATTATTATTATACAGGATTTATATATTATTATTATACAGGATTTATATATTATTATTATTATACAGGATTTATATATTATTATTATACAGGATTTATATATTATTATTATTATTATACAGGATATCTATATTATTATTATTATACAGGATTTATATATTATTATTATACAGGATTTATATATTATTATTATACAGGATTTATATAGCGCCAACAGTTTGCTCAGCACTTTACAATATAACGGGAGACAATCCAGCAACAATACAGTTCAATACAAGAGGGATAGGAGGGCCTGATCCTGGGAGCTTACAATCTAACAATATGGGGCTGTGTAGCCGTAAACCAGTCAGGTTGCCCATGCTGACCCATGTCTACAGCCAAAAACGCCTACAATGAGCATCAGAACTGGACCACAGAGCAATGGAAGAAGGTGGCCTGGCTTGGTCTGGTGACTTCAATAATGGTTTGAGGGACAAAACAAAGTGTGTGAAGTGTTGACTTGGCCTCCAAATTCTCCAGGTCTCAATCCAATCGAGGTGTGCTGGAGAAACAAGTCCAGTCCATGGACGCTCCAGGCCTTAAAGGATCTGCTACTGACAGCTTGGTGCCAGCATACCGTCAGAGGTCTAGTGGAGTCCATGTCTCATGTCACATGGTGGGTGGTCATCATGTTATGGCTGATCGGTGTGTATTTCAATGGTGTATATAGCTGTCTATATTAGCGCAGGCTCCTCTTCAAGAGAATAGGGACTCTGGCAGCCATAGTGGACGAGGAAGCCCATCACCCAATGCCGAGATCACATGGAGAACCATCCAAGTGACAAGCTGTGCCCCCGAGTATACTCCCCTACTAATATTACCTGTCGGACAGGAATGCACCTTCACCTTATCAGGGTCAATGAGCGCAAGGCACCTTATTACAGCTCATCAGTGACACACGTCAACAGCGACGTGATCTTCATCCGTTCGCTCACGTCACGGGGAATATTTCAACACACTTCTGGGCTGCTCGGAGCACAGTTATGTCCCTGTTCCTCTCAATGCCTGATTATGTCCATACAATGAGGATTAGACATTTGAGAATGTCAGGTGGGTTGTGCCAACTGGGCGAGTTCTCAACAATGCCAGTGTGTGACCGACTGTGAAAGCCGCTGTCGCAACACGACTCGTCGCTGACTGTTGGCTTGGCTCTGTGTGAGTGAAGGGAAGTGCAATGTTAAGGAGGAACTCTGGCTGAAGGAGAACTGATCTGCTGCAAGCGAACAAGATTTGCTGTAACGGACAATGTCTATTAAATTGTTCTGCTGTCATTGCCGAGTAATCAGCAGTAAGAAACATGCATTTCTAGGATCTGCTATTTACAGTGAAAGGAATCTGCGGGGTGCGGGACTCTGAAAATGCTACTTGTCTGGCTTAAATGCTCATTCATGTTTAGAGGAACCAGGTACAGCAGATTTACTTACCTGATCCTCTGCTCCCACAGGCTCCACTGCAATGCAAGGCTGGTCCCAGCAACCTCTTCTTCCTCTATGCTCTGGCGAATGGAAACCCCTGACATAATCAGGACCGATGCAAGGCCAATAGGCCTGCACTGGAAGGGAGGATGTTGAGGAACAGTCTATTACTGGAGCGTAGGGGAGCCATCTTATCTGGAAGCTGGTAAGTAAACCTACCGCCTGGCATTATCATGTATTTAACCCTTGCATCATAGTCAGTGGTGTATTTAGGTTTTGTGCTGCCCTAGGCAACACAATAAATCAGCTGCCCTCCCTACCAAGAGAACCTGACACCAACCTACACCACCCTCCAAAGGAGAGAGCGTGACACCAACCTACACCACCCTCCAAAGGTGAGAGCCTGACACCGACCAACACCACCCCCAAAGGAGAGAGCCTACCACCGACCAACACCACCCCCAAAGGAGAGAGCCTGACACCGACCAACACCACCCCCCCAAATGAGAGAGCCTGACACTGACCTACACCGCCCCCCAAAGGAGAGAGCCTGACACCGACCAACACCACCCCCAAAGGAGAGAGCCTGACACTGACCTACACCACCCCCCAAAGGAGAGAGCCTGACACCGACCAACACCACCCTCCAAAGGAGAGAGCCTGACACCGACCAACACCACCCTCCAAAGGAGAGAGCCTGACACGACCTACACCACCCTCCAAAGGGGAGAGTCTGACACCGACCTACACCACCCCCCAAAGGGGAGAGTCTGACACCGACCTACACCACCCCCCAAAGGGGAGAGTCTGACACCGACCAACACCACCCTCCAAAGGAGAGAGCCTGACACCGACCAACACCACCCTCCAAAGGAGAGAGCCTGACACCGACCAACACCACCCTCCAAAGGAGAGAGTCTGACACCGATCTACATCACCCCCAAAAGGAGAGAGCCTGACACACACCGACCAACACCACCCCCCAAGGGAGAGAGCCTGACACCTGACGTTGGTTCAAATCCCAACCACGGCACCTCCTGCCTGGAATTTGCATGTTCTCCCTGTGCCTGCGTGTGTTTCCTCTGGGTACTCCGGTTTCCTCCCACACTCCAAAGACATGCTGGTAGGTGAATTGGCTCCTGTCTAAATTGTCCCTAGTATGTGTATGTATGAATGTGAGTTAGGGACCTTAGATTGTACGCCCCTTGAGGGTTAGGGACTGATGTGAATGTACAATATATATGTAAAGCGCTGTGTAAATTGATGGCGCTATATAAGTACCTGAAATAATGTATGCAGAAAATGTAACACAAGAACTACTTTAGAAATCACACTGCAGCAAATCGCACATGTTAAGACACTGACATTCATTAGATGCGATTTCAATTTGTGAATCCCACCAATGTGAAAGGGGCACTAAGTGGCTGTAAACCCTTCCATATACCCAGTGAAGTGACTGGCCTCAGGTGATACACAGAAGAAACAAATCCTCCAACATCAGTTGTACCTGTTTACCCTCAGCCCTCTCTTCTCCACAGCTAAGTGCTAAATGTATACAGCTTGCCTGAGAGTTCAGAAAAAAGTAGGCGGAGAGCTGAAGTTACACTCTGCAGAGCTCAGTGTGAGCTGATTGGAGGGAACAGACACACCCACAGCACACAGGAGCACAGCTGCGGTGCATAGGTGTGAACAGAGCCTTAAAGTGGATGTAATGCAGGTCACAGACGGGACGACCGTTCGGCCGATGTTACCACCAACGATTAAAAAAATTAGCCGACTAAATCATAAAGTTCACCCCATAACTTCTGTCCCTTGCAGGTCACGGCTCATGCGCAGATTTTTTATCGTTAAAACGATCGGCCGATTTTGCCATCATTGCCGGGAAAATCGGCCGATCGTCTAAATCAGCCGCGAATTTTCCAAAATGCCCAATAATCTCAAAGTGCAAAAAACCAGAAAAACGGCCAACCAATTAACCCACTAACAGTGCGAAAATTGGCCGATTTTCAAACTGTCTATGGCCGGCATAAACACACATTGAAGTGACTGGCCTTGAGTGATACACAGAGATGAAACAAATTTCCTACATAAGTTGTACCCGTTTATCTTCAGTCATCTCCAGGATGAAACAAATCCTCCTGCATAAGTTGTAGCTGTTTATCTTCAGTGTTCTCTTCTCTACATCCCTTCAAAGTGCTCAATTTATAAAGCTTGTCTGGGTTTTCCGAAAGCAGGGGGCGGGGAGCTGAAGTTGCACTCTGCAGAGCTCAGTGAGGAGAGCTCTAAGAGCTGATTGGAGGGAAGGGCATACCCCCTTCCCACAGCACACAGAAACAGAGCAGAGGCTCTAGATCACAGGTTGTATGCATGAGGCCCCTCCCCTGTCACCATTTTTCTCTTGGTGTGAGGAACAATCTTCAGCAGTGACTCGTGCTGACAGCTGAGGAACGAGGCAGCAGACAGAAATGACACTTAGTGCTCTGGACTGAGACAAGTACACACTATGGAGGGATATGCTTTGTTCATATTTCATGTCTGAGGTTTACAACTCCTCTAAAGCTTTGCAGCCCTTCGAGGAGCCCTCCGCCAGTTCTTCATTAAACTTCAAGAGTTTCCAATCTTCGGAATGCCTTGTATAAATGTCACGGTTGTTTTAGAAGAGAACACTGTGACCTCTTCGCTTTTCACGAGAAACAAAGAAAAAAGACAGAGCAAAAAAAAAATCACAGAAAATGAGGACTTTACCAAAAGACACGGGGCAAGAGGAGACAATGGGCAACACAATGATACACAGGGCTCAGTGATAACGCAGGGAGCAAACACAATGTGACACTGAGCTCAGCCGCTGTGAAAGGAGCAGACACAATGTGACACTGCCTTCTCAACCCCATCACCGACTTTGTTTACAGCACACAGCCACCATGACATCAGCTGCAGTCATTTTATAGACCTCCAGCAAAATGCGTCCCTCAAGCGCTACTAAACCCCAAACCAAAAATGGAACATAATGCAGCTTACCAATCATTAGATGTGGTGGCTGCATTAGTTTTCTTTTTTTAGGCTTCCCCCCCTCTGTTTTCACCTGGTGATCTATCCAGGAACACCCCTCCTGTACTACCTCCTGTATTAAAGTGCCTCCACTCTGGATGAAGGAGCACAGGAGACACCTTTGGACAGCAGATTTGTCAGTCTGGGGGGAGGGGAGTGTTAAGAGGGACTAGCAGATTTAGATACACTAACAAAATGAAGCTGATCTCCAGCTCTCGTTTTATAAGCAGTTACAGCAAACAGTTTCTTTTTTTGGTAAAAAAAAGTCCAAAAATGTCGGTTTGCAGCATTTTACTACATATTGCCGTGTTTTCCAGCGTTAGAGCGTTTTTACAGCTAAAAAACTCCTCTAGAAACCCACTAGTCCTGGGGTTTTTTTCCAGCCAAAAAACATTGATTACAGTCTATGTGTGCATGGACACACAGGATAACACGCTGGGGATGGACACATAGGATAACATGCTAGGGATGGACCTGTAGGATAACATGCTGGGGATGGACCTGTAGGATAACATGCCGGGGATGGACACATAGGATAACATGCCGGGGATGGACACATAGGATAACATGCTGGGGATGGACACATAGGATAACATGCTGGGGATGGACACATAGGATGACATGTTGGGGATGGACACATAGGATGACATGCCGGGGATGGACACATAGGATAACATGCCGGGGATGGACACATAGGATAACATGCTGGGGATGGACACATAGGATAACATGCTGGAGATGGACACATAGGATAACACGCCGGGGATGGACACATAGGATAACACGCTGGGGATGGACACATAGGATAACACGCCGGGGATGGACACATAGGATAACATGCCGGGGATGGACACATAGGATAACATGCTGGGGATGGACACATAGGATAACATGCTGGGGATGGACACATAGGATAACATGCTGGGGATGGGCACATAGGATAACACGCCGGGGATGGACACATAGGATAACATGCTGGGGATGGACACATAGGATAACATGCCGGGGATGGACACATAGGATAACATGCTGGGGATGGACACATAGGATAACATGCTGGGGATGGACACATAGGATAACATGCTGGGGATGGACACATAGGATGACATGCTGGGGATGGACACATAGGATGACATGCCGGGGATGGACACATAGGATAACATGCCGGGGATGGACACATAGGATAACATGCTGGGGATGGACACATAGGATAACATGCTGGAGATGGACACATAGGATAACACGCCGGGGATGGACACATAGGATAACACGCCGGGGATGGACACATAGGATAACACGCCGGGGATGGACACATAGGATAACACGCCGGGGATGGACACATAGGATAACACGCCGGGGATGGACACATAGGATAACACGCCGGGGATGGACACATAGGATAACACGCTGGGGATGGACACATAGGATAACATGCTGGGGATGGACACATAGGATAACATGCTGGGGATGGGCACATAGGATAACACGCCGGGGATGGACACATAGGATAACATGCCGGGGATGGACACATAGGATAACATGCCGGGGATGGACACATAGGATAACATGCCGGGGATGGACACATAGGATAACATGCTGGGGATGGGCACATAGGATAACATGCTGGGGATGGGCACATAGGATAACACGCTGGGGATGGACACATAGGATAACATGCCGGGGATGGACACATAGGATAACATGCCGGGGATGGACACATAGGATAACACGCTGGGGATGGACACATAGGATAACACGCTGGGGATGGACACATAGGATAACATGCCGGGGATGGACACATAGGATAACATGCTGGAGATGGACACATAGGATAACATGCCGGGGGTGGACACATAGGATAACATGCTGGGGATGGACACATAGGATAACATGCTGGGGATGGACACATAGGATAACATGCTGGGGATGGACACATAGGATAACACGCTGGGGATGGACACGTAGGATAACATGCTGGGGATGGACACGTAGGATAACACGCTGGAGATGGACACATAGGATAACATGCCGGGGATGAACACATAGGATAACATGCTGGGGATGAACACATAGGATAACATGCTGGGGATGAACACATAGGATAACATGCCGGGGATGGACACATAGGATAACATGCTGGAGATGGACACATAGGATAACATGCCGGGGGTGGACACATAGGATAACATGCTGGGGATGGACACATAGGATAACATGCTGGGGATGGACACATAGGATAACATGCTGGGGATGGACACATAGGATAACACGCTGGGGATGGACACGTAGGATAACATGCTGGGGATGGACACGTAGGATAACACGCTGGAGATGGACACATAGGATAACATGCCGGGGATGAACACATAGGATAACATGCTGGGGATGAACACATAGGATAACATGCTGGGGATGAACACATAGGATAACATGCTGGAGATGGACACATAGGATAACATGCCGGGGATGAACACATAGGATAACATGCTGGGGATGGACACATAGGATAACATGCCGGGGATGAACACATAGGATAACATGCTGGGGATGGACACATAGGATAACATGCCGGGGATGAACACATAGGATAACATGCTGGGGATGGACACATAGGATAACATGCCGGGGATGAACACATAGGATAACATGCTGGGGAGTTTACTGGCTGTAGAAAAAAATGTCAAAAGGCAAAAACAGCCGCTGTAAAAACGTCAAGTGTGCATGAGGACTACGGGGGCTGGTTAGGAGCTGCAAAACATTGTTCATCCGCCTGCTTTTACCCCCCCCCTCCCCAAACCACAAGTGTAAACCTTGCAACTGGAGGAGAAGAGACTGAGCAAATTCTCTGTCCTGCCTCCAGCAGACTGATGACATCATGTCAGCTGAGACAAAGTCCCTGAGAGGAGCTCAAGGAAGGCTTTTCAGTAAGCGGTTCCCCTAGTGCAATGTTATACTGTAGTTGTATATTGGGACATGTCAGCAATACGCATAATTCTCATCTTTGCAAAGCATCCAGAAAGTGGATGGTGCTCCCCCCCCCCCACGGATGATGCCTGAACAAATATGGTGCCGTCCCTCTAGAGAGAAAAGCAGATGTCAGGAGGAGTACTTAACATGCATAGACTTTAAATGGGAACATATATCAGCTGCTACATCCATGTGAATAGTGAGAAGTCATCATGACGTGAAGCTCTGAATAATGTATGCATGCCGATGTGGACCGTCCGGCATTCCTATGCTAACAGCATTCTGCAATTTATGGAAAACATAAATACAAGTGACAGTCATGCAGATGGTTATGCAAATTAGGAGCCCTGCAGCCAGATCCCAAAGCCCAGTCTACACTTCAACAATAAAAACTAGATTGTAAGCTCCCAGGATCAGAGCCCTCCTATCCCTCTTGTATTGTTGCTATATTGTCTCCCGTTATATTGTAAAGTGCTGAGCAAACTGTTGGCGCTATATAAATCCTGTATAATAATAATATATAAATCCTGTATAATAATAATATATAAATCCTGTATAATAATAATATATAAATCCTGTATAATAATAATATATAAATCCTGTATAATAATTATAATAATATATAAATCCTGTATAATAATAATAATAATAATAATATATAAATCCTGTATAATAATAATAATAATATATAAATCCTGTATAATAATAATATATAAATCCTGTATAATAATAATAATAATATATAAATCCTGTATAATAATAATATATAAATCCTGTATAATAATTATAATAATATATAAATCCTGTATAATAATAATATATAAATCCTGTATAATAATAATAATATATAAATCCTGTATAATAATAATAATAATATATAAATCCTGTATAATAATAATATATAAATCCTGTATAATAATAATAATAATATATAAATCCTGTATAATAATAATATATAAATCCTGTATAATAATTATAATAATATATAAATCCTGTATAATAATAATAATAATAATATATAAATCCTGTATAATAATAATATATAAATCCTGTATAATAATAATAATAATAATATATAAATCCTGTATAATAATTATAATAATATATAAATCCTGTATAATAATAATAATAATATATAAATCCTGTATAATAATAATATATAAATCCTGTATAATAATAATATATAAATCCTGTATAATAATAATAATAATAATATATAAATCCTGTATAATAATAATATATAAATCCTGTATAATAATAATAATATATAAAACCTGAATAATAATTATAATAAAGGGGGTTATTTACTAAAACTGGAGAGTGCAAAATCTGGTGCAGCTCTGCATAGAAACCAATCAGCATCCAGGTTTTATTGTCAAAGTTTAATTGAACACATTGAAGCTAGAAGCTGATTGGTTCACATGCACAGCTGCCCCGGATTCTGAGCGCTCCAGTTTTAGAAAATCTCCCCTAAGTTTTTTTGAGTTAAATATACTGTATTTAGTCCTAATAGGTTCCTGAATCTTTGAAATATTTATTAATAGATGAACCTATGCTGAGCTTTCTGTAAGGGAACAGCCATCATTGTTACTGCAGGTACTCAGAGGTGGTCACATACGGTATAGCATCATAATACTCTACAGCAGTAATTCTCAACCACCAGACTGAGGCCTTCCTCCTCTCAGGCCTCCATCTAGCTGTAGATCCCATAATCTTCCATATTGCCACCCAATGTTTTATGATGGCTTGCAGACCCCCTATGAGCCCTCAGTCCTTACAGAGTCATCCAGCCTAGCACAGTGCCCCCCAGCCCCCCAAGTGGCCCCTGAGCTGCTGCAGAACCTCTGGTCCCTCATAGTGCACCCAACAGTGTCCCGTGATGCCCCCCACACTGCCCCTGGAAAAAACTCCATGCTCATTTAGAGACCCTCAACCCCCTCCAGAGGCCCCATTCCCCATAGTGCTCCCTCTGGAAACCTCAATATCTACAGGGCTCCAAGTCTCCTGCAAAATCCCCTAAACTCCTCCAGAACCTTCATTCACCCATAGTGCCTCACAGCTCCCCCCACACTGCCCCTGGGAAAAAAAACTCCTGGAGAGACCCTCAGTCCCCTCCAGAGGACCCATCACCCATAGTGGCCGCCAGCTCCCTCTGGAAACCTCATCACCTACCGGGCTTCAAGTCTACTGCAAAGTCCCCTAAACCCCTCAAGAACCTTCATCTACCCATAGTGCCCCCCAGCACCCCCCCCCCCACACTGCCCCTGGGAAAAAAAACTCCTGGAGAGACCCTCAGTCCTCTCCAGAGGACCCATCCCCTATAGCAGCCACCAGCTCCTTCTGGAAACCTCATCACCTACAGGGCTTCAAGTCTCCTGCAAAGTCCCCTAAACCCCTCAAGAACCTTCATCCTCCCATAGTGCCCCCCCAGCCCCCCACACTGCCCCTGGAAAAAAAACTCCTGGAGACCCTCAGCCCCCTCCAAAGATCCCATCCCCCATAGTGGCCGCCAACTCTCTCTGGAAACCTTATCACCTACAGGGCCCCAAGTCTCCTGCAAAGTCTCCTAAACCCCTCCAGAACCGTCATCCTCCCACAGTGCCCCCCACACTGCCCCTGGAAAACAAAACTCCTGGAGAGAGCCTTAGCTCCCTCCAAAGGCCCCATCCCCCATAGTGGCCCCCAGCTCCCTCTAGAAACCCCATTCCCTACAGGGCCCCAAGTCTCCTGCAAAATCCCATAACCCCCCCCTCAAAACCTTCATCTCCCACAGAGACACCCAGCCCCATCCAGAGCCTTCCAAAGATTCAGTGCACATTATGTTGGGGCACTGAAGCTTTTGGAAGAATTTACCAGACTCCGAATACCTGAACTTGACCTGGTATCAGCTGCTTCCAATTCATTGTACAGCAGCACTTAGACTGAAAGAGGGAGGGTCAGGCCTGGATGTGTTATGCAAATGTGAAAAAAAAAAAAGAACATACTAATAGTAGGAGTAAACAGACTGACCAGAAGGATGACCAAATTAGTCTACTGCTACTGTTTCACTATCCAGTTGGGCAGGCTGGGGGCAGGAGGACACCACTGCATCTTTTAACTGTAAGTAGCATCCCCGACTATGCTGTGTAAATCTCAGGTCTGGATGGACGGAAATACAAATCCTTTAGCAGATAAAGCAGCCCCCTTATATGCATTTGATCTGTATATTTAACTGCTTGCCTGGAGTTCAGCTTTAATTTACGTCTAGAGTCCATTCAATGAGCAACTGTGCTTCTACTGCCAGTGAAAGCATTAAACAGATCAGGGCACACAGGCTTGTTTCCATTGCCGTACAAGATGTTTTGCAGCCTCTCGAGGGATTCTCGAGAGACCTGTGTCATCTCAGAACTTCTAAAAGACCTGGGTCTACTTCTACAAGACCTGTGTCATCCGGGACTTCTACAAGATCTGGGTCTACTCCTACAAGACCTGTGTCATCTTGGGATTTCTACAAGATCTGGGTCTACTTCTACAAGACCTGTGTCATCAGGGACTTCTACAAGATCTGGGTCTACTTCTACAAGACCCGTGTCATCTGGGATTTCTACAAGATCTGGGTCTACTTCGACAAGACCTGTGTCATCCGGGACTTCTACAAGATCTGGGTCTACTCCTACAAGACCTGTGTCATCCGGGATTTCTACAAGATCTGGGTCTACTCCTACAAGACCTGTGTCATCTTGGGATTTCTACAAGATCTGGGTCTACTTCTACAAGACCTGTGTCATCCGGGATTTCTACAAGATCTGGGTCTACTTCTACAAGACCTGTGTCATCCGGGATTTCTACAAGATCTGGGTCTACTTCTACAAGACCTGTGTCATCCGGGATTTCTACAAGATCTGGATCTACTTCTACAAGACCTGTGTCATCCTGGGATCTCTACAAGATCTGGGTCTACTTCTACAAGACCTGTGTCATCTGGGATTTCTACAAGATCTGGGTCTACTTCTACAAGACCTGTGTCATCTCGGGATTTCTACAAGATCTGGGTCTACTTCTACAAGACCCGTGTCATCTCAGCACTTCTAAAAGATCTGGATCTACTTCTACAAGACCTGTGTCACCTCGGGACTTCTACAAGATCTGGATCTACTTCTACAAGACCTGTGTCACCTTGGGACTTCTACAAGATCTGGATCTACTTCTACAAGACCTGTGTCATCTCAGGACTTCTACAAGATCTGGGTCTACTTCAACAAGACCTGTGTCATCCAGGACTTCTACAAGGCCTGGGTCTACTTCTACAAGACCTGTGTCATCTTGGGACTTCTAGAAGACCTGGTTCTAGTTCTACAAGACCTGTTTCATCTTGGGACACAAGATCTGCGTCTACTTCTACAAGACCTGTGTCATCTTGGGACTTCTACAAGACCTGAGTCTACTTCTACAGGACCCTTTGTAATCTCGGAACTTCTACAAGGCCTGTGTCTAATCTGCTGGTACCTCAGAAGAAGTTAAGTGGAGTCAAATATATCACAAAATCAATTAAATCTGGAATGAACGGCTGCTGCGAAACTACAAAGCCCATCATGCACTGTGGCCAGTGAATGGTGGGAGTTGGCCCAACTGCCGAAGGAAAGCCACAGGTTGCAAATGTTTGATTTGCAGCTGTAGGTGATGGTTGTCAGGGCTTCCAACATCTTTCCGGATAGTCTTGCAAAAATAATAAGGAACAGATGGCGATCTTTCAGAATGAGCCAGTTACTAATTAGGTCAGTGGTAGGTCTGAACCCGACAGGAAATTTCACTGTGGTTTTTCATTTGGCGCTTTGCAAGACGAGAAATCACTTGTCACAGATTAAGCCATCAATCGTGCCAAACTGATTGATGACAAAGCAGTAACATGGAAACAAGCCTTCATACAATCCCAAAGTCAAAAGTCGTACTCCAGAGCCTTCAAAAATACTTCACATAGGAATGTTTATGCCATATTGTGCCTCCTTGATTTAACACTGTCTGTGTTGCCTGAAGCGGCCAATAGCCATCTAGAATTCTATGCTTTTAGACAGAAGAGAAAATAAAAGGGATGAGCTGATGGGCTGTGAGGGTCAACACTGTCCTTCATACATTTTCCATCATAAGATGCCTGTGAATTCACAGGAAGAAAGCCTTCTTATGTTAAAGTGGAATTTCCGCGTCTCCCAATCAACACTATTTTTAATCCCCATGCTGATGGAATTAGTAAATAGATAGGAAAGTGTTTTATATTTACTTGTTTTAAACTTTTTTTTACATTTCTTCAGTTGCTTCCTGGTTTCAGGTCTAGGCAAATGATGTCATACATCCCAGGAGTCTTTAGGAGGGAAGGAAGGGTTTTCTCAGCTAACTCCTGCCTACATGCCTGAGTTAAGGGAATCATCTACCCTTACACAAGATGGCCACAGCCAGGAATGCTAGGGATGGGGGGGGAGTGTTTCATGTGATCTCTCAGCAAAGATGGAGACATGGATGTATGGGAGAGTTTGCTTTGATTATTAGAAATTAATTAAATAGCATTTTTATTTTGTGTTGTTCAGATGCAGCGTAGTTCCGCTAGTCCCTAACTCCCATTCATACATACACATACTAGGGCCAATTTAGACAAGAGCCAGTTTACCTACCAGCATGTCTTTGGAGTGTGGGAGGAAACCAGAGTACCCAGAGGAAACCCACGCAGGCACAGGGAGAACATGCAAACTCCAGGTAGGTGGTGCCGTGGTTGAGATTCGAACCAACGACCCTAGTACTGCCAGGTGGAAGTGCTAACCACTTAGCCACTGTGCTGCCCATAGCTATAGACCAATGACACAAGAAAATGTGATTAAAAATGGAAAAAATGTTTTCCAGCCCAAAAAGTGTCCTGATATCAAAGTCAGTTACAAGTAGTAGCTTGATCGATTTTTTTAAGCGATGAGGATTGGATAAAATGACACACCTCAGGGATGCCTGGAGATCACTGCTGGTCTGCTAAACATCAGTAAAATGATTGCTGGTGGTCAGGACCAGTCCACCCAAAATTTGAGCATGAAACTGGCTGTAGATGGATCGAATATTGGCTGGTTCAGCAGGGAGCCGCAGAGGTTCGATCTATCTATGGGCAGGCTGACTGTCACCACATTGAGCCATTGATCGACTTGGCATGTCGGATTTTTACCATGTGATTATTGCCAAAGACTATAACCGCTAGCAGTAATCATTGTGTTCTGGCAGGAACAGCCCCCCGTGTCCCCCAACAGCTCTGCAGGAGGGACTGACTGACAACATTGACTGTGTTGATGTGGGAATCGAGCGATTTTCTTCGAGGGAAATAAAATCACATAATCTATGGCCTGCCTTAAACAGCCTGACAGCGACTTTTATCTCTCGGGGACTCTGTTGGGGAGATCCCTCTACTAGGTTCCCAGGTCTCCATACCAGATTTCTTACTCGCTTTATACCATTGAAGAGGTAACAGGATGAACTGGAACACCCAAATCTCTCAGGAAGACAGGACTTATGCAGGCCATACATGGGTCGAATTCCAAACGAATTTTCTTTAGAAAATTGGAAATTTTGTCTGTTTTGTAACCCGATGGCGCCACCATTGATTTTGAAATTCAACCAAACCAAGCCTTTAATTTCACCTCGTGTTGCTACAGAAAAGAATTTTGGTGGCCAAGAATTTCCTTTTCTTTCCAGGTCACAGCTCACGCTCATTTCTTTTTCACTTATATTTCCCGCACAATTCTCCCATCATTGATTCAAAATTCATTAAAAAATTTCCAACATGCCCGATCACTTGGATTCGATGTTAACACGAAAATTGGCCATTTTTGTGACCCACTAATGGTGAGAAATTGGAAAAAAAATTCTTGGAAAAGATTTTCGAAAGAAAATTCTTTCAGAATCCGACCCGTGTATGGCTGGCTTTAGACTCGGTTCACATAACTGCAACTTGAAAGTCGCACGACTTACAGTACATCTTTGCCAGGCGACTTTATGGTGACTTGATGCCATGTGACTTGTGCCTGGGTAATCTTCCTGTAATGTCAGATCCAAATCACATCAATACAGATGAGCTTTTGACTTGGAGGTGACTTCCATTAAAGTCTATGGGCACAATTCGGATACAAGTCGCCTTGACGTAGTACAGGAATCTTTTCTAAATTTGGAGGTCTCATTGAGTAACATGGGATTTCACATGTCATGCGACCTGGGGTCTCACAAGTCGGATCCGAAGTCGCAGCAGTGTGAACTGAGTGGCAAAGAGATTTGGTTGCTGGAATTTTCGATGTATATACAGTGCGGTCAAAGGTCTGCATGCTCCGGGCTATCACACCTACTATAGACCAAATGTATGCAGATCCCATTCATATTACAGAGGTCATGTGTTTCCAGTGAAGGGTTACGTGGTGGTTCAAGTACACACACAGTGACAGTACATACCACAGAGAACCTTAATTACATGATTATACCGGGTACAATGAGGGGGAAGAATATACTATATGAAGCAGTTGTGGTTAATTTACTAGGTAAAGGGGGTCACAAGTGCAAACCCTGATATCACCAAAGGACTGCAGATTATATTTCATAAACGTAAAGTTACAGAAAGCTGTCAGAAACTGCGGATATGCAACAGGAAATGGTCAGAGACTATGTACATGATACAAGAGATGGTCAGAGACTATGTACATGGTACAAGAGATGGTCAGAGACTGTGGACATGATACAGGAGATGGTCAGAAACTATGGCATGTTACAGGAGATGGTCAGAGACTGTGGACATGATACAGGAGATGGTCAGAGACTATGGCATGTTACAGGAGATAGTTAGAGGCTGTGGAAATGCTACAAGAGATGGTGAGAGACTGTGGACATGCTACAGGAGATGGTCAGAGACTGTGGACATGCTACAGGAGATGGTCAGTGACTTTGAACATGTTACAAGAGATGGTCAGAGACTGTGCACATGCTACAGGAGATGGTCAGAGACTGTGGACATGTAACAAGAGATAAGCAGAAACTGCAGACATGCTACAAGAGATGGCTAGACACTGTGAACATGCTACAGGAGATGGTCAGTGACTGTGAACATGTTACAAAAGATGGCTAGAGACTATGGACATGTTACACACGATGGTCAGAGACTGTGAACATGTTACAAGAGATGGCTAGAGATTGTGTACATGCTACAGGAGATGGTCAGAGACTGTGAACATGTTACAAGAGATGGTCAGAGACTGTGGACATGCTACAGGAGATGGTCAGAGACTGTGGACATGTTACAAGAGATGGCTAGAGACTGTGCACATGCTACAGGAGATGGTCAGAGACTGTGGACATGCTACAAAAGATGGTCAGAGACTGTGGACGTGTTACAAGAGATGGTCATAGATTGTGAACATGTTACAAGAGATGGTCAGAGACTGTGAACATGTTACAAGAGATGGTCAGAGACTGTGGACATGCTACAAGAGATGGTCAGAGACGGTGGACATGTTACTAGAGATAAGCAGAAACTGCAGACATGCTACAAGAGATGGCTAGAGACTGTGGACATGTTACAAGAGATTGCTAGAGACTGTGGACATGCTACAAGAGATGGTCAGAGACTGTGGACATGTTACTAGAGATAAGCAGAAACTGCAGACATGCTACAAGAGATGGCTAGAGACTGTGGACATGTTACAAGAGATTGCTAGAGACTGTGAACATGCTACAGGAGATGGTCAGTGACTGTGAACATGTTACAAAAGATGGCTAGAGACTGTGTACATGCTACAGAAGATGGTCAGAGACTGTGAACATGTTACAAGAGATGGCTAGAGACTGTGGACATGCTACAGAAGATGGTCAGAGACTGTGAACATGTTACAAGAGATGGTCAGAGACTGTGGACATCCTACAGGAGATGGTCAGAGACTGTGGACATGCTACAAAAGATGGTCCGAGACTGTGGACATGCTACAGGAGATGGTCAGAGACTGTGGATGTGTTACAAGAGATGGTCAGAGACTGTGGACATGCTACTAAAGATGGTCAGAGACTGTGGACATGCTACAAAAGATGGTCTGAGACTGTGGACATGTTACAAGAGATGGTGAGAGATTGTGAACATGTTACAAGAGATGGTCAGAGATTGTGAACATGTTACAAGAGATGGTCAGAGACTGTGGCGTGCTAACTGGGGACATACTTTGGGAGCCAATCATACTCTGGAGACACATTATATGAGACTGCTAGAGACTGCTATCTACAACCCCTTTACAAATCAATGTTTCCACATTCGTGTTCTGTACAGCCATTCACTGACTTTTACAACATGTGACATACAACAGCATGCTTCTCTCAGCGTGATCCATTACAAACACATCAAAACAGAACGGCCCTCTGTCTCCTCTTGTACCAGATTGTATTGTGCCTGTCATGTCTGCCGTCGTTTTGTACAGCGCTGCGCACACTGTTGGCGCTATAAATAATAATAATAGAGGCCTCGTGCACACAGGACATTTTGCAAACTCTCTCAGAAGCCTTTCCTCCAGGCAGCAAGGTTTTGGCAGAAGAAACGACTGACACTTTCCGGCGTGTTTACAGACGTCAAGCGCTTGGCATGAATTCATATCACCGGTCAGAGGAATCATTTATTCTGGCCATTGAAATGAATGAACGCTGAAGCGCTAAACACGCCTACCGCTGACATGCGTTTACCAGAGTCAAGTGTTTCTTTCTGACAAAACTCTGCTGCTCCCGGACGCACTGACAGCGGCGCTTTTTCTGCCTCTAAACGCCCCTGATACTAAATGCTGCTAAAAGTCTATGGGGTTTATTTACTAAGGCTGGAGAGTGCAAAATCAGGAGCACTTCTGCAGAGAAACCAATCAGCTTCCGGGTTTTATTGCCAAAGCTTAAAGTGTTACTAAACCCACAACAGTACAATCAGTCTGTAGATGCAGTAAAGCACGCTTGTTATACTCACTGTGGAACCTAAGGGGTTAATCCTTCACATTGTGTAAAAAGGCTGTTTGATCCTGTCTTCTCTGATCCTCCCCTTCCACTGACCCAAATCCATCTGCTAATAGTACAGAGCGCTAGGAGTCACTCTGCACATGCTCAGTGTAGTGTGTATTGCTAGAGTTTTTATTCTTTGGTAGGGTGCATGTGATCAGCACAGGGCCAATCAGCACTGTCCAGACAGAAGGTCAGGGGTCATGCAGCCTCATAGGACAATTATTATTATACGGTATTTATAAAGCGTCAATGGTTCACTCAGCGTTGTACATTACAAAGGGGGACAGAACATCTGACAGACCAATACAATGCAAAACATGAGGGGATCGAGGGCCCTGCTCTTTCAATCGAGGAGCATCAGAGCAGAATGAAAACGCCTCCTACAAGCTTTAACCAGTGCTCTGCTGGACATTGATAGTAGAAGTCACAAGCAGGGGCAGACTGACAACTCATGGGGCCCCCAGGCAATAGAGAAACATGAGGCCCCTGTGTCCTTGCCCAAACTCAAAAAAGCCTATAAAAAAGGTACCAGGGGCATCTCTTGGGGCCCCCTACTGACCCCGGGCCCTCGGGCAGTGCCCGAGTTTCCAAATGGTCAGTCCGCCCCTGGTCACAAGACTGGTCTAACTGCAGATGAGAAAAGATATTTAGCATATTTACTAAAATATTTGCATTTCCATGTGTACTGTGGGAGACCAGATATAGTGAATGCAGGGTCCGGGGAGACCAGATATAGTGAATGCAGGGTCCTGGGAGACCAGATATAGTGAATGCAGAGTCCTGGGAGACCAGATATAGTGAATGGGGGGTCCGGGGAGACCAGATATAGTGAATGCAGGGTCCGGGGAGACCGGATATAGTGAATACAGGGTCCGGGGAGACCAGATATAGTGAATGCGGGGTCCGGGGAGACCGGATATAGTGAATGCAGGGTCTGTGGAGACCAGATATAGTGAATGCAGGGTCTGGGGAGACCGGATATAGTGAATGCAGGGTCCAGGAGACCAGATATAGTGAATGCAGGGTCCGGGGAGACCGGATATAGTGAATGCAGGGTCCTGGGAGACCAGATGTAGTGAATGCGGGGTCCGGAGAGACCAGATATAGTGAATGCAGGGTCCGGGGAGACCAGATATAGTGAATGCAGGGTCCGGGGAGACCAGATATAGTGAATGCAGGGTCCGGGGAGACCAGATGTAGTGAATGCAGGGTCCGGGGAGACCAGATATAGTGAATGCAGGGTCCGGGGAGACCAGATGTAGTGAATGCAGGGTCCGGGGAGACCAGATATAGTGAATGCGGGGTCCGGGAGACCAGATATAGTATATGCAGGCTCCAGGGAGACCAGATATAATGAATGCAGGGTCCTGGGAGACCAGATATAGTAAATGCTGGGTCCGGGGAAACCAGATATAGTGAATGCGGGGTCCGAGGAGACCAGATATAGTGAATGCAGGGTCCGGGGAGACCAGAAATGGTGAATGCAGGGTCCGGGGAGACCAGATATAGTGAATGCAGGGTCCGGGGAGACCAGAAATGGTGAATGCAGGGTCCGGGGAGACCGGATATAGTGAATGCATGGTCCGTGGAGACCGGATATAGTGAATGCAGGGTCCGGGGAGATCGGATATAGTGAATGCAGGGTCCGTGGAGACCGGATATAGTGAATGCGGGGTCCGGGGAGACCGGATATAGTGAATGCAGGGTCTGGGAGATCAGATATAGTGAATGCAGGGTCCGGGGAGACCAGATATAGTGAATGCAGGGTCCGGGGAGACCAGATATAGTGAATGCAGGGTCCGGGGAGATCAGATACAGTGAATGCAGGGTCCGGGGAGACCAGATATAGTGAATGCAGGGTCCGGGAGACCAGATATAGTGAATGCAGGGTCCAGGGAGACCAGATATAGTGAATGCGGGGTCACAGGTTTAGTAACAAGCTGAAGCTAGAAGCTGATTGGCTCCCATGAATAGCTGCACCAGATTCTGAGGGCTCCAGTTTTAGTAAATCTCCCCCCATACATGCATGGACACAAAATCTAACATGGAGCAGAGTTTAGAGACAGGAATAAATCCCCTGGATGTCCCTATAAGTAGCTGTAAGAACGTCCAGTGTGCATGAGGCTGAAAAGAGGAAAGAGATGGACAGCACAGAAAAAATAAGAAAGAATATTCCTGGCATTAATAATCAGCAGAACACAGAATGCTGTATGGTGGGGCCCCAAAGTACTAAGGGGCCCGGGTTGGGCTCCAGCAATAGAGGCTCAGTTATTGGTGGCGCAATTGTCATTTTCATTGAATATCACTTGTTGAAAGTTCCATAAGTGACAGTATGTACTAAGGGTGGTAATTATAAAGCAGTGAGTGTGACTTTCATCAAATATTCTCTGGTGGTGAATCAACCACTGGCATGTAAAATGTATGCAGCTGGAAGATTCTCCTGCAGTGAATGTATGGGAAATGTCAGCTGATTCAGTGTCAGTACATCTCTATTTATCAGGCTATGACAATAAGTGGTTATCTATGATGAATGTATAGTGTTAGGGAAAGCCAGTCACAGAATTGCTGAGTATCATGGTGTGTAGAGTCACTGTCAGTCACTTACCTGCTGATATGTATACACAGTGCTGTGCAGAGTACTAGCTGGAGGTGAGTACAATAGGTGACAATACAGGTGAGCAGGGATTCCCCTGGTGGGTGCGTAGAGTACATGGCAGAGTAGTAGATGGATGGTGATGGGTGTGTAGAGTACAGGGCAGAGTAGTAGATGGATGGCGGTGGGTGTGTAGAGTACAGTGCAGAGTAGTAGATGGATGGCGGTGGGTGTGTAGAGTACAGGGCAGAGTAGTAGATGGATGATGATGGGTGTGTAGAGTACAGGGCAGAGTAGTAGATGGATGGCGGTGGGTGTGTAGAGTACAGGGCAGAGTAGTAGATGGATGGTAGGTGGTAGTATAGAGTACACATAGTGCAGTGGGTAGTATAGAGTACATATAGTGCAGTGGGTAGTATAGAGTGCATATAGTGCAGCGGGTAGTATAGAGTACACATAGTGCAGCGGGTAGTATAGAGTACACATAGTGCAGCGGGTAGTATAGAGTACACATAGTGCAGCGGGTAGTATAGAGTGCATATAGTGCAGTGGGTAGCATAGAGTACATATAGTGCAGCGGGTAGCATAGAGTACACATAGTGCAGCGGGTAGTATAGAGTACACATAGTGCAGCGGGTAGCATAGAGTACATATAGTGCAGCGGGTAGCATAGAGTGCATATAGTGCAGCGGGTAGTATAGAGTACATATAATGCAGAAGGTAGTATAGAGTACACATAGTGCAGCGGGTAGTATAGAGTACATATAGTGCAGTGGGTAGTATAGAGTACATATAGTGCAGCGGGTAGTATAGAGTACATATAGTTCAGCGGGTAGTATAGAGTACATATAGTGCAGCGGGTAGTACAGAGTACATATAGTGCAGCGGGTAGTATAGAGTACATATAGTGCAGTGGGTAGTATAGAGTACATATAGTGCAGCGGGTAGTATAGAGTACATATAGTGCAGTGGGTAGTATAGAGTACATATAGTGCAGCGGGTAGTATAGAGTGCATATAGTGCAGCGGGTAGTATAGAGTACACATAGTGCAGCGGGTAGTATAGAGTACACATAGTGCAGCGGGTAGTATAGAGTACATATAGTGCAGCGGGTAGTATAGAGTACATATAGTGCAGCGGGTAGTATAGAGTACACATAGTGCAGCGGGTAGTATAGAGTACATATAGTGCAGCGGGTAGTATAGAGTACATATAGTGCAGTGGGTAGTATAGAGTACACATAGTGCAGTGGGTAGTATAGAGTACATATAGTGCAGTGGTTAGTATAGAGTACATATAGTGCAGCGGGTAGTATAGAGTACATATAGTGTAGCGGGTAGTATAGAGTACACATAGTGCAGCGGGTAGTATAGAGTACATATAGTGCAGCGGGTAGTATAGAGTGCATATAGTGCAGCGGGTAGTATAGAGTACACATAGTGTAGCGGGTAGTATAGAGTACACATAGTGTAGCGGGTAGTATAGAGTACATATAGTGCAGTGGGTAGTATAGAGTACATATAGTGTAGCGGGTAGTATAGAGTACATATAGTGCAGTGGGTAGTATAGAGTACACATAGTGCAGTGGGTAGTATAGAGTACACATAGTGTAGCGGGTAGTATAGAGTACACATAGTGCAGTGGGTAGTATAGAGTACACATAGTGTAGCGGGTAGTATAGAGTACATATAGTGCAGTGGGTAGTATAGAGTACACATAGTGCAGTGGGTAGTATAGAGTACATATAGTGTAGCGGGTAGTATAGAGTACATATAGTGCAGCGGGTAGTATAGAGTACATATAGTGCAGCGGGTAGTATAGAGTACATATAGTGTAGTGGGTAGTATAGAGTACATATAGTGCAGTGGGTAGTATAGAGTACATATAGTGCAGTGGGTAGTATAGAGTACATATAGTGCAGTGGGTAGTATAGAGTACACATAGTGCAGTGGGTAGTATAGAGTACATATAGTGTAGCGGGTAGTATAGAGTACATATAGTGCAGTGGGTAGTATAGAGTACATATAGTGTAGCGGGTAGTATAGAGTACATATAGTGCAGTGGGTAGTATAGAGTACATATAGTGCAGTGGGTAGTATAGAGTACACATAGTGCAGTGGGTAGTATAGAGTACATATAGTGCAGTGGGTAGTATAGAGTACATATAGTGTAGCGGGTAGTATAGAGTACACATAGTGCAGCGGGTAGTATAGAGTACACATAGTGCAGTGGGTAGTATAGAGTACACATAGTGTAGCGGGTAGTATAGAGTACACATAGTGTAGCGGGTAGTATAGAGTACATATAGTGCAGCGGGTAGTATAGAGTACACATAGTGCAGTGGGTAGTATAGAGTACATATAGTGTAGCGGGTAGTATAGAGTACACATAGTGTAGCGGGTAGTATAGTGCAGAGGTTAGTCCTGTTACCTGGTGATAGTACAGTGCTCAGCATCAATCAGTCCACGCCTTTATAAAAGTAAGATTCTCATCAATATCTCAATGAACACAAGAACAATCTCCACCATTGTGACAAGACTGACTTCTCTAGAACATTTGTTCGGCTCATTACATGGCAGTAAGGGTGATAATAGAACTTAGATGAGAAAATCTTCAGTTTTACTCTGATTAGTTGATGCAAAAATGGATCCCCCCCACAACAAGAACCCCTCCATCTAGTATTCTGTATGACCTCCATGATTTGTAAGGGCAGCACCGAGTCTTCTAGGCATGGAATGAACAGGTTGGCGACATATTGCAACATCGATCTTTTTCCATTCTTTAAGAACGATCTCTTTTAGAGCCTGGATGCTGGATGGAGAGTGATGATCTACTGGTCTCTTCAGAAGTCCCCTTAGGTGTTGGATTGGGATCAGATCAGGAGACCTACTTGGCCACTGAATCACTTTCACCCGGTTCTTCTTCAGAAATGCAACAGTGGCCTTAGATGTGTGTTTTGGATCATTGTCATGTTGGAAAAGTGCCCGACGGCCAAGGGCACGGAGTGATGGTAGCATCTTCTCTTTCAATATAGAGCAGTACATCTGTGAATTCATGATACCATCAATGAAATGCAGCTCCCCAACACCAGCAGGACACTGCCACCACCATGTTTCACAGTAGGACACTGCCACCACCATGTTTCACAGTAGGACACTGCCACCACCATGTTTCACAGTAGGACACTGCCACCACCATGTTTCACAGGAGGACACTGCCACCACCATGTTTCACAGTAGGACACTGCCACCACCATGTTTCACAGCAGGACACTGCCACCACCATGTTTCACAGCAGGACACTGCCACCACCATGTTTCACAGCAGGACACTGCCACCACCATGTTTCACAGTAGGACACTGCCACCACCATGTTTCACAGTAGGACACTGCCACCACCATGTTTCACAGCAGGACACTGCCACCACGTTTCACAGTAGGACACTGCCACCACCATGTTTCACAGTAGGACACTGCCACCACCATGTTTCACAGTAGGACACTGCCACCACCATGTTTCACAGTAGGACACTGCCACCACCATTTTTCACAGTAGGACACTGCCACCACCATGTTTCACAGTAGGCACCGTGCATTTTTCTTTGTACTCCTCACATTTGCGACACCATACAGTTTTGAAGCTATCAGATTCAAAAACATTTCTCTTGGTCTCATCACTCCAGAGTACAGTGTCCCAGTAGTCGTCTTCTTTTCAGCATGGGCCCTGGCAAATTCTAGGCGGGCTTTTTTGTGCATGGGCTTTAGGAGAGGCTTCATTTGTGGACGACACCGATGCATGCCATTCCTCTGCAGTGTCACGGGAAACAATCGCCTCAGTTTGGCTTTCTACTTCTTTAGTTAACTGCAGTGAACTTGCATGGAGATTTTCTTCAACCCTTCTCATCAGAAGACGCTCTTGTCGAGGTGTTAACTTCCATGGATGGCCTGGATGTCTCTGTGAGATGGTTGCAGTTCCATCTTTGTTAAATTTTTGTATCCCTTTTGCTCCAGTATTCTGACTGATGAGTAAAGTTTTGCTGATCTTCCTGTAGCCTTCACCTTTCTTGTGTAAAGACATTATTTTCCTTCTCAGGCCTTGGGACATTTCTCCTCCATGTGGTGCCATTGCTGACAGCATAAAATGGGAGGGGTTTTCTTTAAGTAACGCCCATTTACAATCACCTGTCTGCTGGGCGCCTGTTTAATGAATATTTAGACTCCCCTGGAGTGGAATTCTTGTTCAGTCAGATTTTGTTGTCTAACCCTTGGTTCACACCTAAGAGTTTTCCGCCTTTTTTTGCGTTTTGCAGAGCCGCAGTACAGTCCATTGAACATGATCTCCTATGGAACGCGTTCACATCTCCAGGTTTTCGCTCGGTGCATTTTTTGGAGAGGGACAGGGACTTTTTTAAACGCAAAACATTGCGTTTTTGGTTCTATAGACTTCAATGGCAACGCTGCAGGAAAGCATGTAGTGTGTTTTTACTGCATTTTTGCAGCATTTTTGATGTGTTTTGCAAATCTGTCTAGCAATAAGAAAAAAAAAAACCCTGCAAAACACGTAAAAACCGCATGTGCAAAAATGCAAAAAGCACCGCAAAATGCAATTCTGCCCATATATTATCCAATTTTCTTGAGAATTTTGCTTTAGATTTACCAAACACCAGATAATATGAGGTCCGACCTGAACAACACTCTCAGTTTGTATCCAATCAGGCAGGCCCTTCCGCTTCATAGCTGAAGGTAAATCTAAAGGAAATTGGGCAGAAAATTGAATAGTGTATGGGCAGTCTGAAATTCAGCTTTGCTCCTAAGACTTCCATTGGGGTGTATTCACTTCTGCAACACGGTCTTGGATGAATTTGTGAGGAAAAATCCTTTTTTCTGTGCAAATGAACAAATCTTGTCTGCAGTGAATGGCCGGCATTTGTGGGAGGACTTTGTAGGACAGCGTCCCATAGAGAATGGGGGTTCTGAAAGGAAACGTCTGCTGATTTCTGCTGAGCACTGAAGGTAGCAGAGCACATTTGGTAGGGTGGTGGGTAGTACGGAGCAGTGGATAGTATAGTGCGGTGGGTATTGGTGTTACCTGGTGGTGGGTAGTATGGAGTAGTGGGTAGTATAGTGTGGTGGGTAGTGCGGTGGGTATTGGTGTTACCTGGTGGTGGGTAGTATGGAGTAGTATAGTGCGGTGGGTAGTGCGGTAGGTATTGGTGTTACCTGGTGGTGGGTAGTATGGAGTAGTGGGTAGTATAGTGCGGTGGGTAGTGCGGTGGGTATTGGTGTTACCTGGTGGTGGGTAGTATGGAGTAGTGGGTAGTATAGTGTGGTGGGTAGTGCGGTGGGTATTGGTGTTACCTGGTGGTGGGTAGTATGGAGTAGTGGGTAGTATAGTGCGGTGGGTAGTGCGGTGGGTATTGGTGTTACCTGGTGGTGGGTAGTATGGAGTAGTGGGTAGTGGTGTTACCTAGTGGCAGTTGGTAGTATAGCACAGTGGGTAGTATAGTGCAGTAGGCAGTGGTGTTACCTGGTGGTGGGTAGTATGGAGTAGTGGGTAGTATAGCACATTTGGTAGGGTGGTGGGTAATATGGAGCAGTGGATAGTATAGGGTAGTGCAGTGGGTATTGGTGTTACTTGGTGGTGGGAAGCATGGAGTAGTGGGTTGTATAGCGCGGTGGGTAGTGCAGTGGTTAGTGGTGTTACCTGGTTGGGATATTATAGTGCACTTGGTAGTCCTGTTACCTGGTGGTGGGTAGTATAGTGCAGTGGGTAGTATGGTGCAGTAGGTAGTCCTGTTACCTGGTGGTGGGTAGTATAGTGCAGTGGGTAGTATAGTGCAGTGGGTAGTTCCGTTATCTGGGGATGGGTAATATGGAGTGGTGGGTAGTATAGAGCAGTGG